>NW_013530893.1:934279-1026370 GCF_000836235.2 Papilio xuthus | reverse complement strand
TGTGAGTGATAGAGAGAGCCGAGCCTGTGGTATATCATGGCAGCTCTGAACTGGTACAAGTACTGTCGCGGTCCCGGACTCAGTGGACAGTACTTGAGCGCGTGCTTGAATGCCTCTGCTACTTCGGTTACTTCCTACAAAAAAAATATCTTGATGGATGTTTCAAGTTCGAGTCTGAGTCTTTAAAATATGGAGAAACACAAATAATAACGCAAAATAATTTATTATGGTAAAAATTAACATATATCAATAAATGTATAAATGAGTGATCGAGTTTTTGAGTGTTCATGTTCAAGTTTTTGAGTGTAAGAGTGATCGAGATTTCGAGTTTTTGAGTGTTGGTGTATTCGAGTATTTTAATGATCGAGTGATGAGTGTACGAGATATCAAGCGAGTGAATGAATGATTGAAGGAGTGAGTGAGTAAAAGAACATAAATTATTGAATGAATTAATATAAGATTATGCAAATAACTCAATGAGCGAATGAATGAATGATTAATGAATGAAAAAATGAAATTCATAGCAGTTACATTAGTGTACACTCCGGGGCAGTCCTGCATGAGCACCGCGCGCGTGTACAGATGGCAGGAGAGCTCCCAGCAGACCAGCTCCCAGATTGAGGTGGCGCCGCAGGTCTCGCGAGGACCTAGCAGCTTCAGTGCTGATAGGTAAAGTTCCTCAGCCTGGTTGTACAGACTTCGCTTTTCAGCACTGCAAAGATTATATAAAGCTAGGGTCTCAATCTCTTTCTATCTCTAAGTTACAGGTGAGTCAACTGCACTTCACTTCTCTGAATTTCTTAACAGATTTATTTTTTTAATTTAGGTTAATTATAACTAGTGGTCGCATGCGACTTCGTCAGCACAGTATTAAACAAGTAGGCTTTAATATGTCCGGTTCAGGAGATAACACAAAACACACGTGTCCTTGCGGACACACAGACAGACATACGATAATTTTAAAAATAATTTTTTCCTAAGCAACATAAATATGTTTACTAAAAACTAATCTTCCTTGTTATTACAGACCCTCCAATCTTACTAATATTATAAATGCGTATGTTTAGATGGATGGATATTTGTTTGAAGATTCCAGAACGGCTCAACGGATCTTTATGAAATTTGTCATACATATAGAACATAGTAATTAAGGTTTTTGTGTAATTCCTCGCGGACAGAGTCGCAGTCCACAGCAAGTTTTATTAATATACGTAGATACCACTCACCCGAATCCACCTTGATCACAATGAGCCTTAAATCTCATATATCTTCCCTTGTTACAATACAGTAAAGCC
Source organism: Papilio xuthus (assembly GCF_000836235.2). Taxonomy (NCBI): domain Eukaryota; kingdom Metazoa; phylum Arthropoda; class Insecta; order Lepidoptera; family Papilionidae; genus Papilio; species Papilio xuthus. The sequence continues at coordinate 1,025,075 of NW_013530893.1, read as the reverse complement.
AAATTAGGTATATCGTTAACTTGCTCGAATATCGTAGTCGCCTCGTCCAGACATTCCGACGATCTTTTTGATAGATTCGTGAACTGTTTCAATAGTAACTTGGCTTTAGGATCCTTTTGATCAGGTTCTTCTACGTATTTCATATAGATTTCTAAAAATAAAACAATAAGAACACATTTCAAGGTCACTAAATCGATCTTTTTTTTTCTAAACATCAGTATCCTAAACTATCATCAATTATTAAAATAATCAAATATCTTGTATATACCATCAGCTCACTATACGTCCCCAACGAGGGGCTCGGAGCCTACCCTAAGTTAAGGGTGATTAGACCATAGTCAACCACGCTGGCCAAGTGCGGGTTGACTGCACACATATCATTGAATTTCTTCTCAGATATGTGCAGCATCACGACGTTTTCCTTCACCGTAAGAACGTCGGATAAATGTACATATGTTCTAATCGAAAAACACATTGGTACATGGCGGGATTCGAACCCAGGACCTGCAGATTGCAAGTCAAGTGCTTGACCCCTGAGCCACCGACGCTCTAAACATCTTGTAAGCTCGGAATATCGCACGAGATGCAGCGCAAATTAAATATAGCGTGGCTTAAAGAGATACAAGAGAAAGCACTGCGCTGCGCAATGACCTTAAACCTACAAGACATTGGAAACGTAACATACGAAAGCTTGAAGTGGTTGGACCACAGACCTTCATAAATAGACAGGTTATAAGCAATTATATTTTGTGCCTATTTGATTTTTTCTATTAGAGAAGGAGGAAAACGAGCAGCTGGAACACCGAGGTGTTCATCGACTATCAGCAATACGATATGATTTTCGCTATTTGGCTCTCGGTGAGACTTGACTGCGGGATGTATACTTACGTTGTGCATCATTCATAAAGCGCACGGCCAGCTCGTTGCAGACTGAGGCGAGACGACGCAGCAGCTCCGATCTCTTCGCGGCCGAGAACTGTCCCGCGCGCCTGTAGTACTCACACGACACCAACATCGCATCTGTATCGCTTGATGGTAGCGATATGTCTGTTGAAGATGATAAATATGTTGAAATCCATTTGTTTTTATGTTGAAGTGTAATTTTCATTTATGTTTAGTTGAAGTGTAATTTACATTTATGTTATGTTGAAAATGTAATTTTCGTTTATGTTATGTTGAATTGTTATTTTAATTTTAATGTTATGTTGAACAGGAAAGAATGTCATTGACTCCAGGTCCGGGGGCGCAACAAGCCTTGCATTTAAGCACACCAATGTGTCTTCCTGTTGAGTATTGTAATAACGTAATTTAATATGACCTATTCACTATTCCTACGGCATTCATGGATGGATGTATGGATGGATTTTGGTTAGTATCAACTTACCTAGATCGAACTCATCCTTAGCGTCACCTTCGATTTCTTCACACATATCCTTTTCAATCTCCATTTTAATACTGCTGTCAATTTCATGATCCGTTTCAAATTGTTTCCTAAACTGTTCCAATCTATTCCAATGTTTGCTGAGCTGAAAGAAATTATCTCCAACGCGACCTATCAAACAGCTTGCGTCCACAACTCGACTTTTTATTATCATATTACTCAATAATGTTTGACATTTACTCGCCATGTCAATATATTTTAAAGAGAATCCATATTGCTCATGCGAGTAACTGTATTCCGCTAAAGTCGCGTACGCGAGACAAATTTTTTCATACAACAACGTTTTCAAATGTAACTTCCAAGCGAAATTATCATCACGATTCGGTTCATGCCAGGACGCCATTTTGTTCTCTTTACGTATCAAAATGGCGTTCTTGTCTACATTCGAATTGGCTTCGATTAAATAATTTCCTGATTTATCTGTGTTCTTTCTTTCTCTTTTCCTTCGTCTACTTCTAGACACGTGTTCTTTTGGATCTTGTTTCTTTTTATTTAAAGGTTCGTAATTCATTTTAATTGGTTCGTAAGGATTCGCCATTTTAGGATGTTGCTCTTCTGTTATAATCTGTTGTTTCAAACGTTCGCGTTCTTCATCCTAAAAGACAATGGCTTTATATGAAGCTGTACGATATACAATTGTGTCACATAATTCTTGCAAAATTATATAATTGTCTAGATGATGCTCTGGGGCTTTAGAAAAAGTGCATTCGCTACGATGCAATTCCATAGCGAGCTTCAAAAATGTATGGAACTGAGAATAACTTTCGATAAGTCACGTGATTTTTGTGCGTCACTTTAAAGCGAATGCATTTTATCTAATCCCACTAGAGTCCTAGGAAGAAGGGGGCGAGCAATGGAGTAAATTGAAGTTAAGAGATCATAAGTTGAATAAGAAATAACAGTGGTTTTACAGAAACCAAAAATATTTTAAAAGGAACGAAGAAAAAACTGTTTAGAAATCTGTGTAGTAAAGAGCGTGTATGATAATAGACATCTTACTAATATTATAAATGCGAAATGTTTACATGTTTGTTTGAATGTTTGAAGATATCAGCAGAACGACTGAACAGATCTTGATGTAATTTGGCATATATATAAAACATAGTCTGGAAGAACACATAGACTACTAATTACTCTTTTTTATGTCGCAGTCGATCGCTATTTTGTTTATATAGTAAACATTTATATGTTCTTTTTGGAACCTTTTTTCTTTTTTTTTTAGGGACTTTCGTTCTTTTGAACATGTCACTCCCATAACATTCAACTTAGGAACTAATAACAACTATAAGTATATAAAAAGCGACAAAACAATAAAAAAATCAAGAAAACCTTGTTCCTGCCGATAGTAACATGATGAAGTGCACACAAGCCGCGCAGAGCATGTCTCAGAGCGCGACCACATCGCTCCGGTACTTGAACACCGAGACCGCCTATATTTGATGACTTCGCTTTGGCGTCCTAAGTAAAATATTCACTTATTCTTATGTGAAAGAGATGGGAAGGGGAGATGAATTTGGCAGAGAAGAAACACATAGAATGGGCTAAATTATCTTTCTATATGCGTCACCTTCTTGGTCTATGAAAATTAGGTCTATGGCAAGTCTGTTCACTATTTTTGACGACTTCAAGTGGGCACTTGCCAGCTTTTAAAATATAATTTTTTTTTTACTTGTTTATTTAAAATGATTATTGACAATGGCAAAATGATATAGAATAATACGAACAAAAAAGAAAAAAAAATTCTAAGCCGAAAAAATTATTATTTGATTTTTCAATTTTTCGATTCATATGTTTTTTGTACTCATATGTTAAGTAATCGAAATATTTTTTTTTAATTCCCGTAGTTTATGTGATAGAATAATAAAAAACATATAGTGTTTAAATAATAAATAAATACATACAGGTGCTGTATCTTTGACTCTGTCTCCGATATGTCGTAAAGCCAACTCACGGCCACCATTGTTCTTGATTTCCTCTTCTTTTTCCCCAGCCTCATTAGCTTCTTCCTCCTTGAATTACAAATTAAACATGTATCACAGCTGCCACCTCACGAAAATTAGGTTTTATTTATAACTAGTGGTCGCACGCGACTTTGTCAGCGATGTCTTTAAAAAAAAAGTAGCTTATATTATAATATTCCCGCGTGCATCAGCTTCCTTCCCGGCAAAGTCCCGTCTAAATCGGTATAACCGTTTCGAAGATTACCAGGAACGTAGCCTTACGGCCAGATATAAAGACAGACAAAAATTTCCAAAATTAGTTTTTTCGTTATCAACAACGAAAATACATGTGTACGAAATATATATGTATATATATATGTATCTGTCCGTGTATATATATATTACATACAGACACACAAATTAATATGTATTGATGAATTAGATGGCGACTCATATATATTTAAAATGAATCAATTTAATATCATTATTGACTTACCTTATCTGAATGTTCACTCGTGATCTCGACTTTTTCACTGTCTTCATCTCTCTTACACGTTTTAGTATCACTTTCTCCATCTCTTTCACTCGTATGGTCATTATCACCAGTCGTTCTCGCAAACTCACTAAAATCTTCTTCATCCTCTGAATCTGAACTCTCATCTGGAAGAAAAAAAATTGGTTAAAAGTTAAAGTCAAAGTGAAACCGAATTATATAATAATTAAGTAATTAAATCAATTATAGCTTAGATTTATCTTAAAAAATCTACAGTAAGCTTAAGCTACTAAAGTAACTAAAACTCGGAATAAGTATGGCTTGAAAATATACATTAAATTAAATCTTACTAATATTATAAATGCGAATGTTTAGAGAGATGTTTGTTAGAAGATATCTCCATAACGGCTGTATGGACCTCGCTGAAATTAACCATAGATGTAGAACATAGTCTGGAAGAACATATAGCCTACTTGTTTAATTTAGCATAGTAATTAAGAATACCTTTAAAATCAGGAGACGCAGGATTAGTAGTTGCCGGTACATACAAATCAGCCAACATATAATGCGAAGAAGCTACAATCTGCGGATATCTTTCAACTTTCAACAACTTAACAACATGTTCCAACAATTGTTTAACATGTCGAGACCTGTTAGTCAATCTCATATTCCTAGCAACTCTATATAATAACATAGCAACCGGTGTTGTGAACGGATTATCCAAACTGTCAGGACACAAAGATGTCAAATCATATAACTTCACAACATCATCATGTGGCCCTTTAAACAACCAATATGTATGTCCGGCTTTAGTGACATTAGATTTTAAAAATGATAATATATTTTGAGCAACATTCCTTATAACTTTGGGTGAGAATTTAGAATTTTCCATATTAGGTAAATCTTCAGTTTTCATTGGTTCATATTTCTGTACAATACCATCTAAGTGATAACACATCAACACCTCCGGGACATTACACATTAAATTATCCAACCAATAATCAATCCCGGTTAATACATTGATAGGATCTCTTGCATCTCTTAAACGGAGACTGACACATGGACGATCTTTATCACCAAATATTGGCAAATCACTGCCAACTAACATATGTATGTCTTCAAATGTCCAAAGTACATTTCTATTATAAGGTTGCTCATTCGGAGGACCTTCTACTTTTGTTTCTGGCTCTGGTAGAAATGGACCTGTAAATAAAATGTAGCTTCTATTATCAAAGTACCTAAAACCCTTGTAAAAAAAAAGGAAATCATTTCAAGATTATATTTAACTCATAAAAAGAATTGTATATCCGATCTCTTTGGTGGACATGGAGTTTGCATTCTGCAAAAAAGGTGGCATACTGGCCACTACAACCTTTGCCTTTTTATTTAGAAAAAGATAGGGGAAAAGATTTGACCGGGAAGTAAAAAAGTCAACATTGAGATGTAGTAGTAAATAGTCATGATGAAATAATTGATATAAATAGTTTTATCATAGTATTTAAACAATGAAAATAAAAGTATTTTGGCTGCGTACCAACATATGAAGATTACAATACTTACCAGCAAGACACATTGGTGTGTTTTCTGCATGTACAGGGGGTTCTAAAGGTGAAGGACGCTCCACCACACTATGTGAAAGAAACTGTTGAGTTAACTGCAACGCTTGTCGGGCCCCCGGCCCGGGAGTCAATGACATCCTTTCCTGTTCAACATAACATTAAAATTAAAATAACGATTCAACATAACATAAATTAAAATTAAATTTTCAACATAACATAAATGACTAACAAATCAACATAACATAAATGTAAATGAAAATTACATGACAATAATTAAATTATCTGTAGGTTACCTGTTCTGACATAGTCTTGACTATGTTCTCGTAAAAGAAATCTTTCAGCCAAGACCATTCCGACTTCATCAAATAGTCATACACATCAAAATCGTCAAGTAGTAATGTGTTTTCCACTCGATGCACCATCATGCTGACCTGATGGGAAAAAATTAAATAGTTTATAATACATTTTGGTTAATTTACTTAATATATTTGAAAAAAATTGCTATGTCTTAATATGGTAAAAACACAGGCCTTTTTATACATTCTTATTAATATTATAAATTTGAAAATTTAAATGAATGTTTGTTCCAAGGTTCCAGGCTGCATGTTCTCATTGAAATTTGGAACAGATGTAGAACATAGTCTGGAAGAACACATAATCTAATAATTACCGCTCTGATGGAGTCGCAGGCAAAGCTAGTAATTTATGTGCTCTTCCAGACTTTGTTCAAAGTATGTGCCAAATTGCATCAAGGTCTGTTAAACTGTTCTGCCACCCTCTAACAAACATCTATCCATACATCTAAAATTTCGCATTAATATGATAAGTAAGATATGGTAGAAATGCTTACTGTTCCGTTAGGCTGGTAGGGCAACTTTAGCAGTTTCTTAATGCATTCTGCATCAGATATTACATCCACTTCTCCCACACAGTCGGGAAACATGTGGGCCATTCTAAAGCTGTAATTACAAGAACATCTTGTGTGAAAAGTCCATTTTTTATTTAAAAAAAAAAACTAGAACAGCTGGCCAGCACATCTACTTCACTACAATATTTATATGTTTAAAATAAAATTATTAAAAAACTACCTTGAAAACCCAGTTCCTCGAGTCAATATCTGTTTCAAACCATACGAGTCAATAGCCGCCCCCCAATTAGAAGGAGGCATGTTGAGGTCAGTATTGCATTGCAGTCTGGCATACCCTACAGGACTCTGGAAAGCTGTATACTTTACTACAGCAGTGGATTTGATGCCAGGGGATGGGCTGCGGTCCTGAAATTTAAGATTATTTTATTTTAAAACTTATCTTCAAATCATACAGTGTAGCGGCATCATACTCCTTAAACTATATTCCATTTCCATTGCGCACATATGTTTCCATTATTCCTCAAGTACGTTTAAATTGTAGACTAAGTCAAATATAAAGATGGAATCTCGGTTAATTAAGACAAACATTTAAATATTAAATGGATTTAAATAACCACGCTTAGTAAATAATCGTTTACCTTGTTTCTTTTTATGTGTTCGTTTTCGTTTTCGCAGTCTTCCATTATTAAGCTTTTATACGCAGTAATTACTTCTGTAAATTCTGCACTATTTTGATATATCAAGCGCAAACAACGATGTTTAATCGAATACTTGATTAATTGTTTTCGTCGTAATCGTGGTATTTTATCTTTTCCAAATCAAAATAGCGAAAATTGCTAAACTGAAAACACAAATGACAATATGTTGACAGTTGACATTGGTTGACATTTCAAATCCCCTTGACGTGCACTCTTTGCCCACCTTTGCTTTGTCAATCCCTTTACCAGGTCATAAAATTTAAATTAAAAATGACAACCCCTTAAATTGAAGATAATTTTTATTGTAAAAAATAAGAGATTTTATCGTTTTTTTTTCTAATATACTTCTATTAACGTGTGCCCAACGCTGCTGTTTCTGTTGGAAAACATTCTTCAAAATACCGAAATAAGCGTATTTGATTAAATAAAAAAATGTATTTACTCTATGCCGAAATGGTCAAGCCGCCATTTTACGAGCTATTTTTTGGCATAATTGTCAATCTATTGCGCTTTGCTTCTACGTTTTGCGTTTTCTTGTAATTTTAGCTTTATTACAATTTCTTCAATTTACTTTAAAATCCGCTCCGATTTGTCGCTAAACACTTCTGTTAATTCGGTGAGTATTAATCATACCGTAATTTATCATACGTTCAGAAAAAATCGATGGTACGTCGACAGATAAGCGGATCATTTCAAGTCGCTACTTTTATTTAAGTTTAATATTTATTTTAAATCTGTTTACTGTTTAACACCAAGTTTCCAAACTATAAACAACATTATTAAGTTCAACCTAAATTATATGTATATTTCGCCAAATACAATAGTCCGCCATGATGAATCATTTCAATAACAATAAAAATACCGTTCAATAATAATATACTTTACTCAAAGACTGCAATGGCGAACCGAAGACCGCAGAACAACGGGCGTCGTATGGATTTCGGCCGAAATGATAGGCCGAAGAACTTTGGGCGTAGTGGCGTGTCTCCGTGGCAAGGCGCCGGGCCGGGCGGCGGAATCCCGAACCTGCTACCTTTAGCTGGCGGTTCCACTGAGGCGACATTAGCTCTGGCCAGTAACATCATCAACCTTCTGCAACCTCGTCAAAATCCAGTGCCTTCGCTCCTAGACATGCCTATACGACGAGACTTCGGTCCCAATATGGGTCGGTATGACCGCGGTTTTGGACCCAATAGGGTATGTATTAATAGTAAAATACATAATTTAAAAACTTTAAGCTATCACTTAATGTTTTTTTTACTTTTAGTGATGAAAAGTTATGTCTAGACATCATATTATAAATTAGTGTAAATATGAACAGTTACAATAAATTAGTTTTATGCATATTTCTAACTTAATTTCATGTCTACACAGAAAATTATTCTCATATTTAGATATGTTTTTACTAATGTATAGAAAATAACTAGACAATATTTATTTTTTAATGGAATTGTTCATCATTTTATCATTTAAAAATAAATCAAGAAAGTACCGAATTAGATAATTTATAGTCTGTTAAATAATAAGATATCTGGTCTGCAACTCAAAGATAAGTTTATTCATTAATACATTTCTTTACCATAATCAACTTATACTAATGGCCATCAAGAATTTTAAAAGGTATGGTTCTTTTTTAAGTTTAAAAAGAAGAAATGGATAAAAAAATCTTGCTGGAAAAATTAACCCATGATCAATACAAATATAAAAGTGAAACATGAAGATTTACTTGCTTTTTATTTTTAATGTTATGTGTTGTATGTTTTAGATGTCATAGCTTTTATAAAAAGCTTAGTAATGCTTTTTTTGCCTTTTCTAGCAATTTTATGAATTTTTACCTACCAAAGAAATAATTACAAACTTGTACCCTGCATTGCTAAGTCCTCAATGTGAACAATAATTATTACCCAATCCGAATATAATACCCATCATTTATACCGCGCCACAAATTTTCTGAAAACTTTTATTTCTTTTCGATAATTAAATTTCTTCCAGGAATTCTAGCCCTTTATTTTTTGCGTTCAAAACACGTTCGATGGCTCTAAACTTGTTGCCATTGTCCTGTGATAATTTCTTTATATGTTCAAATTACAGTGCACCTTCGCAAGGCTACAGAGCCTAACAATTTCCTTACTAATGTATAAAAATTCCCTTTAGATGGGCAATCAGGGTAATTTCCGGCGTACGGGAAATTATAATCGAGCTGGTGAGCGTATCAACACGAATCGTAAGCCGTTCAGGCCCAATGATGGGCAAAGGCATCAAAACAAGAGCTCCCCGAAAAAGGATGCCGATTCAAAGGCTAAGCCTGTTAAGGAGAGGTAAGGATTCCTTCCGGTGGTTGTACCGCATCTCTGAAACCGCCTTGGCCCACTTTCACACTAGTTCTCTCATTCAAACGTTCACCGGCCTAACACTTTGGCCCAATTGGCAATATTTTCCACCAACATCATATGATGTTGGTATGAACCAAAATCTACACAATTCAATTAATAATGTAAATCTTCACTGATGAAATTTACCGTCCATATAGCACATACTGTGAAATAAATAATTTTTATGAAATTTAATATATAGCAAACACCATTTTGATCCATAAATGGATTTTGTAAACTCTAGAATACAAATATCTTGTTCCAAGCAATTTAACTATCAAACAAATCTCTCACAATCTAATTTTAGAACATGAAAAGTTCTTTTCAATTGTCTGAAGCAAATATGTTTTTTTAAATCAACATACATAGTTTTGCATGACTAACAAAATAAGTATGCTGTAGTGATCAAGATCAAGGAGAGAAAGAAGAGACAGGGGAAAAATCAGAAACAAGCGAACAGAGAAAAGAAGCTCTGAAGACCCGCTATGACGATATCAACTCTCAACTACTCAAGTGCCATATTTGTAACAAGAGTATGTGGGATGGACGGTCCTTTGAGAATCACCTGAGTGGTAGAGCCCATGCCATCATGATGCAGAAGACAGCGGAGAGTTATGCCCTCACTGCTGACACTATGAGACAGGAGATCAAGGTGAGAATTAAGATAATTGGATTGTATATTTCAAAGTTTGCCCGCTCCACATAAAATGTAGATTTTCTTGTAGTGTTGTTTTCCTATGAAAAGAGCCTTATTTGTCTGGTATAAACTACTTCTTAATTAATGCATTAATACATACAGTGACTGAATATTTGTTATTTCCAATAAACTAAAAGGGGAATAGCAATATTGTAATTCATGTTAGGAGGAGAAATGTATGTATTTAATAGTAGTACAGCCCGCAACATCTTGCATGAATGGGCCTCTCAATCTGTATAATACTACAACCTACAGCACCAAACCCAACAACTACAAAAGACGCGAGACAAGTGGAAATAAGTCAGTGTTTCGTCACAGTTTTGTCCTTATAAAAAAAGCGTAGGATGGGGAAATCGACTTGGGGTGGAAGGAACATAAGTATGGGAAATGTCCTTATTCTATGCATCCCTTCTTCTGTAGATTAAAATTTTTTGCGAATTGAGATGGTTTGTTTGTTAAAAAAAAAGAGTAGAGATTAAACATAATATTCATTATTTACAGATTCGTGAAATGAAACGCACAAGGAAAATAGGGCAGCAACCGCCTCGTGATTTCTATTGCGCGATGTGTGATATGTATGCAGCAGACGGTGCTATACACAGGACAACAGTTGGTCATCGTAAACTTAAGAAATATTTACATCCGACATGCACATATTGTCATAAGGAAATGCCAACACGTATCGAGTTGGATGAACATAGATTGACAGCGGAACATCTAAGGAATATGCAGGATAAACAAGAAGTGGTGACCAAGCCGAAACCTGAAGGTAAGACTTCCAATCTAGTTGTCATCATCTCCCTGTCCTTATGCCATTTATTTAGGGTTAACGCGCCAGTTTTTGTTCACCAAACAGATCTCTTTCTAGAACAGCAGTCCAGTTCCCCTACTGTTGTATCCTCAATCAATCAATTGTGCTATAATTAGAATATTATTAATTTTTTGATGGACATATTTGGTTGCTTAATGTATTTTTATGTAAATTTCTTTTACATGTAGATTTCTCATACTAATGACAATACTCAGACTACTAACAAAGTAATGTTTCTGACACTAAAATTCTTGTATAAAAGAGAGTATTGAAGATAAGAATGTGTTTTATACAGAGATTTCAGTCTCAGAAACCAAGATAAGTGAAGCAGTTATTCTTTATTATAATAATGTCTATTAAATTGATACATATTTCATGGGTATGTTCATAGCAAGTACAAGACAAAAAAAACTACATGAGGGTCGCCCTTAGTGACCGAAAACTGTAATGCCTTAGTAATGTACCATTTTCTTGTAGTAATGGTGATATCAACAATGTCCATGGAACAATCTTATCTACGTGAGGATCGCGAGCGCTGGCGTCGTCCGGAGCGTGTCGAACGAATTGAGAAACCAGACACACATAAAGAGAACGAGACTGTTAAAGAAGAGAAGATTGATGATCAGGTATGGTTTAAAAATACAACTGATTGCAGCCCTACAATGTTACAAACAGACAAACCTTCATACATAAAAACATTACCACCTCGAAAGATATGTATCAAACAAGCAATCAATTCCATCGGCAATTGCAGATGTGTTACGCACAGAAAGGCAATGTTTCCATTCCTATGCGTCCCCTTCCCATCCTTTCATTATAAGAAAAAGGTAGGAAGGAAAAGGAATTGCTTCGACTTAAGGTGAAAGTTCTGTGTGGTCATGATATTAAACCGTGCTAGACCTACTGATGCAACAGATGTTATTAGCGTCTACCACTGTTAAATTTATAATATACTAGCTGTCGCCTGCGACTCTGTTTGAGCGGAATTTAAAAAAATACATAATTAGTGCCTATGTATTTCAGACTATGTTCTACATGTATGTCAAATTTCAGCGAGATTCATACAACCGTTCTAGAGATACCTTCTAACATCCATCCAAACATTTGTATTAATATTTTTTAGTAAGACACTTTAATGTGGATTGCATTTTAGGGTGATGTTGAGATGAAGAGTGTAGGTGATGAGGATGCGGAGAAGGCTACAGACAAGCCGGTGCAGAGTGAAACTACCACAGAGGAAGTGCAAGTTAAGAAAGAAGATAACGGTTTGGATGGAGAAACTACTATATTGGATTATAAAGAGGGAGATGATTTGTCCAATGTCACACAAGATATGATACCCGTGTACAGGTGAGATTTTATCATTTTTATACTAACTGTCGTCCGCGACTCTGTTCATGTGAAATTTAAAAAAAACTTAAGTAGCCTCTGTATTCTTCCAGACTATGTCCGTCATATATGTATGTCAAATTTCAGCAAGATCCATTCAGTAGTTCTGCAGATACCTTCAAACATCTATATATCTAAACATCTAAACATTTCGCATTTATAATATTATTAATATGTCGATTTTTATACACGCGACACAGATTACTAAAAAGTTTTTTCTTCGTTCCTTCTGGAGATACATTCAAACAAACATTCGGATGAATGTTTGAATGTATCTCCAGAAGGAATCTATGGATAAGAAAGATCAGAAAGGATATCTATGGATGGATGGATATCCATCCATAGATATATTTTGTATATAATAAATGCGAACGTTTGGATGGATAGATGTTGTTAGATGGTATCTGAAGAATGGCTCAACAAATTTTGATGAAATTTGGCACAGATGTAGAATGTAGTCTGGAAGAACACATAGGCTACTTATTTAATTTGTTTTTAATGCCTCGCGAACGGAGTCGCGGGTGACAGCTAGTGCACAATAAAATAGGATTGTCTTTATATAATATCGAATTTAAATAAATATTTCATTCAAATCTAAGCAGCAGTTCTGGTTGGTCAAAGATCTAAACATTCACATATATAATATGTTTTTGAATTTTTTCTTGTTTTTTTTTTATGTTTCTTTGTATTTCGTAGCACTGAGCGCGGTGTAGGTCGCTCCTTCCTGTCAGAGTTCCGCTGTGTGCAGTGCAGCCTGTGCCGCAAGCTGCTGGACAGCGAGGAGACAGCTGAAGTACATCTCAAGACTTGGAGACATCATCAGTTATTCATACGACTGATCACAAGGTCCAATTCTCAGGTGATTATACTTTATTCTTCGCTTTGATACTAAAAATAATTTTTTAAAACAGAGAAATGTAAAATTTCCCACTTATCCCCATCCCATTTTTGATGCTTCACAAGCTTTTATTTACCTGTCCCGATGTTTGTCATCAAATCTTTTAATTTAAATCTAATCCACTTCCTGGTTGCTGATTGAGCGGAACTTTTGTATATATGTGTAAATCGCACGATATTATGATGACATGGTGTTGATTTGAAGATGGAAGATGGCAATAGGAACTTCGTAATGAAATAACATAACTTGATTAAGTTTAGTCTCGTTTGAATCTTCTTGACGATTACTTTAACGTTTATTTTTTTGTAGTTCTTCCAATTAACAAGAACATAATAAAAGCTTTTTCTAAATAGAATTTAAAAAACTATTGGTCGCAGCGTAATGTTTTATATCCTAAAGCCTTCCTCTATAAATGCACAATCCAACAAAAAAAGAATTTTTCAAATCGGATCAGTAGTTCCTGAGATTAGCGCGTTTAAACAAACAAACTCTTCCGCTTTATAATATTAGTAAAGATTTTGGGATTTATAATTTTTTATGTAATTTATGGTTTGTCTATAATAAAAACTTTTATTTAACCAAGATATACGATATCCAAGTATAAGTCAGTGGAATTCTATTCTAATTTGTTCAAATTGCTTTCCCTCAGCTTCAAGAAGGCAGCAAGCGTCAGATGAACGTGGAAATATGTGGAAACTGGAAGCGGCGCAAGACCTCGCGCGATGAGGACACAGAGGATGATCATGACAACTATCACGAGGAAGGGGAAGGAGCCCAAGCGGATGTCAATGGAGAAAAAGCAGCTAATAAAGGTACAGTCAAAGAAAATTATATTTTCTAAAGACAAATTCATACAGTTAAAGAATTAAATTCCATTCCCACTTGTCAAAAACGTAAAGGATGTGTGCTATAATTTTTTTTATTATATAGTAACAATAAACATGGATGGATGGATGTTTGTTTGAAGGTATCCCCCTGAATGGCACAACGGATATTGATGAAATTTGGCACAGATGTATAACATAATCTGGAAGAACACATAGGCTACTTACCAATAAGGTTCCACGTGGACAGAGTCGCGGGCGACAGCTAGTATAAGATGAGACTAATAATATTATAATGTGACAGGTGATGTCTCCGTCGAGAAGGCAGTTGAGGTGAAGATAGAAGAGGACGTGGCTATAAACACTGCTGATGAAGACCTGGAGGACTGGGAGCAGTCTGTTGATGAGATATTGCATCATGAGAAAAACAATACAACTGGTAATTAATACAAATTATAATTTCCATATCAATTCAAAAGTAACGGACACAATGCAAACAATCAAAGAAGAAACATGTTTTAATTTCGATAATTTTTGTTTGAAAACATGTTTTTGTAATTTCAATTTCGGAAACGCCAATAGCTCAATGGTTAAGTGTACGGATTTCCGATCAAGTGGTCGAAAGTTCATATACCATCATTCGATTATTGTAAACTATACTCCAGAGCTTACTTTAAATGTTACAAGAAATATTAGTGAATTAACAAAAAATCTGATGTTATTTTAGAAAAATAATATTGTCATTTGACCTATTTTGCTTTGGAAATTTAATAGTTTTGTAGAGACTATTTATAAGAAAAAAGAAAAGAGAGAAAAAATCATGTGTGTTATTTCGTCATTTTTATACCTAAATATTTAAATTGTAAATTATAAAATACATATAAACTATTGTAGATAATTTATCCAGAAAATATATAATAAAATTTAACATTGTATATTTTCAGAAACCTCTTCAGATGCAAAGACAGAAGCTGAGGAAGACAAATTACTTGAGGAAGATGCAACAGAAAAGAAAAATTCTCAAGAAAATGTTCCATCAAAGCTATCACCGAGACGTAGCAAACGTCGTCAATAGACTGTCTATACTATTTTGAAATCTTTTAAGTATTGTATATTTACTTTTCTTATAAAAGCGGTGGCTCTCCAATGTATTGGCTCATCCAGTGAAATACCACGACTACACAGAACACGTCAAGTGGATGTTCCAACTGCAGTCTGATTAGTGTGGTCCGGTAACTTAATTTTAGTCTTCTTCCCCTTCTCACACTTATAAGGAAAGGATGGGAAGGAAAAATGGATTTGACAGAGGAGAATTGATCTCTTTCTGTGCTATTCTTCCTTCTTTGTATTTGAGAATGTCTATGGACAGCGGAATCGCTATTTCAGTGAATCCAGGTGTTCACTTGTTCGTTTGCCACCTTGTAATATAATAAAAAGGTCATTAATCAGTTTGTTGCTTGTACAGGGCTTTAAATAAAAAAAACTCTTGTTTGCACAAAAATGTGTTAATATAACATGAATAACAAAAAGACATAGAAAAACTGATCTGACATTACTAAATTCAAAAGTTAAATTTCGTCTTTTTTCTTTGATTTAATGGCAGCTATAGTATAAAACTCCTTGAACATCACTCAAAGACTAAAATAAATTGGTGAATAATTTTTTCATATAAAATTATTCAACAGTCACTGTCACTCACTTTTACATTTCTTTTGTTTAATATGTTTTATACTAGCTGTCGCCCCCGACTATGTCCGCGCGGAATTAACAAAAAACATAAACTACAAAGTTCAAATTGACTATATTTTATTTAGAGAACGTTTATATGGGAGTAAAAAGCTGTTTTTAGCGATTTCCAGGCAATTATTCGAATATTTATCTTTTAAACCTTCCCTAGACCACCACGAACATTTCAAGACCAAGATAAGTTCAGTCGTTCTCTAGTTTTAGCGAGTCTCTTCTTTCTCGAGTTGTTTCGCTTTTATCTGCCTTTACTGATACATTGGAATCTATAACACGAAACTTGTTGAGTCAAAAAATGCCATTACCTTTCGCCGAACCCTAAAATAATCATCTTGAAATTATTAAACTTTGTAACTTGAACAAACTGTTATTTCCATGCGTAGGCATTTTACATATTTCTACTAGAAAACTTATTATTAGTAAAGTATCATCATCAGCTCACTATACGTCCCCACCGAGGGGCTCGGAGTCTACCCCTAAGTTGAGGGTGATTAGGCCATAGTCAACCACGCTGGCCAAGTGCGGGTTAACTTCACATATATCTTTGTCTTCTCAGATATGTGCAGGTTGCATCACGATGTTTTCCTTCACCGTAAGAACGTCGGATAAATGTACATATGTAAATCGAAAATAGAAAAACACATTGGTACATGGCGGGATTCGAACCCAGGACATGCAGATTGCAAGTCAAGTGCTTGACCACTGAGCCACCGACGCTACTTAGTAAAGTATAATAAAGTCTTACTAAGAATTTTACATTAAATTCTTCATATCTTGAATTTCTTGTAAGTTTTTATATTCGAGATATCGAGATTCTACTGTATTTATATGTGTTCCAAAATGTATTTAATCGTATCAAGTCTATGTAAAGGTGAGCCTTCTTGAGGATGATGAAAATATTGTACATCCTTGGATGAAAGTTGTGGAAGTCATGATGAATGTTTAATGGAAGATTATTCTACAATATAACTTTAATAATATAAGTAATTATATATAAAGAAACTCGTGTAATGGATAATTGTATTGATTTTTTTGTAGTCATAACTTATGTATAGTAATCTTCATATATCTTATAGGCTCGGAACATCGTACACTACGCATAAAATCTCAAGAATATTTGCGATATACAAGGATCTGTCCCAGGGCATAGGTTAAACTAATTATAACTCACTAACGCCCCTAACGTCCTGTCATTGTTAAAAAAGTTTCACAATCATGTAGCATGTCAAAAACACGCCATTTATTAAATTTTCTAGGTCCTTGTAGGTTTTACATATTTTCAGACAGACCTAATTGTAGTGATAGTTTTTTTATAGATATTTGTGTAGGTTATACGTTTTAGTAACTTCATCGGAATAGTATGTAAAAATTTATGATAATTTTAGTGTATATTATATCCGAGAGGGTGCGCTGTAGGAATCGAATACAAATTTATAAGTTAAGTTAGAAATACTTTGTCAAAAATATTCACGCTAAGCTCTCAGAACAGAATGTTAGATGTACCAGCGGAACGGATTGCAACATTAATGTAAAAACAGGTCATGTATTTCGATGAAAATGAAATTCGTTATTAAAATATCATTTTACTTAAAAGAAACCATAACTCAGTTGCTATTCAATACAATATTAAAATTGTTAGAACAAATAAGAATATGTTCTATAGTTATATCTCTACTAGCAGCCGCCCGCGACTCCGTCCGCGCGGAATTAAAAAAACAGTAGCCTATGTGTTCTTCCGGACTATGTTCTACATCTACGCCAAATTTCAGCGAGATCCATGCAGCAGTGCTGGAGATACCTTTGAACAAACATCCATCTGAACATTCGCATTTATAATATTAGTAAGATGTAACTTAATTAGTGAAGTCAATATGTTTTTGTAATGTTTCGTCAGTGGAAACCCAAGGTTAGACAACACAATATCTGAATAATGTACTTCTATTAGAGATTTGTGTAGACTTAGTATTTTTAGGTCATTAATATGTAGTTTAAAATTATACTTTTGTAGGTTATTTACAATATAAGTGGTTTTGTAGATTTTAATATTCACTAGAATTTTCTAGTGTAGAAAAAAACCATACTAAAAATATCGTCTATAAATAACTACAGTTTATTTTTTAATTAGAATTAGAAAGCTTATATTAACCAGTTTCCGAGACCAAAATCTCTGTATAAATATATCATCCCCGTCACTATCTTTAACAAAATCAAGATATGTTAAATGGGGATTTTGGTCTCAGAAACCTACGGTAAGTAATAGAGTTTAATCAACAGCTTAAATCTACATTAATGGGACTGGTATTAGTAATAACTATTATATTGTTTTGAGGACAGCAAAATTATATTTATCTTGTTTTTACATTTTTGGTTTACGACTAATAAACCAGATATGACATTGTTCATATCTATATTGTACTAGCTGTCGCCCGCCACTTCGTTTGCGCAGGATTAAAAGAGCCGATCTTCAGGGAATTGGACTTTCCGGATGTGACGATGCATGGAAAGGGAAAATAATTTCTTTCTGTGCTTCCTCTCCTAAGTTGATTAAAGGTAGGCAACGCATATGCAATTGCGTATGTCTATGGGCAATGGTCACTTCGCTATTTCAGGTTTGCCACCTTATGATATAAAAAAAAATCAGGCCTACTGAATATGCATTTAAAATTTCATAAAAATCTGTAGAGTCATTTCAGAGTAGTATAGTAACTAACATTGTGACACAATTTTATATATATTGAATTTTAATTTTATAATTTACTCTATAAATTAATTCCATTTAATTTTTTTAGGAATATTCAAAGACTATTCTTTGTATATTTAATTTCAATGGATTAAAGTAGTTATGTGCTTAAATATGGTGTAAAATATTTGTTTTTACTCAACAGTTATCTAGTAATTGTATTAGCAACTCCTAGAATCTAGAACTAGTGCACTGCAGTTGTCTTGATATATGCTTTTGAGACATGCAATTTTTGCTTTCACATCTTTATTAAACTGCCAATACATTTATATAAAAACCATGTTATTTTTATGCAACTGTTATTTAATGTTTTTGTATTTATATTTCAAAATATATTTTAGGTGTCCTGAGTTTTCACTGCTCAGACACATGTAAATCAACGCACTTGTGAAATTAATCATCTAATCTCTGAAAGTGTGAAGTTATTTGTCTATGTTAAGAAGTTTCAGTAGAAAATAATTACTTTTTTTTATAAGTTTACTGTTAGCAATTGTAATTAGGCATCATTAGATATTAGTAATAATTTGTCTAGTAATCTAGAACATATTAAAACTTTTTAAAATATCTATAAGTGTTTTATTGTAGAAAATTACTAAGTATCCTATAATACACGAAAGTCATAGAACTTTGAATATTCTAAAGTAATGAAACAACCTTTTTTTTTAAATAATTTAATGATTTACAGTTTGACTTTATTACAGATTAACAGAATGCTGGTTGTGGGTACACAATATTTGAAATATTTATTGTTGGTTTCCGAGATCAAAATCCGTGTTTAAATCATATCATCCCTTTCAATATCTTTAACAAAACATTCTTTTCGGGGTTAATGTTAATGGAATCACTTTGTTGTTCATTCGTCTGTCTGTCAAGACTTTTTCTCAGAGCTATCAAGCTAGAATTTATTTTTTTATGAAATAAAACAAATGAGTAGTGGAAACACACATCAACAACCCTTAACCAGATAAAATTATGTTATATACAGGGATTTTGGTGTCAGAAACAAACGTATCACTTGTTTTTCATCAACTTCAATAATAATTTCGTATCCTGTAATTGTGTTTTCTGTCGTTTCTTATGCTTTTCCACAGCTTTTAGTTTAGGTTTCTCGGTTTTCTCCTCTATCTTGACTTTCTTATCCGTCTTTTTAGATGAATCATTCAAAATTTGATCAGTGTTTTTAATTTTCTTCACTAAAACATCACTTTTAGCGGTTTCTCTCAATAATATTTCTTTATGAAACGACACTTTTTTCTCCGCTTTCAACTTTTTAATAACCTTATTTGAAGCATTGTTGAGATTTACATTTCTTTTCTGCTTATTCAAAGCTTTTAACTTATTTCTACCAAACTTAACCATTTTAAAACACTCACGCGACCGTGTTTTCGAAATAGATTGTCAATGTCATTATACTGTCATCTGCAAGATGTCTTTTTTTAATTTTATGACCTGGTAACATAGACCTTTAAGTCATAAATAAGATGTCAAAAAAAATTCAACAAAGAGTAAAAGTATTACAGATAACATTTTTTATGAAACACTTAGCCCTGCCCGCGACTTCGTCCGCGTGAAAAACTGTCTTTGAGCTGCGCGTGCTACGGGACAGTACTTCGACATTGCAACACTGAGGTGATCAACGACACTCATTGACATCTGCAACACCAGAGGAACTGCAGATGCGTTGACGGCCTATAAGGAAAGCTCTTTTTACTATGACGACATTTCTCGTAGGCATAGGTTATTTGAATTTTTGTGACTGCATTTGTTCGACATGAAATCGTGACGATAAGAAATTGTGCACAACTTTCCCCGGAGAGTGTTGAAAGTCGCCCAGTTGAGTGCCCTAAGAGAATGGGCCAGCTTGAGGATTCAACTGCCGGCTAATGATCTATTGATTTTGAACACTGTTATACTCAAAACCGTCGAAATTTTCTCATAGAATCTTCTAATTTCATGTGAAGTACTTTTTCAAGAAGAAAATTTATTGTATTTGAAAACCTAGGACTGGCGTGCCGCATTTATAGTTGCAGATTAGTCCGCTAGAGGCGCTGGTGTCAGCCGTGGCGCTGGCAGAGCAGTCATATGGGGCGCATCGGAAGGAATGGAGCGATGTACTCTCTCTTAAATGGACTTCGGACGTCTTAGGAAACATGATACAAATTTTATTAACAGGTAAAATTTCATTATTTACAAAGTTGTCAGGTTTTAGTTGAAACTCATTTTGATTAACTTACCCTTATATGTGTATCCTTGTATATGCCTAATTTTTCGACCCCCCAAATATTTCGTAAAAAGGAAGACGACAAATAAAACACATTTTGCTTGAATAATTTATTATTGTCACTTTGTATCTGCCAGACATCGCCGAACGAATAACAGAAACAACGACACATTTAATTCTACTCATTTAAATGCGTAATATTAACGCAAATCTAAGCAAAATATTAAATAGTTGTACTGTTAAAAATGAGCAATAAAATGAGTGTTATTTTGGAATATTACTTCAAGTTGTATCAATATTTTAGGTTAACATTTACAAATTAAAATTTCGATAAATTGGAGCAGATTCTTTGGATTTATACAAAAAAATTACTAAATAAAACACAGCCATTATATAAATTAACACTATGTGAATTCAGTTTTTCATGTTTATTTATAATAACAGAAAAAAATCTTACGTCTAACTTAAAATAAATATGAAAACATGCATTTTACAATCGTAACTTCGTTAAATTAAACACAGAAGGTGAATCACAAAATTGTTTATATTTTGTTTTTTTTTACGAATAATTTACAAACTCCGGGATGATATGTTTGAAAAACCTAATTAATTGGGTCCTTTTTGATTTATTGTTTTTATTCCTCTATGATATTTCTAATCTATGATCACCTTGTTTGGAATTGCCATATACAATAACATAACCAAATTTGGGGAAAAATTTTAACCATTAAAAAAAACAAAATATTTGACAGAGAGAGAGAGAGAGAGAGAGAGGATTTTTTAACGAAATTCAGTCATATTATAAATCACATACAAAGCTTATTATAGTTTCTACATATAACATACAAAAGCTACGGCTCTTCTATATAGTTCTATGTATTGTCTTTTTAATATTGACACGTCGAAAAGGCATAAAAAAATAAATGCTATAAACGAAATCTAAGCATAATTTATGCCATGATTTAATTAATTCACGCAAAACTGCAAATTACAAATATTATAGTGAAATCAAAATTAGGAACATATGACTAACGCATATCTAACGTCATTTTATTTTTAAACCAGTATTTTTACTTGGAATGTTTCTAGATTGTTCGGGTCTTGAGGCTAACCTCTTCTTATCACTTTAACTAAACTAAAATTTGTTCTGTGGCAAAATTATAATTAAAATAGGAATATATGTCAAATATATCCTTAAATTAATAATAATGGAATGTTCCCTTTATATTATGATATCACGACAAATAGTACTAGAATTATAAAAAATAAACATTTTGTTTAGAATTAAAAAATTGTACTTAATTCGCATGATTAGGAAAGATGTTTGGCGTCAATTATCTTTAAGTAAGTAAACGCTAAATACATTTTCAAGTGATGCGAATTAAAAAAATGACAAAGCGATGGATAATTTGCCAAGCTCGAAGTATTTGATGGCAGTTTTCTTATTATAATGACTACAATCAACAAACAACATTTGAATATTACGCATATTTAAAACATCACACACATATTTTCATTTAAACCGTCTACGAATACTATTAATAATGTATATAATATGAATATATAGATTATGAGATTACTTTTAATTACGTTTCCCTTTGGACCGATCGGCTTAACGATCAACGATTGGTCCGATTGATTGTATGGATTTGTTTCAATGGAAGAATATCCCATTGGGTAGATGAGAAGGCTGACCGGTCCAACAGCAAACGCCTTCTAATTTGAACATTCACATAGCAATTATACTTTTATAATACAGCAACGGCAATATTTTAAAAATGAAATATAAACATATGAAAAGTAAAATCACAAGAGCCACCATTAATGACTTAACCATATTTGAAATAACTTCAATATTTTAAAATTTTACTAATAAATGAAAAAAGGAATCAGTTATTAGTAATTTACTCACGGCCTGCATCTAGTAGATTTAGCTTTATGATTTAAATAATATTACAATTTTTTTAAAACATGTATGCGGTGCAAGAATTCTGTCCAATGGTGACTCCGATTGTGTGTACCATACTCTCAACATATAATCATTATAACATATAGCAAATATATCGCAATATAATATAGGAATGTCCTATTGTTTGGCTTAACATAAAAATTATGTTATGTTAAATACTGTTCTCGTAATCCAGTTTGACGGGGCCGGATGTCTTTGTATTCTCCAAATATAGATCATTTCACTGAAAAAAACATCATTGTTAACTGGGAAATAATTTAAAACTATTAATAATCTACTGAACTGTCACTCACCTTTATTTTAGGACGTACAGATAAAGTCAGTTTTTGCATAAGTCTGGTAGACGATCCTGTAAAAATTATACGTTTATTACTTCCAAATAATTAGTCACTTAGAAAGACCCTAAATGCATATTTCTCATAGTAAAGTCATACTAAGTGGGCCACCTAACGATTCTAAAAACGGCTGTAATACAAATGTATCGCGTAAAAGATTCGATGTTAACCTATCAAGTTATTTTCCATTGATATCGCAAAGTATACCAACCGGTGAGAGATCCAAGAGCCTTTATCCGGGTCCTTGGCTCAAGCAGCAGCAAGTAGATGGGCACCGCAGTCAGGATCATGAGGCAGCCGACACCAGTCTCTGCGGGTGAGGCCACTGCGGGCACCGCCACCACCAGGATAGTGCAGATTATGTAAATCACTGAAAACATAACTAAATTATTACCACGATTGGGTATAGCAACAAAGAACCATGTCAAAAGGACGTGTCCTACGTAATATGCTTTACCCTATCTGCTCAATATTTAAAACACTGCACCTTTCTTCTATAAAAAACACATGTCTCACCGGGGAAGAACAGGTTGACTCTAATAGGTCGTTCCAGATCAGGTCTTGTATATCGGAGTACAGGCAAACACAGCACTGCTGCGCCTATACTCAGCTGGAAAGATAAAACAATTATTATGACAAGACTCATGAGGTTTTATGCAACTGATTTCATTCCACGGACTTATAATACAAGTAGATTTGTTGATTTACTGTCTTAGGCTCCATTCGTCTACTTTACCTCTTTTAAGTCTGATTCCTTCACTTCAATTCATTTGTATCATGAGTTAATTCTTATTTCTTATTTTAATAATTTGAACGTACCCAAGTAGCGAATCCTACGTAGTTAATAAGTGCGTATATATCGGAGACTGTGAGGTAGACTAGAGATAGTAGAGCCACGGCAAGTACGGCATGCGCCGGAGTCGCTCGCGCTGACACCATGGTGAGCGCGCTCGGCATCTGACCCTGAGCTGCGCCAGCGTAGAACAACCTGATATAAAACAGCACATTTTTTAACTGTTTTCCACATTCCACATTTGTTAATGCCCATTCTCAGGGGTGTTTCCTTTGGGCAATCGGCCTACTGACCTATCGATTCTATGAATTTAATAGACCTAATGGAAATTTACATTCTCATTGTAGCAATGAGCGGTAGGATTATCGACCCAACGGTAAACACCCATTCAGAGCAGTCGTCACTTACCAAAGTGTCTTCTAATTTAAATTAAAATTTTCATAGAATTCTATGTAAAAATGTTAACCTGGAGGATGTAAGGAGTACGCCGTTGACAGCACCGAATGTTGAAGCAGCAACGAACAATGGAATACAGAGCGCGAACCATCCGAATAATCGTTCGGCGAACGTCACCGCTACAGCTGCTGATCCCAACACCTGAAAGCAAAAATTGACATATGTAAGAAAAAAATGAACGAGAAAAGTATTTGAATGTTAACCAAAAGTGCTATGGATTTTAGCGATGCTTTAAAAGAATTACTTAATAGACAAGGGGGAAGTGTCGACAAAGATGGCAGGCTTTTGTATAACAACGCAACTGTAAATGAGTGTTACCTCAGTGGGTGAGAGGGTAGTGTAGAAGGCGACATTGGTGAACGTGTAGACGATGGTCACCAGCGCGACTGAGATGGCGATAGCTCGGGGCAGATTCTTCACCGGGTCCTTTAGCTCCTCGATGATGAAGTTCAGGTAGTTCCTATAATATTACAGAATTAGGGTAAAATTTAGCAACTATATCTAGACTTTTAATCGCAAAATCAAAGAATTGGTAACAATCACAGATGTAAAAGACCTTGCAGGAATCGTTTGTCGTGAAGAAATTTTGTATTATCTGCTTACTCCTCTATATTACGGCCATGTTATACATATATAGCAATCGGTCATAAAGATACTTTTTTTACTATGTATAGTAGCAGTGGAGCTATACTAAAGTGGAGTAATTGGAGAGTATGTGTATAGGTGCCAAAAAAACTGAAATCTAATGAGTTACCATCCGTTGTATGCGAACAGTCCGGAATAGAAAGAGAGGGCGATGGATGTGACGTCACTCGTAGTCCCTTCAAATGTGAAGTGCTCCACTTTTCCTGAAAATAAAATCACACAAAATTAATAAAACTAAAAAGGACTTATTTTAGCAATTTTCTAATTTGTGCTATTTCTTATTTTGCTTGTCAGATTTTACTCTACAATCTGGCAACACTAACTTTGCTCCCAGATTATTTGAATTTAATTTACAACGTTTACTTTGAGTATGTTTTTAACGATATTGTGTACTTGTGTTTAAATTGTTTTTTTTTACGTTAAAACGGAATATGGATGTGAAATAGTATCACGATTAGACAATAAAATGACAACCTAAAAAGGTAATACAAAAAACTAATTACTTTTTGTCAACAAAGTCTTAATTTTATCTAAACTGTCACATCAAACTGTAAAGTTACATAGTCCTAAGATTTAGTGTACACTTAGTATAAAATTCACCAATAATGAACAGCTTGAATAAAGATTGCGTCTGTAAAACGATAACATTAATTAATTCAACTTTTTATTACAATTCTTTCCGTTTAAAATTTCATTCTTTTATCCTGTCAAGTATTCAAGGAATCAGTAAGATTGCAAACACAGGTTATACCGGTCTGTTGGTACGTGAATGATTGATCGGGTCATATTGAAAGGGTCACTTTCATTCACTCGCCTTCGCTCCGGTCACGGCAAAGCGCGAGGTCGGCTGACGAAATTTAAATTTAGTCTTACTATAATTGTCGATATTTATTTTACGTTTGGGAAATAAACAATAGTATTTGTAACATTTAACAATATTCAAGTTACGGAAGCAAGAAAACTTTATAATAAAACAATTTAAGGGCCTATTATTTTTTGTAGTATAATAATAGTAAGGTAAAAATCTCAGTAATGATTAAGATTTATAAAATATGATATCGAATACAAAGAATGTTGCCTATTAAAATGTTTATTATCAATCAATCTGTATTTATTATTGCGTCATTTATTTTATCAAGATAGATCTATTCAGATCAAATTTCAATGTATTACTAATATGAAACTTAACTGTGTCTTTCAAGTTCATTAGTTGACGCAATTTCAAAATGTGTACAAAGTTTTCGTTTCACGCAGGGCCGGATTTAGGACAGCAGGGCTTTGGGCGATATTCCTAGGGCGGCCATTTTGTTACCACGACTTGCGTGGGGTAACAGAGTTACTTTAGGCTGTGTAATTCTTAGTTCTTCTGGCTTCATCTTGCTTCCTATTATATCTTACTAATATTATAAATGCGAATGTTTAGATAGATTTTTGTTTGTAGGTATCTCCACAAGCGTTTATCGGATCTCGATGAAATTTGGAACGTAGTCTGGTAAAACATATAGGCTACTAAATATGTTTTTCCAATCCTATACGGACGTATTGAAGGCGACATCTAGTATATAATGAAGGTAAATTATTCAATGTATTATAGCTCTTTAGCACATAATGAAGTAAAATAGACGATACTTTGATAGTATTGTTACAAAATTGCTGTCATCGCGTCTCTGAAAATAAACTCAATTTAAACTTCCTCGGTAATATTAGGTCTCTCGCATACGTTAATCTAATGAATATAAAGTAGCTATTACGTAGTAATCGAATATAGGTAACAATAACCTTAAATATAACACGAGTTAAGAATAAATAAGTATTATTAATCACATCATCATTTAAAAACTATAAAAATTTAAGGCTACAAATCGCAAACTTCGTTATTCGTTAAATAAAATGCATAAAATGTAAATTATTGTGCGTATTACTGACTCTACCAAAGACAGCTGTGACGTCATAATATGGCGTTGGCTGATACCTATTTGAATCGCGATGATTTTGTTTCTGTTTTCTAAAAAAGTATGAGAAAGTTTTATTAAATTTTCGATAGTTGTTAGCACGGTAACAGTGTGTAGACGGCTTTAGTGCGTCAGCGTTCCTTATGGAATGATTGCCGCAATCCGGCGCGGTCTGGTTGCATCGTATTATTTAATATTCCCGTGAAATGTTCCACAATCATGTGTCGGTCCAACTGATGTGTCCAACATACTTGCAGCATAGGATTTTGACCAATGTAGTTATCGGGAAGTGGATTTAATTTGCTATATTTGATGACAGACTTTGGGACTGGAAAAACTGAACAAAAGATTGTATTTAACATGACTCTTTAAAAATTTGTACGTTTTAAGGTCGTATTTCCCCCCAGAGAAATGTTGCAGTTGATAAGCCATAGTCAATGACGCTGTCCCAGTGCTGGTCGGTTGACTTCAGACGTATTTATTCCTAATAATATCTAGATATATTTTTATAGTACTGTGTAATCCAGTTCAAAGCTTTATAATAAATCCACTTGATGGCGGACGCACAAAGGAGTAATTTACGATGTAAATTGGTTCACGTCCTCAAGGAAACGATAGTCGCGACATCTGTGCGCGACATTTCCTTTAAGAGGTTTTATTTTCTATTTTATAGGAAAAACGACTACGAAAAAAAAAGGAATAACTAACCTAACTTATATTTCATAAAACAGATTAAATATTAAAAACTACTGTATTTAGGACTAGTTTTTTAACAGTTGATCTATACTAATATTATAAAGCGGAAGTTTGTTTGCTTAAACGCGCTAATCTCAGGAACTACTGGTCCGATTTGAAAAATTCTTTTTTTGTTGGATATTCCATTTATAGAGGAAGGCTTTAGGCTATATAACATTACGCTACGACCAATAGGAGCGAAGCGTCAGTGAGGAATGTTGCAAAAAAGGGGAAATTTTTTCACATTTGAGGACTTTCGTTGCGTGCGCTGCATAAACGGTTTAAGTTATTCAAAAAACATTTATGAAAGAATTATTCCTTTTTAATATGTCTATAGAATATACAATAGGCTATATAATATTTAGTTGGATGGATGGATATTTGAATGTATCTCTAGAACGACTTAACGGATCTCGATAAAATTTGGCATACATATAGAACATAGTCTGGAAGAACACATAGGCTGCTATTTTTTAATTCCGTGCGAACGGAGTCGCGGGCGACCGCTTGTTTACAGTAATATATCAAGAATGACCTACATAATTTCTTAGTATTAAGTCAATATTTGCCAAAATACATGAAAAATAAAAAGACAGATGTTCAAATAAAATTATTGAAGGTTATAGAAAAATATTTTATTCTCCAAGAGGTAGTCACCTTCAACTGTCAAAGTTGCGTTCAAATATTACATTTTACTAGTTAAAGGCATTTTTTTTATTTTATTATCATTTAAATAAGCGGAACAATATGTATCAGTTGTCAGGTTAACGGCCTATTTATTTAGTATTGATTATAATTTTTGTAGGTTTTTAGTTTATTTTAATTGGAGACAATTAACGAGTTACTGATATCACGTTTTTTTATACACTAATGTCTAATTTAATTAAAAATACGGAATAAAAAAATACTACTGACAGAATGGTCTATAGCTCTCAGTGTTCCCGTCGCTTTGCTCCTTTCTCTTATAAAAAAACTGTATCTTTTCAGAGGGGGACATTGCTAAGATAAAACCACTAGGGGACTAGTCGTCGAAAATGTATGTCACACAAAGGGTTGTATTACAAGATTCCAACTTTATAACTGTTGGTACAATTAGTGCGGGTTTTCTAAAATATGTGCACTATTACGAGCGAGCCAACGTTAAGTTTGGTTAGCAGTATATCCAGGGACGTATTTACAATTATGGACGCCCTGGAGCGAAATTAGTCTAACATCCCTCAAAAAGTAATACGCTGGCGCCTACAGTATTAAATACCTTTTGGTTGATATTACACGATAAGTTACCTCTACAGAGCTGGTAGATGCCGGCGGCGATAATGATGAAGAGAGCAAGCAACTTGGCGTAAGTGAACCAGTCCTGAACGCGTGTGGCTGCGCGCACTGACCAGCAGTTGACGAAGGTCAGGAGTACTGCAAATATACACATACTTAGAAGTCAAGCAATAGTTTTCTGTCTGTACTCCATATATAAAACAATTCAAACTTTATGAAGGCTCGGAACGGTTAGACAGAAATCACAAAACAATGAAATGTCGCTTTAAGCGTAAAATTCTGCGGTTACAATGCCAACTATAACACGAGATCTTGCAAATTAGCGAACTTAACTTGGACATTACGAAGTGGCTTTGCTGATCCGTCAGTGACATAAGCATGTTATATCATTGTACATAGGTATTATGTTATTGTGGTCGTGTAGTACTTACATATGCAACATGCCGCCAACAATCTGGTGGCGTCCTCTGGCGGGTCACACTCTGGGAATATCGGCTTGAGGACGTATACACTGAAGGTCAGTGCGACTATTGCCTGTCAAAGATATTCAAATATAATAATTATAGAACGGACAACAGACTTCTTATATTTATTTTTATGTATATTTTCATATAATCGTCAATCATTAGTATCTATAATACTAGTAGTGTTTTTGGTTCGTTATGGCCAGTCTATTGATTTATATTTGACAGTGGTAGAGCCCGCTTTAACATCTTCGCACGAATTTTGCCGGCTCGCCCGGTGCAATACCACGACCACACAGGAGAGGCCTCGAGTGGAAGCTATTCCGCGTACAGTCTGATGATAATTTAGCCCTCTTTCCCTTTCCACCCATTTTCTTATAAGGAAAGGATGGGAAGTGGAAGTGGACTTTCCGGATGAGAGGATGCATGGAAATGTTTTCTTTCTGTGCATCCTCTTCTCTGTCGATTAAAGGTAGGCAACGCATATGCAATTGCGTATGTCTATGGGCAACGGTCACTTCGCTATTTCAGCGATTTCAGGTGGCCGCTCGCTCGTTTGCCACCTTATGATATAAAAAAAACAATATTTATTGCGACCTAACACTAAATAAAATCTTTAAAGCTTGTCTTCAAATTCAATACGCGAATCCTCTGAGAACGACAATATCTTGATGCAATCAAATAAAAGCTTCGCTGCAATAAAAGAAATCCTTTTACTATCGATATCTAACTTTATGGAGTTCAAACATTGATTCCCGCTCTTTATTGCCATAAAATAACTGTTAGGGCACGTTTGTAAATAAGATAAATCGAGGCAGATCAATGGAAATGGTACATAAATACTAGTCAAGTCAGAGTTGCGCGGTAAATCGCGCTAGTGGATATCTGGTGTTGCCGTACCGGAAAATAAATTTTGAGCAATTATTTAACTAAATTAACCGATCTAACGATAGAAATACCAACCCTGTTCACCATAATCATAACCTGGTAATCAATATTTAATCTTTGAGATTAAATATAGAATTATTCCAATTATTTTCTATGAAATGAGTAGAAATATATTGGATCTTTCTGTAATTAACAAGGTCTTTAGATCGATATTTGTATTTAGAAATTTTTAGTTAGAATCCTTTAGCGCGAATGTCGCGCTTTCGTTAACCAGTCAAATGTCAGATTGATTAGTTAGGGGACATAAACGTTGACATTTTAATAAGGCTAATGTTGCGCCGATACACCGGCACAGTGTCGGATTTTCTTCCTAACAATAGTCAGTCTTAAATCGTAAGAATAGTAGTATTTACCTGTGAGCAGGGCCGGACTATCATACATTCTATCCAGAGCCGGATGAAGGCGGCGAAGGGCCCAAATGTCTCCATAATGTACGCGTAGTCAGCACCGCTAAGCTTTATCATTGTACCCAACTCCGCGTAGCAGTATGCACCGATCTGGTAGACAGATTTAAAAATTAAAACACTCACCTTTTTAATTATTTATTCGACGACTTATATTCAGTAGCGGTCTCCCGTGACATCTACAGCACAGAGTAAAAATATATGCTCGCGTGCACCAGCTACCTTCCTTTTTTTTTTCTCCAGAGAGGAATGCTTTATGTATACTCCGCGCCCCAGGAGGGACGCGGTAGTTATGTGGGATTCTCCTCCATAGCGGAGGCATACCCACTAAACCTCTTTATTCCTCTAACGCATCGGGATGGGGCCACGGGTACGCTTTCGCTCTCGTCCGCGACCCACCAGCTACCGTCAAAATCGGTCCACCCGTTCCGAAGATTAACCGAAAGAATCACGGCCTTAGGGACAGACATAGACAATTTTTTTTTTAAATTGGTATTTCGTTATCAGCATATTTAATTTATTATTTTGGCAACACTGATGTTTAAACCTTTTAATCCATTGATGCAAACAAAACAAAATGAGCGAAAATGTAGTGGTCAAAGCCGAAGAGAAGTATAATTTTATCTATACTAATTAAAATATATAGTCATGTGACCAGACATTACATATTGTTATTCATTTGATAAATTAATTATATTTATATAAACAGATGTTGATTAAACATATTAAAATTGACCAATCAAAACATTTATAATTATTGCATCAGTGAATAAACAGAATAATATCAAAGTTCGTAATATGTTGTCATGCTGTTCCTTTCCTTACGGTCGGCAGAATATGTACACAGTGGTAGAGCCCGCTTTAACATCTTAATACGAACTGGTCCGGCTCGCCCGGTGAAATACCACGACCACACAAAAGACAGGCGTCAAGTGGAGGCTATTCCGCGTACAGTCTGATGAGTGTGCGTCCCGGAGGCCTAATTTAGTATTCTTCCCTTCCTACCCTTTTTCTTATAAGGAATGGATAGGAAGTGGAAGTGGACTTTCCGGATGAGAGGATGCATGGAAAGGGAAAATATTTTCTTTCTGTGCATCCTCTCCTCCGTCGATTCACAACGCGGCTGTGCGAGGTAAAAAGTTACGCGAAAATCTCGTCGCCAAATCCGTCTTACGAATATGCTCTATCACAAATACCTTCCATATTTGTCTGTACCTTAATTTCAACTATAATTATTTAAATTGGATGTTTAATAGTT
This sequence comes from Papilio xuthus, assembly GCF_000836235.2. Lineage (NCBI taxonomy): Eukaryota > Metazoa > Arthropoda > Insecta > Lepidoptera > Papilionidae > Papilio > Papilio xuthus. The sequence continues at coordinate 993,150 of NW_013530893.1, read as the reverse complement.
GAACGAAATTGTTAAAGAAGTAAACAAAGAATTAAGTAAGAAAATACCGATTTATGACAACGTAAAACAACTCTTGAAAGTTATTTCTCTTGGGACCTAATCAACTCTCGCTTGACGTCTTGACAAAGCTGGTACATATTTTATTAAACTCCAGGGAATTTATAAACACTGGCGACTCTTTGGGAAAATAAAAATAAATGACGAAAATCGTTTTTTTACTGTACAATGTAGTAGAAACATATTAAAACGATACTGGTTAAAACAATATAATATCGGTTACGTCGAATAATGAAATATTTATCATTATCGCTTTTAAAAAGATTGTATTTTAATTTATGTTAAATACCCATAGCTATTGAAAAGGAATTACGATTTATAAGGACAGTATTAACGGACTTGCTGACAGTCACGTAAACTTGACCAAAGACTATTCCAAGATGGCAGATTATGACCTTGACATTTGTTATTTTTTTAATAAAGACAAAGGTTAACTGTAACGTCATAAAATGTTGATGAAAAAAGAAAAGTATAAAACTGCGTTTCGTATTATTACGATAAAAAGGCTATAAATGAAGCATGTAATATATTTCTCGGATATGTAAGTATTTTTTTAAATTCCAATGTGACCAGTATCCTAATCCGAGACGATTTAGGTGTCATTCGATTTTTGTTCTTCGCCAAGCGTCATTCAGCCAGTGGGATTTTTTTACACGAATTTTTTAAAACAAAAACTGTCAACTCACCATACTGAAGATTCCAGAGGCAATCCAAACAAGGAGACTAGCATTCACAGATCCCGTGTGCTTTAGTACTCCAGTGGGGGACACAAAAATGCCACTTCCTATAATAGAGCCTACGATGACAGTGATGCCATTAAGGAGTGACATTTTAGCTTCCAAAGCACCGCCATCTTTTTCACCTTCGTCAGTTGGCGGTTCTATCTTCGGTGCTTCTTTATCGCATTCTTCCTCAGTTGCTTTCTTTGGAGACCTGATGAAGACATATTTATAAATTTAATAAATTATTAACATTTAAATACTTACTTTGGCAATAGTTTGATAACTCGTTTGTTTATTTGGCCATTTTTAAATCTTTCTAATATTATAAATGCAAAGTTTACATGGTTTGATGTTTGTTAGAAGGTATCTCTAGAACGGCCGCATGGATCTCATTGAAATTTGGTATAGATGTAGAATATAGTTTGGAAGAACACATAGGCTACTAATTATTTTTTTAATTCCGCGCGGACGGAATCGCGGGTGACAGCTAGGATAATCTGGAACCTGATTGATGGCTTTATTTTTTTTTAATGTCTCCCAATTACTTATTATATTGAATTCAAAAGTGAATTAAGGTATAATAAAATTATTAAAGTAGTCTATTAAACTTAGTTGTAAGTAGGGCATTGTTCCATTAAGACGACCCATTGGCTGAAGCCTGTAATAGGATTAGAGCAAGTCGACTTACAATAAATAAATATTTTACTTCATACTGGCGACAAGTAAAGTGTTTTATTTTAAAAAAAATACTAGTATTGTATTATCTGTGATATATTACCAAAGAGTAAAAAATTTACTAATGCCCTTTTTCTTTAATCCAAAATAACTCCATGTTGTAAAATTGTTTCAGTGAGCATTTTATGATATAAACTAGCTATAGCTTGCGAATCCGTTCTCCTTGAAATTAAAAATAATTAGTAGCTTAAGTGTTCCTCAAGGCTTTGTTCTTCGTCTATGCCAAATTCCAGCGAGGTCCATGCACTCGTTTTGAAGATACCTTCTAACAAACATCTATACATCCATTCAAACATTTATTTTTATTTCGCATTAATCTAGCTGTCGCCCGGTACACCATCCGTGCAGATTGAAAAAACGTATTAAGTAGCCTATGTGTTCTTCCAGAATATGTTCTATACGTGTGTTAAATGTCGTCAAAATCCTTAGAGCCGTTCCAGAGATACCTTCAAACTTCCATCCATCTACCTAAACATTCGCATTTATAATATTGGTAAGATTAGGCAGAAGTAAGATTTACAATAGAGGTGAGAAGCAGTCATTACTACTAACGCCATCTTTTGGTAATAAAATACACTTTTTCTTTTAGGTTGATGCTTTAAATTAGCCCTTGTATGAACAGGACACAGCATATTGTAGGCCCTCATTGAAGTCTGTGGGTACAATACCGGTTACCATTCAGCTTTTGAAGCTGTATAAAAGAGCTCTGGGAACTAACTACGTGCCACTTTCTCACAACCATTTAGTAATTTTACGAAAGAAAAATAAGATTTAAAATATTTTAATCTATGTTAGTACTTAAAGTTTGGTAAGATACTCTTTGGTAAAAATTAAAAAGTAAATTTCACTACTTTTGAAAACTCTAAACGAGTGTTTATTTTTAGGTTATAATAAATTTTTAGATGGATGGATGTTTGTTTGAAGGTATCTCCAGAACGGCTGAATGAATCTCGATGAAACTTGGCATACATACAGAACATAGTCTTGAAGAATACTTAGGCTACTAATTATGTTTTGTTTTAATACGCGCGGACAGATTCGCAGGCGACCGCCAGCATCAAATATACCTAAGCAGTTCATTTGTTATTCTAAAAACTTTTCAGTAAGGAAATATATTCGGCCAATGCTCTCACAATTCGTAGTACTTTCCTATTGTAAACATTTTTGAATTGAAACGCAAAAAACTTTATTCACAGTTTCTTTCAAGAAAAGAATGGCACAACAATGTTCAAAAAACTTCACGCTTCGCTTACTCTGGAGATGAGTTTCTTTTAGAAAAACTTTAGGGAAATGACGCGTCGGATACTTGGTTATTTAAAAATTGTCCCATCCATTGAAAAAACCATTGAAAAAAATCTAGTTAAAGATAACAAGGGCGTTATTAATTGATTTTGTAGGTTTTTTTAGATTTCGAAATAACTCCGGCAGTGGAGTACACACGGTTATAATAAACTAGCTGTTGCCTACGAATATGTCCGCTCGCATTAAAAAAACTTAACCAGTAGCCTATATGTTTTTCGAGGTTATGTTCTACATCGATGCCAAATTTTAGCGAAACCCATTCAGCAATTCCGGAGATTCCTTCTAACAAACATCTATCCGTCTCTCGCACGCGACTCCGCCCGCGCGAATTTAAAAAAAAAAAACTATTGGTAGCAGCGTAATCGGATCGGACCAGTAGTTCCTGAGATTAGTGCGTTTAAACAAACTCTTGCTCTTTATAATAATAGTATAGATAGATATTAGTGTTGTGTTGTGTATATTGTTAATATATATAATTCAATATCTTTGACTTAAATGAACTTGATACCTTGATCATAAATATTGCTATTTAATATTTGAAGGGACCTTCGGATAAAATTAACCAACGCTTTCTTGTCAATATTATTACAAAAATTAGCTTATATACTCTATGTAGTATGATGCCACCGTTACAGAGAGGGGTAGGCAGAGATACTAGGTTAGAATAGTACTTTGGCGCTAAACAAACATACCTATATTCTCGCGTCTTTTAATACAAACACAACAAGGATATATCGTTGTCTCTGTTTTTAATAAAGAGAATGAGAGGGACAAAATGTTTCTTTTTTAATAAGATAAAGGGAGCAAAGGAGTAGCGGGAAAATGATCTTCGCCGCATATAGTGAATAAGACTAGAGGAATTGCAGATGTGTTGTCAGCCTATTATTTACTTTTTCATACAGATATTTTTAAGAGGTATAAAAACATGGTAACATTTGAATTAAAAACATGAGGTTAGTAGGAAGCCAAGAGGAATATTTTAAACGTCATTTCATATTTGTGATTACATTATCAAAGGTCAGTTAAGTCAACAAATGTTTTGTTTATTATAATTATAATTTATTAAGATAACTTACTAACGAGTTATTCCGTTGTCGAAAATAGACGTTGTATTTTTGTAGTTAGAGTAGATAGCTAGCAGTATTAGTCTTAGGTTTGATTTCCAAGAAATAAATTGTTCTCTTCTTTCTATTTGCATGGGAGATAATTTAATTAAATTTGACATACATGGAACATAACACATAGGCTCTTTATTATTATTTTTTTAATCTGCACGGACGGAATCGCACTCGATATCTAATTATGAATAAACGTAACGAAATGTAAATATTATTTATTAATTATTACGTATAATAAATTTAATTGACCACGTAGAATTTCTTGATGCTATTCATTTTGTATTGAGTCCATTCTGTCGACGCGGAATTTCAATATGCCTTCCCTTACATCCTTGACCTAAATAAGTTCACCCCTAGGGTAGGGGGATGATTGCTCGCATTTAGCTGTCGTTAGCAATGTTCAATAAGTATTATTATTTAGTAAAATATAGACTACAAACCTCAAATTCCACGCATGTTGATTACGGGACTACACTTTTTTAATTTGTCGTTTTTGTAGTAAAGGAAATTATTTTAAAAATAATATAAGGGTACCCAATGTTATAGACAAAAGTTTTTTATCGGAAATATATAGGAATAGACAAGTATTAGCGTTAATTGTAGATTGTCTATGATTGTGGGTTTGTATTAAAATAAGATCAAAGATTTTTAAAAGTTTTGATATAATTACGTTACCTATTTGTAGACAAAATATCACATTCAACTGTAAAACCGGACGTCGTGACGATGTTAGGTCAACTAGATTAGAAATGAAAAGATTGCACACTGCCGGCCATTTTGGGATGTGAACAGTGGGCCTAGCATGAATATGTGCGACAATCTCCTTCGTACTATCATCAACTATATCGTTATAAGTATGAGATTTTTAGTGTACGATACGATGGAACTTATCACAAATATTCGTGATAGGTCCACTATTTGTTATTTCCTTTTTCATTTTAGTATAAGATGATATTTTTATTGGATGTTTATTAAAACGGCTTTATGGATACTGCACAGTGTGATTATTTATTAATTTCCTAACTACGCTTCTTAGAAGATACAAGTACTTAAAGCTACGCTTTTTATTTGACTAATATTATAAATGCGAATGTTTAGATGGATGAATGGATGTTTGTTTGAAAGTATAACCGTAACGGCTTAACGGATTTTAATGAAATTTGACATAGATGTAAAACATATCCTGGAAGAACACATAGGCTACTTATTTTTTTATTTCCGCACGGACGGTTCCGTGAGCCAAATAGATGTAGTTAGGTTATAAATATATTTAATCTGACGCAAGGAAGTTTGAGTTGCGTTAGAATGGGATAGTTATTTGCGAAACATTGTTAGTGTGTCAAGCGCATAATCGAATAAGGCCTTGTTCTAGAGTAAGGTCGCGTTTCTTTCGACCTGCTTACCCAGTCGCGAATTCCTCTCTCCGACCGAACCGGCTAATCGGTTATATACCGTTTAGTAATTGCCTAATTTCAATGATTACACTGGTTTATGATTGTCAAAAAACAGTTGTTCTTTTGTGTAGCGATTGCTTTCTGTTATGCGTATTTTAGACTTTATGTTACTAATATTATAAATGCAGAACAGCACAACGGATCTCTATAAAATTTGGCATAGATGTAGAGTTTGGAAGAACACATAGACTACTTATTATTTTTTTAATCTGCGCGGACGTTGTAACGGCAGCTAACCTATATAATTATTTTATAATGCGACAAGTTCAATTATAAAAACACTAAATTCTTAAAGGATCTATGACTTATATAAAATTCGAACTTTATGTTAAAAGAAGTCAAAATGAAATTATCGGTTTGGGTTTATTTTTTTTGTTTGATTGCCACTGTTTGCCTTGAAGAGGCATCTGCTATTACATCTGGCTTTACGAAGCAGATTTGTCTGTGCAATAAAGTCCACATCTAGGCGAAAGTAAAATCACGATATTCAAAGGTCAAAATAATTATTGTTGGTACATTGATCTATAATTAAGGTTATGTTAAATAATTAAAACAATATTTTTTGAGAACGATCCGTAAATTATTTTTATTGCTATTAAAAAACAAGAAAAACGTTTCGACCTAAATATTTTTATATTATACTTAAATAGTAAATACGTAAGTTTTGATGGATGGATGTTTGAAGGTATCTCCAAAACGGATACTGATATTAGGCAAGGATGTAGAATGTAGTATGAAATAAGGCATAGGCTACTAATTAAGTTTTTTTTTAATCCGTCTCGGACGAAATGGAGGGCGACAGCTAGTATTTAAATAATTAGTGATAATTGTCAATTATATTCGTGATAAAGTGTCTTCATTTCACTGACATCTGATTCCCGCCATGTTCTGACAACTGACAGGTTGTTGAACCGTCGATAATATTGTCCCGTTTAATTTCTTATCTATGTATATTTATATTTACATCAATACATTTTGGTTATTATCGAAATTACTTCAATGATGTGTATTTATAATTTTATTTAACAAGGAAATTCTTTGTGATGTTAATTTACGATGACTTTTGCTTTTGCGTTCGAAAATGATTCGTTGTCTTTTGTCTTTTTAAGTGAGTTTCCGCTGGAGAAAATATTTTGTTATCAATGACTTTAAAAAGAATAAAAAGGATAAAAAAATATTGGCCATAGATAAAAAAAAAGTCGTAAGCGCTTTTTTTTAAATATGAACAATACATTTTCAAACAAAGGTCATGCATTTGGTAAGTAGTTGAAAGCATTCGTTCGTACGTAAAAGGGCGGGAACTTTGACATTAGGTTTTATCAAAGAGAAAAAAGCTTTTAGTTCCTTTGTGAGTTGTTTGTACATAGCCAGTAGTAGTACATATTTTCAGATAAAATATATTTCTTTTATTTAATTTAATACAAAGAGTATTAGTTTTAAAAAGTTTTATATGCGTTATTCTCTTGCCATTGTGAAGCTAAATTATCATTGAGTAATTAAGATACATTTAATACTAGCTGTCGCCCGCGACTCCATCCGCGCGGAATTTAAAAATAAACTTAATAAGTGTCCTATGTGTTCTTCCAGACTATGTTCTACATCTATGCCAAATTTCAGCGAGATCCGTAAAGCCGTTCCGGAGATACCTTCAAACAACCCATCCATCCAAACATACGCATTTATAATATTAGTAAGATTGTGATAAAAAATGATTTTTTTAACTAGTAACATAGTTATAAGAACTATTACTAAGAATTCGTCTGCATTTTTATTTATATCTATCTATATTTTTATTCTATCTATCTATATTTTTATTATATGTCAGTTTTTCAAGATTTAAGTGACATAATATTTTCGTAGAAACGGGTATTTTTTACCAAAATACTTGTCGCCAATGAAAGTGTGATTGAAACAGTATTTTCGTTACTAGAAAGTAAAGTACTAAGTTTCAGTTTAGAAAAACTTAACTATTTTATCGTTACAATGAAACTTAGCTCGGACAGTTTTATTTCTTAACCGCAATACGAATTGATAGAAAGTTTATAAATATTTTCTTCATTTTACAGCGAAAAATTGTTTTTTTTTTTGTAGATAAGAAGATTTCTATATTACGAAACTATGCCTTTAATAAACTTTGGTATTGCAAAAACTATCAGATTCAAATAGTCTTAATCTATATATATAAAAAAATGTCGTGTTACACTATTTATAACTCAAGAACGGCTTTACCGATATGGCTGAAAATTGGTGAGGAGGTAGCTCAGAGCCAGGAGACGGACATAGGATACTATTTATTCAATTTTTTTGTCGAATTTATTTCTTGAAGAGCTGTTTTTTTATTTAACTTACTAATATTATAAATGCGAATGTTTAGAAGATGTGATGTGGATGGATGGATGGGTGTTTGAAGATATGTCTAGAACGGCTGAACGGATCTCATTAAATTTGGCACACGTATAGAACATAGTCTGAAAGAACACATAGGCTACATTAATTAAGTTAATATTATAAATGCGAATGTCTAGATTGATATTTGTTAGTATGTATCTCCAGAACGGCTGCATAAATCACGCTGAAATTTGGTATAGATGTAGAACATAACCTGGAAGAACACATAGGCTACAAATTAAGTTTCTTTTTAATTCCTTGCTGACGGATTCGCGGGCCAAAGCTAATATATAGTAAGTTCGCATTTATAATATTAGTAAGATGTAAAGTTAATACAAAGTTGCATAAGTGTATATTATATCTACGTAACTTAACCATCACTTATCTACCTAAGCTATTTGTAACCACAAATACCACGGAAATAAAGTTATACATTTCTTGTCGATGATTTATTATAGTAAATAGATGCAGTCCACGTCTCAGTCTGCGCGGAATTTAAAAATAACTTAATTAGTAGCCTATGTGTTCTTCCAGACTGTTCTACATCTATGTCAAATTTCATCGAGATCTTAGCAGCCGTGCTGGAGATACTTTCAAACAAACATCCATCCATACATCCAAACATTCGCATATTAGTAAGAAGTAAGATAATAGTAAGATGTAAATACGTGGTTCAAATATTTTTCTTGTGGTTAATTGTAAGCAGAATATAGGCAAAAACCGCAAATATCACCGCAAAGACACATATTATATTAAACTTTTAAGGGAAAATTATGATTTTTTTCCTGTTTTTCATAAGAACTGGCTGAATATATTTTCGGGAATACCAAGTAATTTTTAATTATCTGTTGCCGAAGGTTTTACACGCCCATTGTCCGTTTTAAGACGAATTTTCCAAATTCAATTGGAATATAACATCTTTAAAATGTGTTCATGGAAATTATTAGTTTTTTTTAGTTGTAAAAAAAGAGCAAAGATTTTAACATCGTTACAACGAAATATTTTACTTTAACAAATCAAATACATAAAAAAAACAACTGTCAAACAATAAGGTATTCGTACGTGGAAGGCTGGACAAGACTCCAACGAAATGCTGTCTTTCTTGTTTTAAATTTTGACTGCTTGTTTTTGTACAAGCCTTCTTGGAAAGCGTTTAATTTCGCCAACGGATGTAAAAAGGGAAAATTGAACGTACCGTTTTGGATTTTACATTGCATTTTTAAATTAAAATAATCGATCCTTATACTCGTTTTTGTATGAGCAATATCACTGTTATGTCATTAAATATTAAAGTATTTTGCGTAATCTACAAGTTTATCAAAAGGTAAAAAAAATACATAATCTGTAACTAGATGAAATTGAACGCGTTTGTTGTAGACATTTTCGTGAAGAAGTGGCGCCAAACGAGTTATTTGTGACCCTAATAGAGGGGTTGGAGGCGGGCCGATCGATGCTCCCACGTGCTCTGATGCAATCTCCACAGATTATAACATAAACATATTAAGAAAAAATTCTTAACTGCCAGTAAGAACTTATTGTTATTAAAACTTCTTTTGCATTATTGGGTTGTATTATTTGCTTTAATATAGAATTAATATTTAAATTACTATTTAAAGCGATAATTCAAGGAACAAAGTTATCTTTTATTGACCAAAGCATTATCTAATTACTTCCAGATATATTCTTAGAAATGTTTGGATTGTTTTAATCTGCATTATTAAACGAATAAAATTAAAATCATTTGGACTTCTTATAATATTTCTTTCATTAGAATGCTTATAGTATAGTAAAAATACAAGCCATCTTTACCATGTTAAATAAATCTCATTGTACAAGCCTTATTTTTAATTCATATAGTTTTAAAACAACATTGTATTCAGTTGCAATGCCAGATTACTTGACTTTAATAAATATAAATTGAATAACGATTGACATTTCTATTGCGTGTCTACAAAAATGAAGATCGGTCGTGTCTTATAAATTATTTAATAAAATCTCTGTCCAAGTTTTTAATCATAAAGAAATTTTAAGATTGAAAATAGAAATAAAAATATTAAAATGATTAAATCGTAGTCTAAAATTACATTGGTAACATTAATTTAAATACGTTGATTGGCATAAAAATGACATATAAATTATTATTAAAAAAAAATTAAGCTTTTTAACCTTTTCACCTTCAATCAATTGAATGCGTTAGTGAAATAAATATATTGGCGTGAAATTCCTTGCAATAAATTAAAACCGGCTTATAAAATATACAATTTCATTTATTAAATAACTGTATAATATGCAAATGTCAGGGGTCAAATAAAAAATATTTAAAACAAATATAATAACATACAAAAATCAATATTGGACTTACATTTCAAAATCTTTTTCGTAACTTTACTTAATCGATTTAAAAAAAAACACTTCACGAGATTCCCGCGCTTTTAGAGGCGAGCGACTTTGCCCGCCAACACGATTCGCGAGACTGCCGTGCGCCATTTGTTGGAACGAGACAGCAAAGCTCTTTGACCTTGGTGTGAAAGAGGGAAGTATACTTTCGTATTGAACGAAAACTAGGGGTTGGACGTGGGGTTGTAAGTTTTCAGCCACGCAATATTATGTAATAGTGTAAAAAAAAATTATAACCAGTAAATTATTTTTAATTTATCATCAAAATTATATTTCATTCAAGATTTTAATTGCAGTGTTAAATTAGAAGAAAAAGATACTGTTAGATAGATTATCACAAGCGTTTTGTTAAAATTTATTATTTGGTAATCGCAACATCAACTTGAAAGCAATAATTAAATTTTCCCGCATTTACAACAGCAATGAAGTATTGTTCAGCTTAGAAATGACTATTGAAAATATATTTTTGAAGCTCTGATAAGCATTTGTAAGTTCCACTTTCTGCACACTGACATGATGCATGGCAAACACCCATTGAGTTGTAATGTCTGCTTATAACTTAAAAATTATGTCATGGTTTTCGTAAAATTATTTCTTCCTTAAGCATTTCAAAACATTTTTATTCCTTTTAAATGGTCAACATCTTGTTTAAGATTACATGGTCAAATTCATTCGTCCTATACCTTCCAGGATTAAGAAATTACATGCACACGAGCAGATTTAAAATTACTAAGTCGTTGCGTCACTTCATGAAATTGATAATTCCATATGAGCTCATATATCCTAAATCGCGTGCTTAACATGTAATGCGAAATTAATGCTTTAGTTTATCTTCAGTATGCCGTTAAATTAAATACACTTAGGATTGTGGTCACCACCATGGAGCTTATTATCTAAATCTTGTATAATATCTAGAAAAAATTAACAGTTATAGATAACTAGAATGAATTGAAGGTAAAATGCTATTATTCGTTTTGTCTTCCTTTTTTGGGATTACGAATTAAAAAAAATGTGTTTTATCCTTTTGTTATTTAAAAAACGGTTTGTTTTTACTCTTTGATTAAATAATTTTTGGTAATGGCAACATCTTAGCGGAATGAAGTTGTCAACTCGCCAATGAAATATGACAATTTCATCAAATTCAAATGATAAACATAAAATTTTTAAATAATAATTATAACTATTGACCTTATTAAAAATTAAAAAATTGTAGTGAATTATTTAAAACGATACATTTAATCAGCGTTATCATATAAATTCCATAAAATTAGTTACTTCTAGTGAACTACACTAATGAAAAGTAAAAAGTGTTAAAAAGTGTCCTTTTTGATCAAGAAAAGTTACCATTTAAATTACATAATCTTATTTTACCTTTAGTTAACCAACTTGCCGGCTTTAAATACTAAAATGATTGAAATAAATCGAGTTTTAGTGTTATATGGTAGTCAAACATTTACAGCCCAAGAGATAGCTGAAAGAATATGGCGAAAAACTAAAGCACTTGGTTTTAGAGGTCCTGTTCAGGCCATGGACGATTACCCCATATCCCAATTAATTCATGAAAAGTTTGCTATCTTTGTAAGTTCAACTACAGGGCAAGGCGATGAGCCTGATAATATGAAGAAATTCTGGAAATTTCTATTGCGAAAAAACTTACCTGCAAACTCATTAAGAAATCTTAAATTCGGTGTGCTCGGACTAGGTGACTCATCATATGAGAAATTTAATTTTGTTGGTAAAAAACTTAACAAGAGATTAATACAATTGGGTGCAACACCATTGTTAGATGTTGGTAAGCATTTTTACTCTACAAGAAGTCATCAGTATCCACAAATCCTATAATATAGATTACTACAGACCAAAGAAGTAGTAAAACATGAGTTTATGGTTTCCACAATCCCACAACTACTGCTTTTAGATCGCTTCAGACAACCCAGCTAGGCGAGGTGGGTCATGTGAAGAACTCCAAAGTCAAGTATTAAAAACATCACAATCTTACTATACCATACAGCCAATCAGCATTTCTAGTGTTATGTTCTAGCATTTGTCAGTGGCTTCTTAACTGTACCAGCACATATTTTATACTAATTTTAATTTGTGTATATGCACTATATTAAATATTTCATAAATTTCAGGTCTATGTGATTATCAACATGATTTAGGTCATGACGCTGTACTAGAGCCATGGTTAGATAAGTTTTTTATTGAACTAAAGCAATATTTTCCCGAAATACAAATGGATGAATTAAATGACAATTTTATTCCTAAATGGAAAGTATCATTGATAAAGGATAAAGAGAATTTAAATAATATTGCTTATGAAGATATTTATTTTGCGAATGGACAAAAAAATGCTTACTTAGAACCAAAGTTCCTAACAGTAGAGAAAAATGTAAGGACAACGCATGAGACACATTTTCAGGTATGTTTTCTTTTTAAAAAAATTTAATTAAGAATAAAACTTAAAAATGTTGCCAGTACCAACTTGTATACAACTAGCAACCCTTCCTTGAACCTGAAATTTTTCTACATATTTTCAGGATGTCAGATTAATCACATTCAGATCAAATAATGATAATAAATTAGATTTTAAGCCTGGTGATATATTCAATATAAGGCCAAGAAACTCTAAGGAAGATATAGATGATTTGTTTACCATATTTCAATCGCATGGTATAGATATAAAACATTATTATAAGCTTTTAGTAGAAGAATATCATGATGGTAAGTCGAAACATGTCTTATTTAATTTAAATATAATTTTTTTCAAATGCACGATACGTGTATTGACATAATTTCGTTGAAATGCGAATAGAATAAAAGTTTTGAGACTTTCAAAATAAATAAATAAAAAAACTTGTTATTTTCATTATGGCAATATTAAGTACGAAAAAATGTCAATGTCAATCAACACGTGTTGTTGACATGCTGCAGCGCGTCCGGAAAATGTCATTTTATAAAAATACAAATAAGCTGTAGTTTTCTTAGAAATATTTCATTCGCGTTGTAAATAAAAAAATAACTACAATGTTGCGAAGACAGGCGCGTTTGCGCCGCGAATACTTATATAGAAAATCAGTTGAAAACAAACAAAAAAGTATACAAGCGAAAAAAGATCAATTGAAAAGAAGTTTGGAAGAAAACATTCCGATTCATGGTGATTTAAGAAAAGAAGCCCTCTCTTTACAAAAGAGAATAGAATTTGAAGATAAAGGTAAGTTTGCGTACTTTAAATTATTATAGTATGTTTGTTTTCTAACCTCAAAATCGTATACCATTTTAAAGAATAAATTATAAATATTTACATAACTTTTTATTTTTACTCCAATCTACCTGAAAAAAATGCATAATAATGTGTTTTCTGTATATAAAATAGGTATCTTTTATTTCTAAATCTTTAATTATATATGTTTGTAATTCAGGACCAGAAAAAGCAGCAGTAATCGGAGGTTTTAGCGGTGGAGCGAATACTGCTAATTCACAAGATGATGAGTACAGATACGCCGGGGTTGAAGACCCAAAGATCATGATTACCACATCTAGAGAACCTAGCGCTAGGCTAAAAATGTTTGTGAAGGAACTCAGGTTAGATTAAATTATTAATATAGATTATTTTATTAAATTTATCATTCTGGAAGTCGTGGGGAGAGTCCAAGGGACCGCAATATTTATCTTGCTTATAGAAGTCTCTCTAAGCAAAGGTTCGCGCTTGTGAAAGTTGTCTGTCAGGACCTAATGACTCACTTATGTTAGTTTAACTGTAATGTATTTACTTGCATGTTATTTCGGTAAACTTAGCATAATATTGTAATATACAACTAGTAACACACAAAATGCTTAAGTATCAGATGATACTAGATGCTGTTGTCTTTTGCTGTAAGTTCTTCTAAGTTTAATATTTTTTATATCATAAAGTGGCAAACAAGCAAGTGGCCACCTGAAATCGATGAAATAGCGAAGTGACCGTTGCCCATAGACATACGCAATTGCACATGCATTGCCTACATTTAATCAATGGAGAAGGGGATGCACAGAAACAATATTTTCCCTTCCCATGCATCAAGTAGACCGGTAGTAGAGTCTGCAGCACAATTAACTACAACCACACAGAAGGCATGTGCGAAGTGATAGATAAGTTTAACTCGTAGTTACTAATTATTATGATTATTTCAGATTAATCTTTCCGAACAGTCAGCGTATGAATCGTGGTGGTTATGAGATGTCTCAATTGATACATGCCTGCAGAGCTAATGATGTGACTGATTTTATTGTTGTTCATGAACATAGAGGTGTACCTGATAGTTTGGTGAGTTTATTGTTCAGTGTGTCTTACAATGTACAGTTATAAACTCATCCTGCAATGTCAGAAATGCAAAGAGTACTAAATGTATTAAGCAACATTAAGCCCAGTATGTTTGGTCAAATGAAAATTAAAATTTAATGTTTGGTGTCTTACTTCTTACTAATATTATAAATGTGAATGTTTAGATAGATGGATGTTTGTTTGAAGATATTTCGGAAACCGCTCAATGGATCTTGATGAAATTTGGCATGGAAGAACCCATAGTGTAATTATTAAGTTTCTTTATCAATTTCGCGCGGATAGAATCGCAGCTAAATAGTATATCATCAACCTAGTTTTTTGGCTGAAAGTCAATGTTTCATGAGGATATTTTTATATCTGTTGCTTTTTACCCTCCGTAAAGTAACTGTGTGACCAATTTTTTATATCTGACTAGCTGTCGCCCTCGACTTAGTCCGTGCGGAATTAAATACAAACTTAATTAGTAGACTATGTGGTACACACATCCATTCATACATCGAAATTTGTATTTATGATATGAAAAATATTTTTCCTTGTATTACAGGTAATATGTCACCTACCATACGGTCCTACCGCGTCATTTACATTGTCCGGAGTGGTGATGCGTCATGATATACCAGACATTGGTCCCATGAGTGAACAGTACCCACATCTTATATTCCACAATTTTAAGAGCGACCTCGGTAAGTTAATTATTTAATTACATCTTTCATCGGCTCTCTATCCACACTGAGGGGCTCGGAGCCTATCCTAAGATAGTAACTAGGCCATAGTCAGCTCAGACCCAGTGAGGTGCCTTCACACATATCACGATGTTTTCCTTGACCATAAGAATGTTGGATAAATGAACATATATAAATCGAAAACACGTTACATGGCAGGATTTGAACCCGGACCTGCAGATTGCAAGTCAACTGCCTTTTAATTCTTAGGCAGCTGTAATAGTTTGAAAATTCTGGTATTTTAACACATTCAGTGTCATTAGCTTGTGTTGTGAATTCATTAAATTTATATTGGCATTGAGTGTGTTAACTTTTCTTTTTAGGTTTGAGAACTATGAGTATTTTGAAGTATTTGTTCCCGGTGCCTAAAGCAGATTCAAAACGAGTTATTACATTTGCTAATAATGATGATTATATTTGTTTTAGACAACATACATACAAAAAGGTATTTTATTTATATCTTTATATATATAATTCTTCTGTGAGTGTGTATGTCACTGAACTTCTCTCAAACGACTGGACCGATTTTGATGAAATTTTTTGTGTGTGTTCAAGGGGATCTAGGAATGGTTTAGATTCACAATTTTGTCAGCTGGACAATGTTTTTTTATTTAATTTTTAATTTATTAGTAGTTGTTGATTTTGGAATGTTTTACATTGGATCCGACAGACGGCGCTAACATCGCAGTGACAAATTGTCAGACAACTTCTGTCGGGTCCGCTAGTAATAATATAAAAAAGTATCACATAGGTTTTGTAACTATTGCATTTATGATATTGTCGTAAAATGACAAACCAACCTCTAATATTTGGTTCTTAAGTTTGGATAAAATTGCTTTGAGGTACTTACTATATTACTAATGTTATAAATGTGATTGTTTGGATGGATGGATGTTTGTTAGAAGATATCTCCAAAACAGCTGCATGGATCTTGAAGAAATTAAACATAGATGTATAGATGGCTACTAATTAAGGTTTTTTTTTAATTAATTAAACTGAATTTTACACCAATGTACGCTTTATTTTAATATATATATTTTTTTTATTTTTAGGCGGGTAAAGAAATAGAGTTAACTGAAATAGGTCCTCGTTTCCAAATGAAGTTGTATGAGATAAAACTAGGCACGTTAGAAGCCCTGGACGCGGCTGACACGGAGTGGGCCCTTCGCCCCTACATGAACACTGCAGCTAAACGAAGATTCCTCAGTGATGAGGACGGCTGGCAGGAGGAACAATAAAATATTTGACATGATAATGTTTTTTTTTAATTTTAATAAAAGACCATAGAGTAGTTGGCGCCAAGCTTAAGCTGTCATCTGTCAAAAATTTTTATACGTCATTCAGTGATTTAAAAAATAAATTCTATTAAGCAATTTGTGAACTGCCTTAACAATTTTATTTTTTTGATTTTTCGATTGATTTGATGAATTTATTATTAAGGTAAAACGATGTGCTCACTGACATAGCTTTATTGGAACTAGAAAAGACAGACTTTAACAGTGGAAGAGCCCGCTTTAATATGTTCGCACGAATTATCCCGGTTCGCCCGGTGAAATACCACGAGCACACAGAAGACAGGCGTGAAGTGGAAGCTATTCCAACTACAGTCTGATGAGTGTGCGTCCCGGAGGCCTAATTTAGTCCTCTTTCCCTTCCCATCCTTTTCTTTATAAGGAAAGGATGGGAAGTGGACTTTACGGATGAGAGGATGCATGGAAAGGGAAGATATTTTCTTTCTGTGCATCCTCTCGTCGGTCGATTAAAGGTAGGCAGCGCATATGCATTTGCGTATGTCTATGGGCAGCAGTCACTTCGCTATTTCAGCGATTTCAGGTGGCTGCTCGCTCGTTTGCCACCTTTTGATATAAAAAAAAAACTTAAAAAATATACCATAGACTAACTTGATGTGTTTTATAATTACAAAGTTACTTTTATATTACAAGCAGAATTGCAGAATGGCGCTAAAGTGACAGTTAGTTACAGTATACACAGTACTTTGTATATAAAGTGTTTTGTTTTTTATCTGTGCTATATTAATTGTTACTTTTGATTTGAGATTGAGATTTGACATCAATTTTTCTCTTCGTTTATTGACCATAGGATTTTTTTTGACTTGAATCGAACATGGTTCAGAAAATTGTAAGCGTCAAACGAAACGACACTATACAAATATTTCCCGTTGGAGCGATCAAATACATAAAATCCTTAAGCCCAAACTTATTTTGTCTACTGCCCACTTTGAGAATAAATATTTTTTAACAAGTTGTTGTTGACAGTCGAGACCTCATGCAGTCGTAGTCTAAAAGGGCCCCCTAGCTAGACCTTAACGCTTGTAACAAACCAATGAGGTTTATTTAGCGTTAAATATATGTTTATTTGTATTCAAAATTGTATTGTCAAATAAATAAAAAAAAAAGCTAAATAAAATTACAAATCACCCCCCAGGCCTCTACACAACGCCCCTAGTTTTTTCTGGGTCTCTTACCGCCCTTGAGACCTGCAGCACCCACAAGGGCGCGTTATCGCCCACTTTGGGAAAGACTGCTTTAGCCCAATGGGAAAGAAACTTTATTTATCCTATTAATTGGTATACCGACACAGGTAAGATCCCGTAGCCTCGCTTCCCTATAGGATGGCCACTGATGGGGTTTTAGTGGGTAAAACTACACATAACCTTGTCTCCCTCCCACAAGCAGGCTGTCTTTATTAAAATCCCTCCCCCCCCTAACTGATACAAAAGAGGCCGATTCGATTCGTGGTTATGAATGTTTTTTTTTAATGTATAGTCTTAAAATATAGTCTTTATTTAATTCTAGATATGCCTGTGCCAGATTTCTTGCAAGAACCTCTCACGTTGTACGAAATAGCAGAACAGTATTGGGATTTGAGAGCGTATCCTACACAATACGTCTTCTCTCTTCTAGCATTAGTGTCGCAAGATAAGTTGGAAAGAGACAAATGTATAGAACTCAGTTCAGCTGCGGGACAAGAGGAGTGGTTAAATTATTGTAGAAGGCCACGTAGGACTATTTTAGAGGTTAGAGTAATCCACACTTTGGAGTTAAACTTATTTTTTTTCTGGCCAAACTAACAAGAAAGAGACAAGATTGTTTTCGTTTTAAATTACCCTGAAACTATGGTTTTTTTGTGAATAACTATCCTTATTCAACTTAAACGAAATTATATCTAAATTTATAAATGCGAATGTTTAGATGGATGGATGTTTGCGTAAATGTATCTCCAGATCGGCTGCATAAATGTCGCTGAAATATGGCATAGTCTGGAAGAACACAGGCTACCGATTAAGTTTTTTTATTTCCGTGAAAACGTAGTCACGAGCGACGGCTAGTGCTTAACAAAAGGAGATAAACTCAAAAACTACTGGGCCGATTTAAAAAATTCTTCCACCAACAGATAGCTACGTTATTACTGAGTAACATAGGCTTTATTTATTACTATTTTTTTTTAATTTCGGACGAAATCATGTGCTAAAACTAGTATGTAGATATAACTTAATATAAATAAAGAATTAATCAGTTTCCTTATTCTAGGTGTTTCACGATTTCCACAAATCGACATCTAAATTAACCATAGACATTTTATTCGAATTATTCTCGACCATAAAGCCGCGTTCTTTTTCTATAGCAAGTAGTGCGTTGTTTTCTAATGGAATTAATTTCGATCTACTTGTGGCTGTTGTTAAATATAACACAAAATTAAAAAAACCAAGACTCGGTCTGACGTCTAATTGGTTAAAAGATTTACAAGTGGACGATAATGTCTATGGTTGGATTAAAAATGGCACTTTTAAATTTCCTAAGGAGGTAAGTTAGTGTTCTTTACATTATGGTCTATACCAGTGGTTCCAAAAGCTATTTTGTCTACTGCTCTCTTTCTTTTTCTTTCAATATACTAAATCAATTTTATCTTTACAAAACTAACCACAGACTAATTTCAATAGGCATGTTTATATCATTAATTTAAACACTGAAATATTCCAAAATATTTTTTTTATATCACAAGGTGGCAAACAAGTGAGCGGCCACCTGAAATCGCTGAAATAGCGAAGTGACCGTTGCCCATAGACATACGCAATTGCATATGCGTAGCCTACCTTTAATCGACGGAGGAGAGGATGCACAGAAAGAAAATATATTCCCTTTCCATGCATCCTCTCATCCGGAAAGTCCACTTCCACTTCCCATCCTTTCCTAATAAGAAAAAGGGTGAGAAGGGAAAGAGGACTTCATCAGCCCTCCGGGACGCAAATAGATCAATCCAAAGACGCAAATAGTCATAAATCCATAGACAATAAATATTATTGTCAGCCAATGACATGTGTATTATATAATTTCTCTTTCCCATTGAAATCGACTGCATATGCGATTTTGTATATTGTCTTAAAAGTGTACTGTGGACTTGATAATGTACTTCAGTCTTAATAGTGGACTTTGGTCAAGAAAATTTGGTCGTTGACTTTGACTACAGTTAAAGACCGTAAAAAAATAATTTATATTCTTCTTCTTCAAATGTCTTCTCCATACATCTCTATCAGCCGTCATATCCGAGTCTACCCCCTTCTTGAGACAGAAATGTCTATAAAACATATCGTCATCCCTTTCATTATCTTTGACATAACAAAATAATATGTTTTAAACAAAGGTTTTAGTCTCAGAAACCCACGATAAAACGCGAGTCACAATATTTAAACATTAACATTTTGTGCGTCCCGGAAGCCTAATTTAGTCCTCTTTCCCTTCCCACCCTTTTTATCAAAGGATAGAAAGTGGAAATGCCCTTTCCGGATGAGAGGATGCATGAAAGGGGAAGATATTTTCTTTCTGTGCATCCTCTCCTCCGTCGATGAAAGGTAGGCAACGCATATGCAATTACGTAAGTCTATGGGCAACGGTCACTTCGCTATTTCAGCTATTTCAGGTTTGCCACCTTATGATAAACAAAAACAAATGAACAATCAAGATATCAAGACATGTCAGATCTATTTGCTGAAAACAAAATTGTCTATGTTTCCAGAATATTCCACAAATCCTAATAGGTCCAGGTACAGGATTAGCGCCATTCAGAAGTCTCTTACAGGAAAGAGTGTCACAGAATTTAGCATCAAAAGAAATATACCATTTGTTCTTCGGCTGTCGATACAAAGATAAGGATTTCCATTGTAAAGAAGAGTTGGAACAAATGGTGGAAGACGGGAAATTGAGCTTGTATTGTGCGTTCTCTAGAGATCAAGACAATAAAATGTAAGTATATGATAAGTTCTCTAACCATTGGTTTCTGAGACAAAAATCTCTGTATAAAATATATCGGCATCCTTCTCGACAAATCAAATATATAAAAATTTGGTTTTAAGGGATGCTAGTGTCAGAAACCCACATTAAGTTTAGTAAATCAAAAATAAAACTTAACTTTTTGACTAATTTTAAATACATAAAAATTAATTGGTGTTCGTTAGTCTCGCTAAGACTCGAGAACTGCTGAACGTATTTATTCATCTTGGTTTTAAAATGTTCGTAGAGTTCTAGGGAAGGTTTATTAAAAGTTTTTTTTTCATTCAACGCTGACGAAGTCGCGGGCGACAGCTAGCTTTTTCAAAATTTTTGTCTATTTTTTTTTCTAGATACGTGCAACACAAAATATCCGAACATGGTAATAATCTATGGAAGCTGATAAAAGATGGCGGCTATATATTTATATCTGGCAACTCAAAGAACATGCCGGATAACGTCAGGGATGCTTTTAAAGATGTTTTCTGTGAAATCGGAGGTTTAAATGAAAATGAATCTAAAGATATGTTACAAATGTTAGAAAAATCTGGTAAATTACAAATGGAGACCTGGTGATATATAACATTTTTTTTAATACTATTTGTATAAAATTATCACTGAAAAAATATAATTTTACTGTGATTTTTGTTACAAAAATAAATGTAATTTATTAAATAACAATTATTTTATTTATATAATACTAGCTGTCACCCGCGACTTCGTTCGCGAGGAAATAAAATAACGTAATAAGTAGACTATGTGTTCTTCCAAACTATGTTCTACATCTATGACAAATTTTAGCAAGATCTATGCAACTGTTCTGGAGATATTTTCAAACAAACATCCATCCATATCCATCTAAATATTCGCACTTATAATAAGTAACAGATTAAATAAAACATAGATTTTTATTTTAATTTTTGTAGCATTGCAACACTGTACACTTTTAGGAAAGGAAAGAAAACAATAAAATATTGTCAAAAATTTATATTTAATATAAAACTAATGGGGTAGTCTCAACCCATGCATGCAACTAAATATCCACATTCCGGGGTAGACAAGTTGTAAAGGCTACCCATTGCCTGCTAGTATGTATAAGATTCAAACTTTATGCCTGCTTGTTTTACGTTCGTAGCTTTATGTACTAGAAGGACCAATTTCATGTGAAGACAAGCTTATAAGATCGAATTTAGTCAGGATATTAAAAAGTAAGTCAGTTTTAGCCTAAACTTTCCAGTAGTGTATTAGTTGAATTGTCAAAATTTTATGAAACTGACTTTTTACAATAATGACCATCCGTTTAAGTCCAAAGTTTGACAGCTAACCTTTGTCGGTCTGTCAAAGTCAAATTGTCAAGATCCTTGTTGTACTATATTTGTGTCTTAGTATTTTTGATGACATTTTTGTGCTTAAGTAGGTTTTAAATTTGTCCGTCACCGGGCCAAGCATTGTTTGACTAATTTCACATTTTTCTAAATATTGACACAATTTCTTGTATACACAATTCACATTTTCATTTATTTCAAAACCTATTGCCGCTTAATTTCTTCCAATTGTGAACACACACTATCCCGGTCTTCTATACATCTTGTGTGATATAGCAAGCCAGCATAAAGTTTGCATATAACTATATCTAGTTATTAGGCAGTCCCCATAACTTGAGATTGCCAGCGTCTCGCTTGCGCTCCGGTGGCTCCTTGTCTTCACATGCAAAGGCCACCAGATAGCGGCTTGGATGCCATGCCACTGTGAATGTGGCTGCCTGAACTGGGATCTCTGCTACCTTCTCACCTGGGAAACAAAACAAAAATAATTTTTATACTGCCCCTTATTAAATTAGAAAATCCCAATCGGTCAATTCGTTTAGGTTTATTACTACTATTATAAATGCGAATGTTTGGATGGATGGATGTCTGTTTGTTACAAGGTATCACTGGATCAGCTCAATAGTTTTTGATGAAATTTGGCATACATAGAACATAATCTGGAAGAACACATTGGCTACTTATTAGGATTTTTTTTATTCGGCGCACGAAGCCACGGGCGACAACTAGTAATAAATAAAATCAACAGCAAACAAAGCATATAAAAGATAAAATTTATGACAAAAGCAAATAAATACTAATTATAGTGAACTAGCAACACTGAATGTATTGAATGAAATTAGCAAATCCATTAACTGACCTGTCTCCGTGTCTCCAATGTCAATAACATGGTCCTCACTAGCGGAGGCCAGTAGACGACCATCAAAACTGAATGACAATGTGCGCACCGGCCATTCTAACCTAAAAACATATTATTGTTCTACTTCTATACACTAATATTATAAGGAGAAAACATTTGTAAGTTTATATGTAACAAATAAACTCAAAAACTACTGGACAGATACTAATAATTCTATTGCTATTAGAAAGCTATTTTATTGCCGAGTAACATATGCTATATTTGTGTTGAACATTTTGTTTAATATCGTCCAAATGACACGGGTAAAACTTTTATTTCTTAATATAGGAACTTTTAAACAATAGATCACAATTTAACTTCGATTGCAATTAAGTTAAAAGCTAAATAAAAATTTAATATTAAACAACAATCATTCATAAAAATTCAAGATCAATTATTTAGCTATAAAACGTAACTCACCTAGAGAAGACTCTCAGACAGGCCAATTCCTGTACATGCCAGAGTGACACAAGGGCATCAGCGGAGCCTGTAGCGAAGTACCGGCCTGTAGGGTCATGCTCAATACATATACAAGTGCCTGGATGAGCCTTTAACACTGTCTGGAGGTGGAGACCAGGATACCTGAACATGAGAACAGTAAACGGCATTTGAGTTACGAAATGTGACATACAAAACTTTTTAACTATTTTCTTATGTTAAGACTGTCGTTATTTACTGAAACTTCCATATAATATATAAATTAGTAAATATGTATTATGCTATACAAATTTTGGACCTAATTTAAAAGTGTCAGATGACAGTGTCGGCGTTGGTTAAGCACTTGATTTATTACTACAGGTCCTGGGTTCAAATCCCGCCATGTACCAATGTGTTTTACAATTTCCATATGTACATTTATCCAACATTCTTACTGTGAAGGAAAACATTGTGTAACCTATACATATCTATAAAGAAATTTAAAGATATGTGAAGTCAACCTGCACTGGGCGTAGTTGACTATGGCCTAGTCACCTTTAACTTAGTGTAGGCTCTGAACCCCTCGGTGGCGACGTATAATGAGCTGATAATAATGTTATTCTCTTTACTTAAATGAAACATAAAAAAATATTAATTTTACAACTTACGTCATAATATGTACACAGCCCAGTCCATTGGTGAGATAGAAGAGATCAGAGTCATTGTTCCAAGAGATTTCGTTTACTTCAAAGTTAAACTGCTCCTCGGTCACCTTAACACAAAGGATATATTACATCTTACTAATATTATAAATGTGAATGTTTAGATCAGTGGATCCCAAACTTATTTTGTCTACTGCCCACTTTGAGAATAAATATTTTTTTAGCGCCCCCATATTTTCACAAGTCATGTCTAAGAGGCCTTCTAGCTAAATAAAATTACAAATCACCCCCAGGCCTATACACAACGCCCCCATTTTCTTTCTGGGTCTCTTACCCCCCTTGAGACCTGCATCACCCACTTTGGGAAAGACTGGTTTAGATGGATGGATGTTCGTTTGAAGGTATCTTTCGAACAGCTGCACAGATCTCATTGAAATTTGACATGTGAGTAGATTGTAGATGTAGAACAAAGTCTGGAAGACCACAGAAGATACTCAAATTTTTTTTTACTTTTACATGGATAGAATTGTGGTCAACAGCCAGTATGGGTAATACTTACCACCTTGTAAGTTCGTGTATCTATAAATGAGACAAGATCTTCCTTGTTGCCAACTGCTATAGTACTACCATTGGGAGACCACGCTATGTTTATATTCTCACCCTTTGTTGATATACTGGCCGCACATTTGTGTGATCTGGAGGATAAAACAATATGGATGTTAAAAAATATATAGAACAAAAAAAATACATAGGAAAATGTACATGGTTTTAGAAGAATTGTCTTCTTTCTTTATACATTACTTTAAATTAACATTAAGTTGAGGAAGAAAAAGAATTTTACATGTTTCATGTAAGAATTTAGTAAAGTTAACAAATCAAAGTACTAAATCACATTCTTGCAAGTACTTATATATATATATATATATATATATATATATCATTTCATCTCTCTTTTGCCTAAGATAACATGTTTAGTGAATATGTGGTAGAACCCAGGGAGGTTAAAATTAATTATCGTTTTTTAGTATTTACCCTATATTTAATATTTACCTGGTATCCCATATCCTAACAGATTTGTCACCACTGGCTGTGCTGAGGAGGTCCGCATGCGAGGCGTGCCAACACAACTGGTCTACAGACCCTGTGTGACCTTTGAATACAAAATCCTGGACCTGGTCACAGATTTACAATATAAATAACCTATATTTCAAATATACATTTTAAAAGTAGATAACTAAGAGGTCACTTACCAATTTGCTTTTTTCCAAATTAAATATAGCTACGCTTTTATCAAAGGACCCGGAGGCAAGTCTTCTTCCATCACACGACCAACCAACGGAATGAACTTTTGATGTATGCGCTATATATTCTCTAACGACATTATGTGAAGCAAAATAACTTCGCAGTTCTGCTAAATCCTCTATCGGAGTTTGTGTCTGTTTAGGATCTCTCATTTTAATTAACTTTATAAATCCATATTAATCCAAATAAACAAAACAAACCAACTTTGAAACAACGCTTTGACAGTTGAAACTTGTTATGTTGACAGTGACAGGACGAATAGCATGCTGTTTTTAAGCACAGATCCAATAAATAAAACCACAGATAAGTCTGATTTTTTCAGGTTTACGAACGGAACAAGAGAAAGTTCTCTCCCCTTCTTGTTTATTCCCTGCCCTTCTCCTTTGTCGATAAACTTCCCTCATCTTTTCACGCCAACTCACCCATACTTTTAGTCGGGCAAGAAGGTAACAAGAATGATTTAGCAAAAATGAGTAGTATGGCCAGAAATAAAAAGATTTAAATTTAATTTAATTTAATGTTCAATACACGCTTATTCAATGTATTTTCGCCGCCACACTTTAATTTGGGTTAGAAAATAGAGTGGTGGTGACATCCACATAGTGATGATGAAGACCACGTGTAACAATTTTTCCTGCAAAAAAGGTTTTAACTTTATTCGCATATTGTATAAGAAAATTAATTGTATTGTAGGAAATCTATTGAAAACACGGAGTCTTTTCTACTGTATTTTTACAAGATTACTTCTTTCAAGTTTCTAAGGATGTTTAGTCATATTTCTTACCGCATTTGAACATTTCACTCTTGGCGGAACAGAAATTACGTGCCCAACTTGAGTCCACGTACGTTTTGGCACAATAAAATAATTTTTACTCATACGTAATACACTCGAAATGTTATTCACAAACATTTTGAATAATGTTTTGAATTTATTGACATTGATTTACAACGTCAACGGATAAAATATGCGAATAATTTATTTGAATATGGAATGTTCTATTTGTTTTTTAAAACCTATTAAACTTTTTGAACCTGCTGATTTTTCTTCAACTTATTTCCCGCCATCGCACTGGTCCCAGGAAAGGGGATACAGTTGGAACATTTTCGAGACAAATGTCGATTATGAAATAAAATATCAAGTTGTAAATAAAAAAAATATAAATATATTCAGGTAATAAATTACGTATATTTAACACTTATATTAATACTACTACTATATACTACTAAATAATTAATACATAATTAAGAATTAAAAGAATCACAAAACATTTTAAGTCTGTAGTTTTCTGTCAGCCAGTATTTTTCAGGAACTTCGCTTTAAGGCAGTAAAAAAAAGTAATTTTTACCTTAATTTCATTCATAGGTTACTTCCATACAATATTTGAACAAATTTATTTTCTCAAAAATCACAGTTATGCCAACATAAAATATTATAATACATTTAAAAACAATAAAAGGTTCATACTTTGAATACAACGTCATCTGTGTATTTTTTTTAATTTTCCAAAAATCATTTTTTCCAAATTTTGCATATCTTTATAAAGATGGTATGTCGAACAACCTATAATATTTGCACATTCGTTTAAAACGAAACAAAAACTGGCGGGAAATTGTTCTTTTAATTCCGAATCGAATTTTAAATACGCATGTGAATATCTTGAGATACAATCATTCTTGTAAAAACGTAACCAATAGTTGAATTTATTAATTTGAGTTGAATCATTAATTAAATGTGGAAAATAATCTTTATTATCTTCATGTTGCTTTAGTTCATCGCAACTGTCATCTGATAAACATAAACTGAATTTATTTTTTCTCAAAGCTGTAACTGGTTCATCCAAATTATCTATTTCTTTAGTAGATTTTTCAATTTTGTTTAAAATTATTTCATCGATTACAGGATCTTTATCTATAACGAGAGATTCGTCAACCTCTATATCATTTAATTTAATATACAATTGGCTAATATCGTGAGTTTTAGCATCGAAATCTGGATCTTCTTTATTCAAATTATCATTCAAATCTTCATTCTGCTCAATATTAGTTGAATTCAAATTATCTGTGCTATTATTTTCTTCAATATTTCCTGTATTTACTAAATGATCTGTTATGTTTGTTTGTTCATGATATAAATCATCGCTAACATTATTGGTTAAATGTTCATTTGTCACATCGAGGTTATTTTCCTGTCTTTCAAAAGCATCTTTAACTCTCTCTGTCACTTTAGTTAATATATCAGTTTCTATATGACTATAATATGAACCAATCATATTGTTTATTTTCTGTTTAATATCAACAGTTCTTATTCTACGTTTTCTAGGCAAACTTTCGGTAATTTCTGTTTTTTCGGCTTTACGTTTTCTTGGCCTTGGTACGTAGTCTTTTGGGAGTTTGATTTTGTATTTTTTTAATGCTAAAGCAATTAATTCATTTATAATTGCTTCTTTATTAAAATTATTCTCATCGATATTTAATTCAGTTTCATCGAATGTATTTAATTGTCCCATACTGTGATTTAATTCTTCAATATTTAAATTTGGTTGTTCGTCTGTGATTGATTTGTCATCTTTTAATAAAAAATCAAAATTGTCATCAAATATGTTAATACCTTCTTGTTCCTCTTCGAAACATTCAAATTTTATATCTTCTTGTTTAATATCTTCGATTTTAACATCAGTTTCATTCATACTTGATTCAAAGACTTTTGAATCTATAGTTTTATCGTTTATATGCTCTAAAGTAGGTTGTTTTGTTTTCAACCAATTTTTATTTTCACAATTCCTAACGAAAACCATAGTATTATCAGATCTTTTTACATCTATATTTCTATCTAAATCTGATTGAATTTTTATATTTAATTCATTAATACCTGTTATAATATTTTCATTTAAATTGATAAGTTTAATATTTTCAGTTGCATATTTAAGATTGTATTGTGTAAAATCTTCACTTAGTAATAATCTTATTTCATCATTAGGAACTATATTTAATATAATATTGGTGTAGGTAGACATTGGTGTTAAAGAAGGTGGAAATTCACTTTTAGGTATAACATTCATGTTATTTTGGTATGGTATTTTGTTTAATATATCCATTGTCACTTCGTCTCGTAACTTTATATGCCTTTTCTTTCTTTCACCTAAATGTTCCATTAAAATGAAATCATTAACTTCTAAATTATAATGTCTTGCCATTGGTAAATAATATTGACATATTAAAATCTTTCTGAATTGTAAAAAACGTGTCCATTCGTCAAATGAAAACAATCTTTCCGTTGATTCAGTGTACATACCTATTTTGTATGATTTCAAATGATTTTCTTTATTATTAATTTGATTAATTACATTTGATGTTTGAATTTCATAAGCACCGTCTAATCCGAAGCACATTTTGAGAGCTAATAATATATAAGACATAGCAATCGTCTCATAATCAGGTATACGTACCATTTTTTTAATTGTTATTTTATTTATTTTAAATTTATAAGGTTGATACAGTAATAAAGAATATACTAAATTCTTAAAATCATTAGGTAAACATAGTTCTTTAATATATGTATTTATCATTTTATTAAAATCAGGTAAAATAGGATAACCAAGATCTAAAACTTTAACACAAGTTAATGCATAATGCAATATTGTGTTCGATTTATAATCACATTTGCACTGACAAAAGTTTTTCCAACAAGGTATTAGATTTGTTTCGATTTCTTTTGGTACGAACTTCGTACATTTAAATAAACTTAATCTATCTTCTTTTATATATCTGAATAAATGTGATAATTGTATTGAACATTTATCAAAATTTAATGCTAAATATAATATAGCTAGTAATAATCCTTTTGTAATTATTGCAATGTTTTTTATATATTTTGCGGGTATATTATTGTTATCGTCATCAGAATCTGAGCTAGTAGTACCATCTAAAGAGTCCGGACTCTTAGATCTTTTACGTCTCTTTGTTGTGTTATCTTCAATTTTACTCTGGGTCCTGAAATATACAAAGAATCTTTCTAATTAAGACTTTTTAAGGAAATATCCAAAAATATCCGACATCACAGGGGACCGCAAATCTGGCAGCTACCTCGGACAAATTAGTTTAGCTATCCAAAGGGGGAACACTGCTAGTGTCTTCAGAACCTTGCCTAAAGGGACTCCTTTTAATGATATATTTTAGTAAATTATGCGTTTTTAATATTTTATTTAATAATAGATTTAAGACTATTCATTAGATTCGTTGTTAGTTTATTTCAGAAGTAATATTTAATATAACATAGTGCTACTATACTTACTAATGTTATAAATGCAAATGTTTGGAACGATAAATGTTTGTTAGAAGGTATCTCCAGAATGGCTTAAAGGAATTTGATGAAATTTGACACAGATGAAGTACGTAGTCTGGAAGAACACATAGGCTACTTTTTTTTGCTATGTATATATGCAATATGCTCTTATACATGTATTTAAAGAGTGAAACTGTTAATTATGTACACAATCTAAATTTTTAAGTCATAAATATTTTTTTTAACTGAAATAAGCAATGCTTTTCCTAGGAAACTTAGTTTTCAAGACTTCTATTCTGGGATTCAAACCCACAACCTCACAATCTGTAGTCCAAATTGTGTAACCATTACACTATAAGTGTCTTTACAGTTTTAACAAAAAGTACTTACTCTAAAT
This sequence comes from Papilio xuthus, assembly GCF_000836235.2. Lineage (NCBI taxonomy): Eukaryota > Metazoa > Arthropoda > Insecta > Lepidoptera > Papilionidae > Papilio > Papilio xuthus. The sequence continues at coordinate 963,363 of NW_013530893.1, read as the reverse complement.
TTTCTTTCTCTTCCTCATCTTTCTCTTGAAATTTCTTCATATACCGTGTCCAAATCCAGAGTACTTTAGTCTTGATACTCTGTTTAGCTCCAAGTTTGATTAACTCTTCAGTAAGGCCATAGAGTATGAAATTGTATGCATGCCATTTATACCATTCTGCACTCACTGGAATAAAAAAAAAAACAATTATTTTATTTCTATCTGTGCAACTACTAGATGATACAAAATTATAATTTTACAAAGACAAAAAGAAGCTGGAGGGCAAAAGGAAAAATCATATATTATTTACAAAGCTTAATGACATTGTAAACAAAGAAGCAGTCACTTCAAGTTGACAAAAACATGCAATCTCTTGTTGAAAACTGACAAATACATTTCTTGGGCGGTATTTTTTTCGTTTCTTAAACTAAATATGCACTAATAAGGAACACTTAACTACTCTGGGTGCGAACGAAAGAGTATAATATATATATATAACCTTATAACTTATCAGAAACATGTGAGTTAACCTTACTTTGGATTCCTTCTTTGATCATTATGGAAAACTTCTTTCCTGTTGCCAAAAGCTTTGTTCCATCCGCAAAAAATGATTCCCCGACAATCGTTTCTCGAACATTTACATCTTGGGTACCACATTCTACACAATAATAAAAACCATCTACTAAGTTTAAATCGGTGCTGCCGCACACACTACACGGTATATCGTTCATTTTCTAAGTAACTTAAATTAAGCTCTTATCGAAATCATAGTATATAAGAATAAATAACAATTTAAGTTACTTGGTTGATGCGTAAAATTAAAACACATGTTATTTGCCGGGTTTTTAATTCTTATCGTATGATGGACACATGATTTTGACATTGACGTTTTAAAATAAATTGCTATGCAAGCACATTGATACCATCACAAAAAAATGTGGATTTTACTTTTTATTTCAAAAGATGTAAAAAGTATTTATTTAAATAGTACCATCAGATTCATTTATTTCTCCTTAATTAGTTTAAAAAAATAAGTCATACAAATTTTTTGACTTTCTCAATCTGTTCTAAGACACATGACTTGTTGCTACTAGTCTCACTAACTACTGTTTTGGTAACTATTTAGGCCCTTCGAACACAAGGCAATGTAAATTTTCGGCGATTTTTAGTCGCTAAGCAACTTACACAATATAATGTTTTAAAGGATCGTACATAGTTTCGCCGACATTTGTCATCACCAAAGACATTTGCTCGCAAGCTGTTTGTTGAGATCGTCCTGGAAAAGTCGCTACAATTTGGGTAATAGTGAATCAAATCTTAACGTGTAGTTCCTATGCCTGAACAACAATATTAGTTTTGACAATTTACGTTGCTTTGTATACGAAGTCTTGTGTCTAATGGTCAAGTTTGTGAAATACTTGATTCGTAAACATATTTTATTTGTTCCATCTTTAACTTTACCAATAAAACGATGTTAGACTAAGTTGTTTGCTATTCATTTTTACTAGAACAATACGTAAACATATCACAACGGAAATTGCAGAAGTTAAGAGTAGAAAAAAGTCAGTTCGCTATTCATTTCTACCTTTTTCTTGAATTGGTATATTTTAAATAGCTATGTGGCAACATAACTGTGTTACACCGTGTGGTAATTCGTAGCGTATCGCCGTACGTCGTCAATAACTCGCTAGGAACCCGGGGCGTGTTCTCAGCAACTCGTAAAATTGAAAGAAACCGACCGGCTAACCTTGCTAATAACATCAAGGAGTATTTGTGCCTCTCTCAGGTGTCATATTGAAATGCTATCGTCGCTTCATCTAGTCACACCCCTGTTTAGTAAATCGTGAATCTGCGTTTCTGCCGTTAGACCTATATTCCATCGCGTGGAGTGTTACAGAAGTTGGTGACTGAGCTAATGTTGTGCAGTGTTGAATTCAGTGCGAGATCCCGCGTACATTGATGGGCGGCATTTTGTTGTCGAAGAGGGCGGCAAAGCGGCCGCACGGGCGGGCACTTGCTTCCTGGAGGGTCTACATTAAAATCCGTCACACTGGAACTGATGGAATTGGAGAATATTGTCGCGAACACTGTCTACTTAAAAGCCAGAGAGGGTATGTATTGATAATTTAATTAATATTCATAAATTATTCTATATTCAAAATTGTATTTGCGTTTAGCGCGAATCAATGTAAACAGCAGGTGATTGACCCGATTGTCGATTGTTTATTTCTACATTTCATCAATTGAAACATAGAACATAAATTAAACAGACATATTATAAGATTGATAATTATTTCGAAGATTAAATAATTAAATAAGAAGCATTTTAGTTTAAACCTATATTAATTATTTTAGAAAACCAACTGTATCATTGAATACTGCAGAATTTGTGTATGTAAATAATCCTTATGTAGATAAACCTTCATTTTATATCTTCATACATAAAATGTGTATGTTAGGCTAACAATTATTCATAATTATCATATGTTTAGCAAAATAAGGGAAATATATTGATTAGTACAAAACCAAACACTCATAATATTCATTTCAAAATATTATTTTATTTTTCTATATAAACATAGATGGAATTGACAGTATTTAAGTAATAAGTAATAGTCCTTGCAACTTATTTTATATTGTTTCTAAGGTAGGTTATCTATGGTTTTGGTCTTGGATAAACAAGACATTTTCCTCCATAATCAAGAAACTTGTGTTAAAGAGAAACCTCTAAAAGTGATGAAAATATTGCTATCTCTTGGACTCTCATTTCACCAGGTTAAAATGAATATTTTTTTAAAAACAAAAGTGTTTTTAACACTACAAATGATAATAATTGGTAATTTATTTTTTATCTACTTATAGATATCTATTTAGACATTATAGGAACTACTTTCTCATGATTCTTTCTAGCTATTGCTTGACACTCAGTTTGGGCGGAATTTTCGTTAAAAAAAACTTAATTAATTGTTTATGTGTACTTCCAGACTATGCCAAATTTCAGAGAGATCAATACATCTGTGCTGTAGATACCTTCTAACAGACATCTAAACTATCCCATTTATAATATTAGTAAGAAGTTAGATATATTGACTACAAACAAAGATTATAATAATAAAAGAAAGTTGTTATCTATTCCTCATAACAATTGTGTTATCTTATGGTTGCGTAAAGCACTTAAGATAAAATACCAAGCATCCTGCATGGCCTTATATTGATAAGGGTTTCTTTTGTTTTATACTTTCCGATTAACTTTTTTCATGGATACGGAGTTTCAGAAAGTTTTTGCTACACTTGTTTTCTTCCATTTTATAATATTAGATATTATATTACATATCACTTTAGACTAGCTGTAGCCTGTGATTCTGTCTGCTTTGCAACAAAATAAATCTTAATCAGTCGCCTGTGTATTCTTCAAGACTATATTCTACATCTATTGCTAATTTGGGTAAGATCCATCCATTCATTCTTCTAACAAATATCCATCCATCTGAACATTCTTTATCATTATTATATGCCCCCACTAAGGGGCTCAGATTGTATCTTGGGTTGACTAGGTCATAGTCAACCATGCTGGCCCAGTGCGGGTTCACTTCACACATATCTTTGAATTTCTTCACAGATATTTGCAGATTGCATCACACTGTTTTCCTTCACTGTATGAATGTTGGATAAATATAAATCCAAAAACACATAGGTACATGACAGGATTTGAACCCAGGAGATTACAAGTCACATTTAACCCCTGAGCCAACTATATTGCTAATATTATAAATGCGAATGTTTAGATGGATGGATGTTTGTTTGAAAGTATTTCCACAACTGCTGAACGGATCTTGATGAAATTTGGCATACATATAGAACGTAATCTGGAAGAACACATAGACTACTTATTATGTTTTTTTTCTAATTCCGCGCGGACGGAATCGCGAGCCACCGCATGTATCAAATTGGCTCTTACTGCAAATTTTATTTACGTTAATTGCATCATAAATCACCAATATGATTTATCTTACGACCACATTTACCTACTTGTGGCCAATTCGAAAACGATAAAATGTTAACATTGCCTATTAATTAGATGTTACGATAGTTCGGATCAAGTAAACTGTATTGGTCAAAGTCCTTTTGAAATAAGACATGCTTGTTGTAGATTCAAATGAAAACGAAGTCATTAGTTTTTTTTTTATATCACAAGGTGGCAAACGAGCGAGCGGCCACCTGAAATCGCTGAAATAGCGAAGTGACCGTTGCCCATAGACATACGTAATTGCATATGCGTTGCCTACTTTTATGTGTGTTTTATGTGTTCTTCCAGATTATGTTGTATATTGTAGTGTATGCATAAACGTAGTGTTGTTTGTCTCGCACACGCCATAAGTATACGCCGGAGAGAAGGGGCGTCAGTCGATGTCAGACCTTTGGACCGGCAACACGTGTCGGTACGTGAACGAGCCAAATATAACACAACGAATGCTACATATATGTATGCCAAATTTCATCGAGATCAGTTCCATCCATACATCTAAATATTGGCATTAATTATATTAGTAAGATTACAATAGTGGTAGACGCAAATATCTGTTGCTATGGCGGGCTAGCCGATTTGAATACCACGACCACGCAGTAGCCAGGCGTCAAGTGGAACCAATTTCGCGTTTCGTCAGATGAGTCTACGTGCTGAAGTACTAATTTATGACACCCTTGTCTTATAAGGAAAGGATGAGAAGGGATAGTGGATATGACAAAGGAGTAGTAGCATAGAAAGAGAAGATATCCCCATTCTGTGCCCCCCCTTAAGTCAATTAAAGGTAGGCAACGCATCTCTCCTGTAACTCTTAGTCGGGGTTAGTTAAGTTGGCTTGATGTGAAATCGAGGGCCAGAATTAGTATTACGAAGTATATGTTGCAAGTGCAGTGATGCACGGCGACTGTGCAGATCGTTGTCTCAGCCGTCTCTTGCATTACAATGCAAGCAACAAGGGCGCGCCCCACTTGCCGTCCTATTGAAACTTGGATATGACGTTGGTATTATAAGATTCAAAGTTTACAGCTGCTCGGGAATCGCTAACGTTTGGGTGACTTATTATAACGCGGAAAGCTAGCTAATGATGGTATCCTATACAGTGTACCCTTTTATGTCCCTTCGATACTCAAAATTATCTTTAGATTAGCGCCGAGATTTCTAATTTTCGTTGATCTCTTTTCGACATACTGTTTCGGTAGTCCTATCGCCAAGATATTTCTTTTATAAATAATAAACTTTAATTTTATTTAACCATCTTACTACGCCGCTGGATCTTCCGTAGACCCCATGTTATTGGAACACTCTGGGAACTACTGGTGTAAGGTGTAAGTCTCATGTAATATTCTGAGCTGTTATCAAGTTTGAATAGCACTATAATGAGTGATCGAGATACAATCAATTGCTACTAGTATGGTCTGATGATGCTCGGACGGATCAGTTTTATACATTTTTATATTATATTTAGATGTCTGATGACTTATAGGGGTTGATAGTGGCGTTTTAAACTTGAGTTTCCATTGCCGAAACATACGCAAAAGTATATAAATCATAACGTAGGAAATATATTATTGACTCATTTGTTGTTGCCCGCGACTTCGTTCTCGAATAAAAAAAACCTATAGTCTATGGTCCCTTCCAGACTATGTTGTACATCTATGTAAAATTTTAGCGAGACCTATACAGCCGTTCTGGAGATATCTAACAAACATTCTTACATATAAACTTTTGTGTTTATTAAGATTTGAAATTTCACACAAACTTTGGTATACGTAGTATTCATATAAATTTCTCAGAGAGCTACAAAACACTGTTTATTACTATTCAAGTGCTCGTTTACCGCAAGTTTGCGGTAAGTAAAACATCGTAGCATTTTGCATGCCAATAAAATGAAGGGATTTGAAGATCGTAAAAAATGCATATTAATATCGCATTCGTAATAAAGTTATCAAAGTTTTTAACAGTGGTGAGCCCGTTTTCACATCTTAGCGTGAAATAACACGACCACACAGAAGACAGGCGTGAAGTGGTAGCAATTCCACGTTTCGTCTGATGAGTGTGTCCCTAGAGGCCCAATTTTAGTTCTCTTTCCCTTCCCACCCTTATAAGGAAAGGATGGGACGTGGAACTGTACTTCCCGGATGAGAAGATGCATGGAAAGGGAAAATATTTTCTTTCTGTGCATCCTCTCCTCCGTCGTGTATAATTATATAATTTAAACCGATTCTTTGTAGTGTTCGTTTTAACATTATTATTTTGCCTCGTGCTTGAAAATATTTTTTCTTTTTAAAGTTTTTGTATAGGGCTTTGCTTTTTTAAAAACAAGATACAATTACATACGGATAACATAACATAATATGACAGATAACGCACATATTGCCGGGATATCATGTTCCTGCGCTTATCAATTATTATGCGAGGATATTGTTACAAATCGTACAGCCTCCCCCTTCACCCCGCACACTGTATCAAAACGATTATAAACCATAGGTTTAGCTCGCGACTTCGTCTACGCGGAATTTAAAAAAGCTTATTAAGTAAGCTTTTGCATCCAGACCGATGCAGCCGTTCTTCAGATACTTTCTAACAAACATCCAAACATTCTTATTTATAATATTAGTAAGATTTAATTGGGTTTTTATTCTGCTACGGTTTGTTTTATAGAGGTAGACCCCTTAATAGAATGAGGTGTAGTTAGATTGATTTGAAAGACGACAATCATAGGTAACTCGACCAAAATTGATGGTCAGTGGAAGCAGATCAGTGAACCGAATCGTAGCTCGGCTCAATTTGTACCTTAATCGAGTTATGATTTCGAGTTACAAAGTCACTAGGTTGCTAGCAGCTTACTTCACAAACTTATAGTACATCGTGATGAGCAATGAGTTGCCAATTTAGTTGTTGAGACGCAGCGTAACTGTTCGTTTAGGGAAAGATAGACTCCTCAAGGTACAACTATGGTTTTATTAGACCAATTCATACTTGCGTCTCGTCTGAATAGAATATCATCAGCATCAGCTCACTATACGTCCCCACCGAGGGGCTCCCAGCCTACCCTATGTTAGGGGTGACTAGGTCATAGTCAACCACGCTTGCCAAGTGCGGGTTGGTTGACTTTACAGATATCTTTGAATTTCTTCTCAGATATGTGCAGGTTGCATCACCATGTTTTCCTTCAACGTAAGAACATCGGATATACATATGTAAATCGAAAAACACATTGGTACATGGCGGCATTCGAACCCAGGACCTGCAGATTGCAAGTCAAGTGCTTGACCACCAGCCACTGACGAACAGAATATGCCTGTTTATAATTTTAAAAATTCTTTAAAGTTCGTTTAATATTATAAATAGTTGCTCAGTTTCCTCTTATATTTCCTTCTAGCTGTCCTGAACTATCTTCCTTCCTGTGTTTCCGAGAATATATTATATTAAAACGATTTATTATTTCAGTTTAAATATTAGCTGTCTAACCGTCTGTTTCTGAGTCTAAAATTCCCGCATAAAACATATTGTTATATCTGTTGTCAAAGATAATGATTACGATATGTTTTATGCATTTCGGTGTCAGAAACCCACGGTAACTGTTCCCATTGTATGTATGCATTCAAGTATGTTTTTTTCGTATTTTCTGTCGGTGTTATGGATGGATGGATGTTTGTTATACTCAGAACAGCTGCATGGATCTGGAAGTACTCAAAGGCTACTTAAGTTTTTTTTAATACCGAGCTGACGGAGTCAGGTGCGGAAGCTAGTATGATAAAGCTTAGTCTGAGTGTACATTAAATAAATTATTTGTTTAATACTACAATCTGTATATTTGTGTACATACAGACAAACGTTATTTATTGTGCTGCATATCTTAAATCTCAATTAGCTCCAGTTACAGTCGCGTGCTCATATTTATTGCTGGCCACTTTGTGGACTATAAGTGTTTATATTTAAACTAGCTGTCGCCCGCGACTCTGTACGCACGAAATTAAAAAAATATTAATTTAGTAGCCTATGTGTTCTTCCAGACTATTGTACGTGTATGCTAAATTTCATCGAGATTAATTAAGCCTGGAGTTACCTTCTAACAAACATCCATCTAAACTTTCTGTTAGGCGGTCGGCACTTAGGGTCTTTTTAAAAAAGACGCAAGCATTTATAATATTAGTGAGACATCATTTTGTTTATCCAATAGTTAAATTAAGGTTCAACAACACTTATTTCATTTTTCATTACGGAGACATTTTTAAACTAACAGTTGCTCGCGATTACGTTCGCGTAGAATTAAAAATCTGCATTTTTGTCTTTACGCAGTTGTGGAGTAACCTGGTACCATATTGTCCGTCTCTAAATGTCTTTAAAATCTAGACAGATGTAATTTTTAGAATTATATCTTAACATCTGTGTTTGAGAGTATGTCAGAACTATATCAAAATCGTTCGAATAGGATGTTTGTGTAATGTTCGTATGTTTTTGTTATAATATTCGTTTCCGGTTTTATTCGTTGCCACGTATTTCTTACTGTTTGAAGCTTCTACAGAGTAAAAAGATTATGAAATTAATTGAGCAACAATGGGCATGTTAAGATACAAGTGGAAGGGATCAAGATAGGCCTAGCAAGAGATAGATGGATTGCGTGAAAGGTGACATGATGAGAAAGACGAAGTAAAATAACGAAAAAAATATATTTGGGTGGACGAAAACTAGTGCGTGTACCCTACATATAGTGGTATAGACAGATGAACTGTAAAATATGATTTTGTGAATATATTTCGCAAGTAGAACGGTTATATTGTACCCAAAATAGGCTGTTATATAAAAAGCCGGTCAAGTGCGAGTCGGATTCGCAAAGAGTGTTCCGTACAAAACCTCTATGGCTTTATGAGGAAAAGGGGAATTTATGGTTTTTGCTATTTTTCGCTTATAAGTGCTAAAAGACGTTGCTTCGTACCAAATTCAAGATTCTGAGATCACGGGAAGTAATCTGTAGGTTTTGATTCCCTTGAGGATATCAAAAATTTGCGGAATAAATGACTGTATCTTTTGTTTGATTTTTTCACAGCTCTAAGGGACAGTAGATCTGAGTAATTGAAATAAATTCCAACTTCATACCTCCACGCGTTCCTGAGAAAAAGGGTCTTTACAAACAGATGGACGGACAACAGAGTCAAAAGGTTTTTTTCTTTTTGAGGTACGGAACCCTAAAAAGATAGCGTGAATCTATCGTATTTGTTTACCCAAGCGGATATAATGTCGTGTTCATGTTGCTTCAGTAATTGGTATCAGTCATGCATAGGAACTTGTTAAATGTTAATACTGTGTCCCCTTGTGGACATTTTTAACCTTTTAACGGTAATGCTAAATTTGTTGGTTATTTAAACAGTGTTAAGTATAGATTTCTTGTATACAGTAATTGACTTTGTAGTCACTTAACGAATTTACGGATTTCCGATCAGGTGGTCGAGAGTGCGAATCCCGCCATTCGACTATTGCAAACCATATCTTACTACAGGCCTATATTAGTTGGAATGTTACAAGACATATGAGTAAATTAATAAAAATCTGCGAATACTTTTACCAAAAAAAAAGAGTGTACCACAGAGTGTAAAATGTAATTTAAGATTGGTCCTTGAGTTGTTGTTTGTTGGTTGGTTGTTAAAATTAACACAAAATATTAACGTTTGAAGAGCGTCGGTGGCTCAGGGGTCAAGCACTTGACTTGCAATCTGCAGGTCCTGGGTTCGAATCCCGTCATGTACCAATGTGTTTTTCGATTTCCGATTTACATATGTACATTTATCCGACGTTCTGACGGTGAAGGAAAACATCGTGATGCAACCTGCACATATCTGAGAAGAAATTCAAAGATATGTGTCAACCAACCTGACCAACCATGGCCTAATCACCCTTAACTTAGGGTAGGCTCCCTCTGTGGGGATTAGTGAGCTGATGATGATGATGATAAACGTTTGCAAAACCTGGCGCTTACCCCACGTATGTGGGATAAAGACAGGGAGATCGAGGTTGGTTAAGTGGTAATGCTATATTGGAACTTATTGTTAAGTGTTATTGAGCCCATATAATCGTAAATTCCTTCACATAGAGAATTAAGGCCATAATTAATATGTAATTACCCGCATGTTAAATTGTAGTACATGCTGAGAATCCATTAATTTGTACAGATTTACGCTTAAGGTGGATTTCCACTGCTGTACACAAATGTTACTATTATGCAAAAAATTATATGGATGTTTGTTAGAAGGTATGAAAGGATCAAGTATTATTAAACTTGACTTTTTTTATATCATAAGGTGGCAAACGAGCGAGCGGCCACCTGAAATAGCGAAGTGACCGTTGCCCATAGACATACGCAATTGCATATGCGTTGCCTACCTTTAATCGACGGAGGAGAGGATGCACAGAAAGAAAATATCTTCCCTTTCCATGCATCCTCTCATCCGAAAAGTCCACTTCCACTTCCCATCCTTTCCTTATTAGAGAAAAAGGGTAGGAAAGGAAAGAGGACTAAATTAGGCCTCCAGGACGCGCACTCATCAGACGAAACGCGGAATTGCTTCCACTTGACGCCTGTCTTCTGTGTGGTCGTGGTATTTCACTGGCCCAGCCGGGCCAATTCGTGCGAAGATGTTAAAGCGGGCTCTACCACTGTTAAAACTGACTACTAATATTATAAATTCCATTTTTTAGATGGATGGATGGATGTTTGTTTGAAGCTATCTCCCAAACGACTCTACAATTTCAAATTTAGCAAATATGTAGAACATAATCTAAAAGAACACATAAGCTACTAATTAAGTTTTTTTTAATTGAGCATAAGAAAATTTGTTCATGTGTGTCGGGGACAGATTTTGTAATTCTCATGTATAAAAAAAGCAGATTATAATTCCCTATACAAATGTATGCAGTACGACTGTGCTACTTTCGGAATTTTAATGTCCAGTTTACATTATTCCAGTCCAGCTATCGATACAGTGCAGAATTACGATTGGAAAAATTTAAACTTACACTTGAATCCACATAGTCCAGTGTGCATGTATTATTAAAGTTGTAATCCAGCATTGAATTCGCTGGACTGGAATAATGTAAACGGGATATGATTTGATAAATTAGTCGTATATCCGATTGCTTATCTAATTGACATATCTAAAGTTACTAAACTCTCGTATTTTGTTTAACTCGAGTCGATTAAATTGGTATGTGCTGCTTATCAAATAGCCGATCGTATAACTTGAGTTATAAATCATTTGGTTTAGAATTGATCGTTGCTATAAATCAGCCAGGTCTCTTGAGGTTATAGTATGACAAATTTATCCGGCCCGATGAGAGACGCTTCGCAGTTCTGTTAAAATACGACTTAGGGTCCTTCATATACCATTTCATCAAAGGTCGGCAACGTATCTGCAGTTCCTCTTGTGTCGCAGATGTTCTTGGGTGACCTTGATCACCTCGATGCTCCCGCCGCTCGTTTGCCCCTTTCTCTTATAAAAAAATTACACAAAACATAAGGCACATCTCCATTTCGACAAGGATTTTGTGGCACTTTGAAATACGACGGTGCTAATGAGCACAACGTAGTGACACTCACCGGGTCAGAAAAGTTTGTCGGACTATAAACGCTCCTATTGGGGTCTTATGCAACCTCTTTGTTGCAGTAAAGAGGTTGCTGATTGCCAGTAATGCTGTGCATTGCATAATATCGTTATGTAGTGATGTGTAGTTTGCATTATCGATATGTCGATAGTAATATTTTAATATTTGACATAGATAATTTTTGATTCTTAGCCTTGTTTGGAGTACATATGAAGTCATCTATATGAAGTCCAACTTATTTTTTTAATAAAATGTCTTACTATTATTATAAATTCGAATGTTTAGATGCATGGATGTTTGTTACAAGGTATTGTCAAAACTGCTGCATGGATCTCGCTGAAATTTGTCATAGATGTAGAACATATTCTGGAAGAACACTGCCAGCTAATTAAGTTTTTTTTTTAAATTCCGTGCGGTTGGAGTCGTAGGCGACAGTTAGTTTGTTATAAGTTGTACCTTGTCTGTATTATATAATTAGGGGTAGGATTTAGTAATTGTAAAACACATATAAATTATTAATATCAAAGGTCAATAGTATCAAATCTTGTAATACGTTAATATTCACGGCTTCTATTTCTAATTAATTACCGACGTTTAAACAAATCCAATTAACTAGATTTGTTGTTGCCTTAATTATATTTACTTCAAGATTAAGGGAAGAGAAATTACTTCTGGGAATTGCTGGAGATATTTCTTTGATATATTACACGGGTTTTGTTACAAATATTTTATTGTAATCTGTTTTATTATAAGTTTTTACTATTGAAACATGTATAGAAATATAATGCTATCACTTTCAATCTTTTTGAAAAAAAAAATGACATCGATGGAGGTGAAAATTTTTTTGTTCAGTCATTTTGTAAAACGTTGCTTATGATTACGATGTCCTTTTCTGATGATTAAAGTAACAAAGCTATAAAATATGAAGTTAAAAATAAATGATTAGTAAATTCATCTCAACATTTGCACTCGAACAGCTGTCGCCAGAGACTCCGTTTGTACAGAATTAAAAAAACATCTATGTGTTCTTCCAGACAATGTTCTACATCTATGTCAAATTTCAGCGAAATCCATACAGCCGTTCCGGAGATATCTTCTAACAAACATCCATCCATGCATCTAAACTTTCACATTTATAATATTAGTAAAATTTATGACAGCATTGTTCTAAACTTACACGTCACTAGGCCTTTGCCTCTTAATTAAAAAAAATAGGATAAAATATGTAACATTTCGCTCCTAAAATCGCTTTTAAAATTACCATGTTGTTAGACAAAACATCAATAAAACACTTTTATCGTCGTTCATTCTGAGGTTTACAAACAAGTGGACCGATAAATCGCGCGCTGTGATTGAGTTACACACAATGGTACAGTGGTTAAATTTACTCAGTATCAGGTTCAAAGTTCTGGCATTCCACAACGGTGCGATTCTCACACAATTTGCCTCACACAGCCGCGTTATGGAACGGTCTGTCCTCGGCGGTATTTCCAAACCAGTACGACTTAGAGGCCTTCAAGAAGCGAGCATACCATTTTCTTAAAGGCCGGCAACGCATCTGCGGTTCCTCTGTTATTGCTGATGTCCATAGACGTCGTTGAACACCTCGGTGTTCCCGCTGCTCGTTTGCCTCCTTCTGTTATATAAAAAAATCCCAATGTTTAAAAACACTAATTATGTTCAATGCTATTTACAATATATCATAGTAATTCATGTACACAGTAGGGTTCTAATCAATCGAGCGAAGTCAAACTGGAGCATTCCTTTGATGTGTGTCGAAATGCCGAAACTGATAACCGTTCGTTCGCTACTGATCTTGAGTTTAGTCTTCCTACACACGGATGGTTTTAATAAATATTTTTATTGTAAAAGTAACTTATGAAAACGTGTATAAATACCTTTAGTAATAGTATAATTAATATTTAATCAACACTAGCTGTCGCCTGCGACTCCGTCCGCGCGGAATTAAAACAACGTTATAAGCATACTATGTGTTCTTCCAGACTATGTTCTACATCGGTTCTAAATTTGATAAAGATTCATTGAGCCTTTCCGGAGATACCTCCAAACAAACATCCATCCATACATTCGTATTTATAATATTAGTATATAAGTTAGGTATTTTGAAATGAAACAAGAATCTTGAGTAATTTACTGTGTTTGTATGTATGTATGTTATCATGGATATAAATAAATTTATTAAATTATAATTCCATGAACGTAATATTAGAATTAAGTTTCTGAACGATAAATTTTCAAATATTCATTAATTTTGGAGTAACTCATGAATATTTATACCACAATTGTAAGATATTGTGTTGGTGTTCAAGTCATCTTTAAAGCCCTCGAGCTTTCTTCAAAGTCGGCAATTGAAGTTAGTTGATTTTAGATTTACGACTAACTTAGTTTATCTTAATCTATATAAATTACAATATTAATTTATTATAAGCAATCTTAATAATATTATAAATGCGAATGTTCAGAAGGATTTTTGTTACAAGATATCTCTGGAACGAGTCAAGGGATCTTAATAAAATAGACTATTAAGTTTTTTTCAATCTCGTGCGGACTGAGCCGCGGGCGTCAACTAGCATTCCAATTACTTTAATTACTTAATCAGTTTATCTGACCTTTGTAATGTCTTAATAATTGTCGCCTTTTTGTCTTGAAGATCCGTATGTAGGCGGCCTTAGTCGTTACGATACGGGTCGACCCTACGTGACCATTCGTGCGTAGTGCCATCCCTAATTCTGGCACATAAAATGTACTGTACCACATATCTGTCGTCTGGGACCTTATGCCTGTTACACACATTCGCCAATGCTAACTAAAACAAATTTTCTTCTTATAATGAATTTGGATTGCAAGGACAATTATGATACTAGCTGTGACCTGCGACTCCGTCCGCGCGGATTTAAAAAAATAATAATAAGTAGTCTATGTATTCTTCCAGACTATGTTCTACATCTGTGTCAAATTTATGAAGATCCGTTGAACCGTTCCGGAGATACTTTCTAACAAATTTCCATCCATCCATCCATCTAAACATTCGCAATTATAATATTAGTAAGAAGTAAGATGTATTTTCATCCTTCATATTCTCGTTAAAAAAAACAACACTATGCGTTAAAACAACTGTCACTAAAGTCTTAAATATAATATAGATAAAATTAGTCCGTTTTTTTGTTTGATTCTCATTTATTTTAGCTTCGCTTTCTGTTCGCTTTCGTTGTACATTAGGATTTACCCGAAGCTATTGTAATCCAATACCCCTTATCTATTTGGCTCGATTTAGACGAGATTTTGACGAAATTGATTCGAGTTTATTTTAACTATCGGAACTTTTAGTAGGCTTTATATTCGATTGAATCTTCGAGAATCGAACAATCGAGTTACTACAGAAACTCGATTGTCGATTTATATCGTCTTTTTTAATTAGTTTAAAAGAAAACGCTGAAGAAATCTTATTAAATTTAAATTTTATCTTTTTAAACCTTTAATTGTTTTACATATAAAGATGAAGCGGGTTTTAAACTATCCAACAGTAATCTTGTGCGTTGTAAATGCGAAAATTTAGATGGATGGATGTTTGTTGGATATTTCTAAAACGGCTCAACGGATCGTAGAAAATAGTCTAGCAAACCATATAGGCTACTTTAAGTTTTTTATATCCGCGCGAACGGAGTCGCAAGCGACAACTAGTCTCCTATATATGACGTAAGAGTCTCAAATCCGTTCTTTCTTCGAACAGCGATAGTGTCGTATGTAATAAAAACACAACTCGACTGATCGATTCTACAGTCCATTGGACGCGTTAAAAATGGGTCGAGTTCATAAGGGTTAACATACACGGACTGGTTCGATAGTTGGCTTTAGGTGTAAGCATTGGGTGTAGATTGGTAGACGTTTGATATACACGGACCGAAGTGTTTCAATCCGATAAAAATGAAACCAGCCGTACGATATGCGTTTCAAGTCAGTATTGACTTTTTGAAGTGTTGTGTTTCGATCCATAGGTTTTGTTAACGTTTAAAAAGGTTTATTTTATATGTGTTGTAGTAGAAAGAACTTAAAGGAGATAGACATTTTACCATTGTCATTAAACTGTAGGTTTCTAAGATCATCGTCATTATTATGACAAAATATGATCAAAGTTTTTGGTCTCAGAAATTAGTAATTTTATGAACAGTTTATTAATTGGTTTCAGGATCGATTTTCAATTTTTTTTAATGTTTGTTACTACTCTATAATTTATACATGTCTGTCTGTTTGTCCGCAGGCGGTTCCGATAGCAACAAGGGCAAGAGCAAGAAGTGGCGCAAGATCCTCCAGTTCCCACACATATCGCAATGTTTAGATATAAAAACAAAAATAGGTGAGTCAAAATTAACATATAATTCTATGTGTACAGTCAACGCAATTCGCGGTATTCCAGTTGCAGAAAATTGCCTTGCACCCTGCCATCAACCAGTTTACAACTAAAAAATTATCTTGCTATCAATGTTTTAAACAAATATGGGTTATCTATACTTTACCCCTAACTATTATACAATACGATACTGTTATAAATTACGTTTTATAGTTTGAAAGCGATCAAACTATTGTGACTTTAATTCACCGCCATTTACCTTCACTGTACATAAAAATAGGTACTGAAAATTGATACGTCGCTATAATAAACTATAGAATAAAAAATTATTACAAATGGGAAGTGGATTTGATGGAAGAAGTGACGCATAGGAAGGGGAAATATTTTTCTGTGCATAGGAGACGTTCCTATGTCGATTAAAGGTAGGCAACGCATCTGTTTGTTTTTAAGCAGCGGTCACTAAGACGGTTTATGAAATTAGATGGCCGCTTGCTCGTATATATATTTGTATGTAGTTTTCTGTCCAAATAGCGGAACTCTATCATTTGTCCCGCGGCGGTCCCGTGTTCATTTCCCTTGAAAATTATGCATTTCCTTTCGCTCGAGTGCTGCCCACGTTAATGATATAATCAGTGTCATTCCCGTACTGTTATACACACACTTGTATACAGTGTGTCATGAATACATAAAATAAATTACGTATATTAAAATTTTGGTCATCATTTGAAGTATATTTTAAGGCGTGAGAAATTAACTTATTGCAACCGTTTAAATATATTCAATTTAGATTTGTAGGTTAATTTGTTTGTAATGTTTTAGTAATTGGATATGATTTTTAAGGTCAGTTTGACCTTGATATTTAGACTAATATTAAATGTGGTTTTAATATGATAAATACAAAGTGATTTCAAAGGAAAAAAATTATAATTATTTGACTGCCAGGTATAAATTATTTGATGTATTTCACTCTTCATAAAGTCTTGCATATAATCTTACTAATATTATACAGCAAATGATTGGATGTATGTTAGTAGGTATCTCCAGAACGGCTGAATTGGTCTTGATGAAATTCGTCATGACATATAGAACATAGTCTGGAAGAACACATAGACTACTAAATAAGTTTTTTTTTTCGCGCGAATGGAATCGCCAGTGACAGCTAATTATTCTTTGATTTTACGAATCATATTAAAAATAATCTTCTAAAAAATAATCTACTTTTCACTGAGGTTTATTTTTCAAATATGGAAGCAATTGTTTTTTCATGTGTTCGAATTTTGAATCTAATTGAAAATAACCAGTTATACAATCTCTTACTTTTTAATTGAGTAAAGAAGAGTCTATATCTTTATATATATAATTCTTCTGTGAGTGTGTATGTCATTGAACTTCTCTCAAACGACTGGACTGATTTTGATGAAATTTTTTGTGTGTGTTCAAGGGGATCTGGGAATGGTTTAGATTCACAATTTTCATCAAATATTAACTTCATATTAATTTATTCAAATTAAAAACGTGTAGACAGGACAACGTCGGTCGGGTCCGCTAGTTATATTATATAAAAATAGTTGTCCACCGAGACTCCGCCCGCGTGGATTTAAAAAATATATAGCCTATGTGTTCTTCTAGTCTATTTATGCCAAATTTTAGCGAGGTCTGTTCAGTCGTTCCTAAGATATCATGATTTTTATGGAAAACACCTACATATTTATAAAGTTACAAAAATATTATCGTATCGTAATTTCTTTTGTAATATGATGGATTTGTATCAACGGCTTTATAATCAATCATATTCAGATCAGAATGTCATCGATTCTCAAACTTTATCATCACCATTAACAATGTTATGTCAACGGCTGGATGTTTGCCAGATCATGAATAAGTTAATGTATATTCAAGTTATTTGCCTAGAAAAATGTCAGCTAAAAATCTGATTAATAGGAAGGTTATTTTAGTTGTTATTGTATTCAAATCTGCGGGGCTACATAAAGTGCATTCGCTCCGAAGCCTTTCCATAACCAATTTCAAAAATGTATAGTACTGACAATCATCATCAGCTCGCTATAGGTCCCCAATGAAGTGCTCGGAGCCTACTCTAAGTTAGAGGTGACTAGGTCATAGTCATCCACGCTGGCCAAGTGCGGACTTCACACATATCTTTGTATTTCTTCTCAGATATGTGAAGCACCACGATGTTTTCCTTCACCGTAAGAACGTCGGATAAATGTACATATGTAAATCGTAAATCAAAAAACACATTGTTAAATGTCCAACCTTGGTTCAAATCCCGTCATTTAACAATGTGTTTGAGGTTCTTACGGTGAAGGAAAACATCGTGATGCAACCTGCACATATCTGAGAAGAAATTCAAATATATGTGTGAAGTCAACCAACCCGCACTAGGCTAGCGTGGTTGACTATGGCCTAATCACCCTTAACTTAGGGTAGGCTCCGAGCCCCTCGGTGGGGACGTATAGTGAGCTGATGATGATGATGAATTAACGAATAAAAGGTAGTTATCATGTTTTATTGTCGATTTATCACGTTCGTTCAAAAGATTTATAGGCAATAAAATTAAAGGAAATAAACTCTTCGTAATTTAACTTGATTTATATAACGTTTCTCCCTCAGAGAATCTGATCACAGCCTAATTTGTTTGACGCTATTTCTAATTTATTGCATACTAGCTGTCGACTGCGACTTCGTTCGTATAGAATTAAAAAGGACTTAATTAGTAGCCTATGTGTTCATCCAGGCTATGTTCTATGTCTATGTCAAATTTCATCGCTATCCGTTTACCCGTTCTGGAGATACCTACAAGCAAACAAACATTTATAAATCTAAACTTTCGAATTTATAATATTAGTAAGATTTTTAATAGTGTTCTGTGTCAGAAAAAACAAAAGACACTGCAGGTTTTTCCTCTGACTATATCTTAGCATTAAAATTACTTGTATCTGTATTTTATATAAGAAGATACGTTTGTATTAAGAGAAAATCTAACACCATTTACCACGTTATTTCACACGGGGGTAGTGTCCCAGAGCAGTAAAAAATTCAGTACCTAAAAAGCACACTATTGTTTTTACAGTAAGTGTACGTTGTAACTTTAGCTAGATTACACTGTCTACTGCTGACTGACTGTTCTGCCCTCGTGCGAAACTTAAGCCTGTTTGAGTAGTATAAACGCCTCAGAGATCCACGTAATACTTATTTATGTGTCGTAAAACTGAAACAAAGTGTTCCTATATGTTCCAGTTAGTTGGAAAAAATTACCAGCAAACGTTCAATGTTAAGATCCGTTTACACAGACCGGAGCGGAGAGTGGGGCAGATTTTTATAGCAAATAAAATTAACTTAATATAAGTTTGGAACAATTTTTAATTTTACTTTTTAACTTCAAACGTCTTCTTAAGACGTGAAAAGTAAAATTAAACCTTGTTACAATCGTATAAAGCTCAATTTTATTTTTAAAAAAATATCTGCTCTACTCTTCGCCCCGGTCTGTCTGAACGAACTCTTAGTTGCCAGTTTGTCTCTTACTTACTCTATTTAGTAAGTGAATTCGTAAAATGTGATGTCTAAATCAATTTACAATTAATTAATACTCAATATATTTTTATTATTAAAAGATGAATTATTCCTGGCACTGTATAATTTTTAAACTATATTGGTTGCTAAGAAGACATTGAATAAAAGCTGAAATTAAAAAAAAAATATCCTAAAGAATCTGTATTTATTCTTTTACAATCGTACCACCCAGGTTTGTGTGCTTAAATAACTCTGTGTAATTAGCATTTTTTCAGTAATGCAATGCGTAACTAATTCTGATTACTGGCCGGCACGCCTGTCCACTCACTATTTACAATATTATAAAAGACATACGAATACGCTTCAACGTAAACATGACCGATTTTCAAGTGTCAGCTTATTTCTCTTACCGTTGGTTTCTGACAATGAAATCTTATTAAAACATATCTTTAACACAGAGATAACAATTCATTTTAAACGGAGATATTGGATTTAGAAACTCACGGTTAAAGGTATGATTATAGTCAGTCAGGATTATTTCATTAATTGCCACATCCAGACTCGTTTTGTGCTGACTTTATCTTACATCCGCTCATAGTATTTTCTGTACCTTAAGTAGTGTAGAATTTACATGCTTAATACATGCTAAGGTTTCCATGGCAACCATTTAATATCTCAAATTGCCATTAAATTCTGTGTACTTGAGTTATGAAATTAAAAAAAATCTATTTTTAATTCTCCAATGAACATGCTCCTTTATAATAAGCTATACGAATTTTAAATAAGTACATAAAAATGCACTAGAAAGTTTTCCATTTGCATTTATTTACATACAGAACAATTGTAAACGAAACTCTACCAACCTCTTTTTTTTCGTAATTTTGAAAATGGAACGCAACACACTGGCCATAAACAATACCTTTTATTTTAAACAAAGAATACACATTAATATTATAAGAGCACAATAAAAAAAAGTTTATTTTTTTTTTAAATTATCCTTTTCGAGGCAATATTTCTAGAAAATAAGATATTATTATTGGTTTAATCAAAATTGTTCGTTTATTATGAAAAATTGATTTCGCGAAGTAAAAATACGTGTATTTAATAACGTGTAAGAAAAAATCCCATCTGTTTACGTTAAGCGGTGACGTAATAAGACCACAAATTTCCTTTCCTTAACGAGTGATGAGGGAAAAAATAATTAATTTCGTACGTGACAGCCCTACGCCCTAAAGTACGCCTCCCTACGGTAACCATGATCGATGTTGTTTATGGATATTCCTGTAGCAAAAAAAACATTTTTTTTAAATTAATTAAGTAAATTCTATTTGTAGATTTTGTAGAATTACATTTAAGATTAAAAATATTAAAAGTTCATCATCATCACATTCAGCCTAAACTTGTCCACTGCTGGACGTAGGCCCATCGATTGCCACAATGCCCGGTCCTGTGCCGCTCGCATCCAGTGCAGTATTAAAAGTTAATTTTGGCGAATTGTTAGCAAAAATCAAAATAATTAGAATATAGGTCTATCTAGGTAACCTAAGTGGATTATTAAGTTTAGTTTTTTTTGGCCGAACTACTGTTATATAATAGCTGTTGCCCACGACACCGTCCGCACGGAATTTAATACTTAATTAGTCTATGTGTTCTTTAGACTATGTTCTACATCTATGCTAAATAACATCAAGATATGTTAAGCCGTTCTATCAAACATCCATCCATCTAAACATTCGCATTTATAACATTAGTATAATAAGTTTATGTATCGATGTCTTGGGACATTGCCCTTTATATAACCTTTTCTTATATATCTTAAAACCTGCTTGACTTGTGACAATGATGTATGCAATCCCTTTGTAATACAATGGATATACATTTACTGTGGGTTTCTGATGCAATCTCCGTTTAAAACATATCGTCATCCCTATCATTGTCTATGAAAAAACTGAGATAATAATATGTTTTAAACCAGTCCTTCCCAAAGTGGGCGATAACGCCCACTTGTGGGCGCTGCAGGTTTCAAGTTGCGGGTTATAGTAAAAGTTTCGTTTAGAATTCTCCGTTAATATACATATATAGGTAACAATAATTAATTAATTTAATTTGAAGTTATATTGGTTTTTAAAAATGTGAAAATATGGGGGCGCTAAAAAATATTTATTCTCAAAGTGGGCAGTAGACAAAATAAGTTAGGGAACCACTGTTTTAAACGTAGAATTTGGTCTCAGAAACTCACGGTTAGTGATTCAAAATCGTGGGTTATTAATATCAGTTACAATCTCTTTACTCATCATTACAGACGTAACTCAGAGAATCATGTTGTCTCTGTTCTTTATAAGAAAATGAGAGGGATAGTGATCTTTTGACAGTGTAAACCCGTAGATAAGTTAACGTCTAACGGTGGTACCGGTTTACTGATGAGATTTGTACCGTACAAAAATATCTACTGTTGCTAATGTAGTGAAAGTAGGATATGGCAAAATGTTTATTACTATGAAAACCGGTTATTTAAAAGCTATGTTAAATATAAGAAGTTTTAGTTAGAATCCTTTGGCGCGAATGACGTGCTTTCGTTACAAAGTACAGTGTCAGAATGAATAGTGAGGGGACATAAACGTCGACATTTTAGTAAGGCTAGTGTTGCGTCAATACACCGGCACAGTGTCGGATTTTCTTCCTAACAGAAGGATGATAGCAAATTATTGTAAACTAGCCCAAGACTTGCCCGTACTTGCGTAATGTTACTAATATTATAAATGCGCATGTTTGGATGGATGTTTGTTTGACGGTATCTCCAGAACGGCTGCATGCATCTCACTAGAATTTGGCATAGATGTAGAACATAGTCTGGAAAAACACATAGGCTAGTTACTAAGTTTTTTTTTAATTAAACTTAAGAACGAGTGCATGGATCTAAATGAAATTCATCATAGACGCAGACTATAGTCTGGAAGAACACATAGGTTACTAATTATGTTTTTCTTCAATTCCACGTGAACGGACACGGGGGCGATACCTAGTATCCTATAAGTATTTAAATCTCGTCGGATATGATAATTAAGTAAACCTAATAGAGATACTTAAAATGGCGACGTAATTTTTTTTTTAATTTTCACACCTCCAGTGGACGTAGACTTGTGTAGCTTTTGCCTTTTGAGGCCTCATTAAAATATCAAAACAAGATGTAGATAACCTCAAAGTCGTAAATTTATAAGAATTTAAATAAGTACTAAACTTGCTAATACCGTATCTAAATTTAGGTTCCGCAGTTAATGCATAAGCGGTACATAGAAAGACCAGGATTATACGCACCTAAATTACTAGACGTTAGTTAGATTTTAGTGATGAAAACACAAAAAAACATCTCCTTAAATTAGATCGGCAGTTACAGACAAACCTGGATGAGCGCGAGTCCAAGGAATCGCGATATTTTTCTCGCTCACAGAGGACTAGTTGTTGTCTGCGACTACGTCCGCTCGGAATAGAAAAAAAAATTAGTAGTCTATGTTTTCTTCCAGACGTCTATGCCAAATTTCAGCAAGATCCCTTGAGTCTGGACATACCATCAAACATCTATCGATTCATACATCCAAACAATCGCATTTATAATATTAGTTAAGTTGTTTGTGTGAATATTTTTTCCGTCTAACTCTAGAAATGGTGTGAAACTGTTTAAGGATTTGCAAGCGCCCTTTACAAGTTAGGTTTGAAATATATTAAGCGGTTTTTTTTGTTTCGTAACAGTAAATAGTGGCATTGCATCGTAATTAATGTAAATTAATGATTTCCTTAAAGTTTATTTAAATTAGTGTAAACTCTGCCGACTCTCGTAGGCAAGAGCAGGTTGATGAAATTAATAAGCTCACTATACGTCCACACTGAGGGTCTTGGAGCCAACCCTAAGTTAGGGGTGACAAGGCCATTGTCAACCACGCTGACCAAGTGCGGGTTGACTTCACACATATTTTAATTTCTTCGCACTTCACTGTAAGAACGTCGGATAAATGTACATATGTAAATCGAATACCACATTGGTCCATGACGGGATTCGAATCCAAAAACGCTCTATCAAATTTCTATGAGTTAAGTACCTAACTTTGAGTCAATGTTCGTTTGTCAATCGCGTTAAAGTTACCAACAGGATGTTAACAGGAATAAAAAGTTATAGGAAAAGTGTCATATAAAAGAAAATTGATTCGACGTACGCACATTTACCGTAAACTTCATATCGTTTGGGGAACGCGCTAAACTTCCTCGGAACGATAACTTCGACAATACATCAGAATCTCGTTTATTACATCGACACATAAATATAACAGCTCGACTTTGCTCGAGTAAGCATCATCTCGCTGTCCTTGTCCCACTAACGCAGGCTCACCATGTTTCCTTCCTCCATATCAACTTATCTACCTTCATCTCAGTCGTCACCTCCTGAATGTTACCTTTCGCGCGTTCTATACATCTCTTCCCAAGTGTTATACAAAGTGCATTCGCTTCGATGGAATTCCATAGCGATCTTCAAATTTGTATGGAATTGATGCACGACAATCACGTGACATCCAAAGTTGTTGTCAGTGTTATACATTTTTGAAGTTCGTTATGGAATCGCCTCGAAGCGAATGCGTTTTGTCTAACCCCGCTGGCCTGCCTCTGTCTGCCATTCTCCCTTCCTCATATCATGCCAATCTCTTCTCATTCTTTCTTACACTGGTACAATTTTCAGACTTACTAATATACTTATTGCGTTTCCTATCTACTCGTATTACTTCACACATCCATCTTGAGTAAGTTTTAGTAACAAAATCTATACTAATATTATAAAGCGGAAGAGTTTGTTTTAACGCGCTTATCTCAGGAACTACTGGTCAGATTTGAAAAATTATTTTTGTTGAATAGTCCATTTATAGAGGAAGGCATTAAGCTATATAACATTACGCTGCGACCCGTAGGAGCAAAGCGTCAGTGAGAAATGTTGCAAAAACGGGGAAAATTTATCGTTAGTCTCTCTAGAACTCGAGAACGGCTGAACGGATTTATCTTATCTTGGTCTTGAAATGTTCCTAGAGGTCTAGGGGAGGTTAAAAAGGTGAGAAAAATTCGAATAATTGTCGGGAACTAATTAAGTTTTTTTCCATTTCATGGAGTCGCGGGCGACAGCTAGTTTAATAAGAATTGTCTTTAGGTTAACTTTTTAGAATTGTTCCTTGTGAAATAAGTACCTAACTGAGATAAATTGCTCACCTGTCATGTGAGAAAAAACTAGCTGTCCAACGATAATCATGAATAGAAAAAACTGTTGATTCGCTATAATAATCATGTTTTGTTTGATACTTGTGTTACATCACTTAAAGTGCATTTCTGACACCACAAGCTCCATAAAAATATTGTGTTTTTCATGTTTGCCAAAACAGGTATAACGATATGTTTTAAACGAGGATTTTGTCCTCGGAAACTCATGGTTAATAACCGTGTACATCCACAGACAGAAACAGAAATAAAAATATGTCTTTTTTTCGTCAATGTAAACCAACAGTTAAGTTGTTAATATTGAACGATTACTATAACTGACAGTTAAGGAGTATACCAGTTAATAGGCCCCATATGCTGTAAAATCTCCCACAGCTCGTATAATTTCAAGTAACAAAATCACTTTCTTGTTATAAAAAAGAAACAAAAAATAAACGACAATATTTAATCTTTGTCCGCTCTTTATTTTTAATGCTGGCAATTAAATATAAAAGGCACAGCCCTATTTTATTTTACACTACATTGTCCACGAGGGCAAAATGAACGGAACAGTAGGATAGAACAGTGCTGCCATTGTTTAAACGGAAACACAAAAAAGTTATGCTAGGATTGACACATATCACTGTCTCTTTTTGATCAAAGAAAATGTAAGGGATGACAAAATAAATTGAAACAAGAGCTAGTGCAGTAAAGTTTGAACAGAAGTGTCACAGTCCAATTTAACAATGAGTACATACATTCAAACAATAGCAGTACTGCATTGTCTACTGCTCTGTTACAGCCTTCGTGTGAAACTAGGCGCGCCCACGACACCGTTAACCGTCGTCCGGTGTAAACATAGGGCCTAATGTTATAAATAGAATGGGGGAGGGGGAGGGGAAGCGACAACCCTCGCGGTCTCACGGCTCTAAGCTTTTGTATCGATTGTGAAAAGAAAGTTATTTTCAAGTAAAAATATATGAAAGCATTAAAAACTAAATATATGTTGGATAAATTCTCTTGAAAAAAAATATAGGAGATATTCTCATTAGAAGAATTAGAAGCTAACACTTTCGTCAGGATAACAATTATAACTTACTAGGTGTGTCGCGTCTGCGTCCGCGCGAAATTTACAAAACCTTAAGTAGTAGCCTATGTGTTCTTCCAGATTATGTTCTACATCTATGACAAATTTGATCGAGATCCATTCAGCCGTTTTGGAGATACCTTCAAACATCCATCCATATAAACATTCGCATTTATAATATAAGTAAGATAGAACACATTAAAGCAAGAATATAATATGTAATGTGCTTAAAGTTATAAAAAATTAAAAGTTCAAGAACACAGTATATTGAATTATAAATAAGTTGAATAAGTGGGGGTCATTTAATTCTTTGACGTCTACTGACATCGATCCGAGTTTAGCAATTAAATCGAGTTGTTACAACCCTATGTTTGTATCATAGAATAACAACAAATACAGAACGTCAAATAGGTATCAAATGTAACGGTCATAAGACATTCCGAAAAGATTTATTATTCTAAGATATCTTTAACGACGTATTAGTGAGGCACTTGGTACGTACGTATATTGCCAGAACTTGGACATTAATCTGCCAACTTTATGGGCGTTATATCAGTTTGATCAAGAGCCATTGGCTTAAGACATTTACTTCCTTTGTGAGACATGAGTCCAATCGTACATCACTTATTAATATTGTGTGGGCAAAGTGAACGGCCTAATCACCCTTAACTTAGGATGGGCTCCGAGCGCCTCGGTGGGGACGTATAGTGAACTGATGATGATGATGAATGTGAACGTTATTTAATTGATATAAATGGTTTATCTTAGCGGTTTTTTTTGGCGCGAACGTCTTTTTTCCATTAACTGCATTAAAAGATTCCTTATATAGGTTTGACGGATTTTTTATTAGCATCTTGTTGCAAATAACTTTGTGTTATCATTCAGTACATAAAAAATGTATTTCTTTCCTTTCTGTCGTAACGGTAAACTTTTTAAAAGACGCACAATACTTATTACAGACTACGGGTAACATCGCTTCTTTAGCAAGATTATGTGATGGATTGCTCTTGATAATATGTACAGTCGAACCGGCCTGCGATATTTTTCTCACTTATGGTTTCTTTCTTATTTGAGTTTCTAGCTTATTAAGGGCGACTGTAGTGACCAGACAAACTCCCGCAGAGGTTTCTCGTTTATCCAAATCTGTATATACAAGTAAACTGTATTGTGTGTTTTATTTTTGTACCTTTTTAATAAATAATTTATAACATGTAATTCTAACTGAAATTCTCACGTTAGGTAAAAAATAATTAATTTTAATTTGACGCGTCTACGTTATCTTATCTATGTGTTGCCACACTCGTGTAAGCGTGCTGACACACCGGGCCTGTTAATTAACTAGATGAAATAAAGTGCAATTACAGCTATGCGAATAAAGAGCTATTTAAGATTAGACGTGTCAGATGTAATATATCCTTGGTGATGCCTTGACCTCAATTAGACCGGTCTACATTGAATTATGAAAGTATGTGTTGAGGATTTTGGATTGCAACTAGCAGACAGAACAAAATTTTGATTATATTAAGCACTAGTTGTCCGCGAATCTACGCGCGGAATTTTTTTTTATATGATAAGGTGACAAACGAGCGAGCGGCCACCCGAAATCGCTGAAATAGCGAAGTGACCGCTGCCCATAGACATACGCATTCGCATATGCGTTGCCTACCTTTAATCGACGGAGGAGAGGATGCACAGAAAGAAAATATCTTCCCTTTCCTTGCATCCTCTCATCCGGAAAGTCCAGTTCCACTTCCCATCCTTTCCTTATAAAGAAAAGGAAAAGGGAAAAAGGACTAAATTAGGCCTCCGGGACGCACACTCATCAGATGAAACGCGGAATTGCTTCCACTTCACGCCTGCTTTTGTGTGGTCGTGGTATTTCACCGGGCGAGCCGGGCCGATTCGTGCGAAGATGTTAAAGCGGGCTCTAGCACTGTTAAAAAAAACTTAATAACTAACCAATGTGTTCTTGTAGACTATGTTCTATGTTGATGGCAAATTTCAGCGAGATACATACGTTGGAGATGCCTTCTAATAAACATCCATCAACAAAAAATCTCAGTTATTTATACAGGGTGATTAAAGTGATAAACATGCTTGAAATGATTATATAGGGTGTTTGTACAATTGGTTCAATGGAAATCGCAACAATCTTTACACTATTATTGAAATGCATATAAATTATATTCTAGTTAATTTTATTTATTACTTTAGCTCAGTAAAAATATAAAACATGTTTTCTACTTTATCAAAGACATAAAGTTTTTATGAGATCAGATGTAATCGTTAATGACGTCACAGATGTCCGGAAGGGCCGTACAAAGACCGGATTGTCTCACCATTACACTTTGTAGGGACCACACATTACGCGCGACTCACCCTCTAATAACTACCTACTAAATACGATATAGTTTCTTATGTTATACTAGCTTTTGCACGCGACTTCGTCTATATATATATATATTAAAAAAATCGTGTTAGTTACACTATTTATAATTCAAGAACGGCTTTACCGATATGGTTGAAAATTAGTGAGGAGGTAGCTTAGAGCCAGGAAACGGACATAGGATACTATTTATTCTATTTTTTTTCTCGAATTTATGCCTTGAAGAGCTGCTTTTTATTTTACTTTTCTATATAATAAATTTTTTTATATATCCACGCGGAAGGAGTCGCGGGCGACAGCTAGTAGTATATAAAAAGCACATTAACTTAAATTCTTGCTAGTGCTGTTTACTTTGTATGCATAGAAAAGGGACATATCCTCTTTCTGTGAGTCCATTAAAGGTAGATATCGCATCATCAATTGCGGGTCTTCATGGTCAGCGTTTGCTTCGCTATTTCAGCGAAATAAGATGGCCGTTTGCTCGTTTGTTAATCTTACTAATATTATAACTGTTTGGATGCATGTTTGTTTGATATCTCTAGAACGGCTGAACGGAAATTTTGCATAGTAGAACATAGTCTGGAAGAACACATAGGCTACAAATTTAGTTTTTTTTTTTTAATATTGCACGAACGGAGTCGAGGGCAACAACTAGTATTATATATTGATACCAGAAAGAATGCATTAGATCAACTTATATCATCGCTGAAGTCGGGAATACGACGAGGTCTTTCCTAATCGAGTTTCGATTCGGGTCCCCTAACACGAATTACACTAACTTTTGTACTAGCACTTTACTAGATTAAATAATTCATGGCCGTATACGGATAGATGTGTTATATTTTCTTCTATATACGTATTATTTCCGTTGTTAGTTTTA
>NW_013530893.1:919488-928136 GCF_000836235.2 Papilio xuthus | reverse complement strand
CAGTGCAGAATTTTAATATATCTGCATTCAGTTACCTTCCTGTTAAATCATCCCATATGTTCCTGAGATTATTTGGAACAAAAGCACAACGCGCAACAAACAAAGAGACAATAATTTACAAAATTGGCGTTGCGTTATTTGCAACGCAAATACGTGAAATATGTTTTGTTTCTAGATAGTACATAAAAAAACTCGAATTTTATTAATCTGTATAGATTTTTGCACTATTTTTTGTTAACACATAACATGCCACTATATCGTTAAAAATGAACTCACCAGGCGAGTCGGTGGCACTGAACATGTTAACTGATTTTTTGTACAAATAAAATATTGTATTTATTTCATCAAAATACTCAATAATATAACATCAAATGACGCCGGTGTTCGTCTAGCAAAAACAAACGCGTAGCGTTGAAACCTGGCTACAACTGTCATGTTATAGTACACGCATAGTAATATAATATAATGATTATTTTGTTTAATAAATTACTCATGTATTAGATAACGCATACGTAATATGAATAAAATTATTTTAGTCCTTCAAGCGATAATGTTCTTACGTAAAACGCATTTAAAGTATGTTTTTCCTATTCATTGCGACCTTGTAGTGTTTTTGAGGTCTCTTGTGACGTAAATGCATAACTATGTTATTCCTTAGTTGACAATTTAGTTAGCTTCGGCATCATTGTTCATACTTGATAGAAAATCTTACTAATATAAATTCGAATGTTTAGATGGATGTTTCAATTAAAATTAGCATAAATATAGAACGTAATCTGGAAGAACACATAGGCTAATATGTTTTTTTAATTCAGTGCGGACGAAGTCACAGGCGACAGTTGGTCTTATATAAAAAAAATCGTGTCACAATGTTTGTTACCATACTCTTCCGAAAAGGCTTGACCGATTTTTATGAAATTTTATATCAATATTCAGTAATTAAGAATAGGTTACTACTACTACTATCTATTTGTTAATCCCGCGCGGACGGAGTCGCAGGCGACAGCTAGTATTAACGTAATTTTGAAATCATATTATGGACAGTTTTAGCTATGAGTTGGCTGCAACTGGAGGTGGACCAGGCTATGCCCTTGACTATGGTCAACCACGCTAACCCAGTGCGGGTTGACTTCGCACATCTTTGAATTTCTTCGCAGATATGTGCAGCATCACGATGTTTTCCTTGACTTCAAGAATATTGTGATACCAAGATAGAAATAAAATGAAATTATTATAAAAAAACAACTTATATGTTACTCATTATATATGAAAACAAGCAAGCATCTAAGGTCACCTTGGTTAAGCACACTTATAAGTTAACAACTTGGTCAAGCACTTAAGTAAATCTAAGCAAACTTATAAGTTATTTTCGTCAGAGGTGAAGCAATTATTACGATTGTAAGTTTATTGCTGAATGTCAAATGTTAACGAGAAACTTTTTGATACTTTCTAGTTTTACCTTGCGGTAGTTCATTTGTGCAAACGAATTATGCATATCATTGGAGCACCAATAGTTTAAAGGTTAAGGGTACGGATATTCAATCATGTAGTCGAGTGTTCATATCCCGTGATAAAGTGTCACTTGAATACATATTCTTCAAAAATTTTCTTTATAGTAATTTAAAGTACTTTAAGATTTTTCTTAGAAAACATTTTGGTTTAATCTCCAAGATATTAAACATTGGGTGTCTTCCCCGACCCCGTTCGAGCGTAATTAAAAAGAACTTAATTATAATAGTAGTCTATGTGTTTATCTAGATTATGTTCTACATCTGTGCCAAATTTTATCGAAATCCATTTTACCTTTCAGGATATACAATCTTTCAGACATCATAAGTTAGAATCCTGTGACACGAATGGTGCGCTTTCATTACAAAATCAAGTATCAGAATGATTAGTGAGGGGACATAAACATTGACATTTTAATTAGGCTAGTGTTGAGTCAGTACACCGGCACTGTGTCGGATTTTCTTCCTAACACTACTAACTTTTTAATTATCCGTTTCCATAATTATCAACATATAAAAAAATTTAATCAATTTCTTTACAAAAATCCAATCACGTTAAACTTGACAATTAGGTTTGTTTGAACTTGTTATGTTTGTTTGTCCAGACTTAGCAATATATGCTCGAGTATTAAACGGGCTTACACGTGAAACTCACGCGCGTCTCAAAGTTTGAACGACAAACATAATAACAGTGTATATATGCAAATATTTGCAAACAAATCCTGTGTTTTATGTCAAAACATTTAAACAAAACGTGTTGTTAAAAGTATGTAGCGCGGAAAAAAAAATTCGACAATTCTTTAGTCTGTCCGGGTCGTCCCTGACGTACATATACCACTGAAATTAATAAAATACTCAAAAAATGTACGCGTATGGCCCGCCCGCACCGCACGCACGGCACGCAGCGGATTTTAGTGTGCTTTGTACGCCACATAGCACTGCGTCCATTATCCGCGTCGCCCGCATCGTAAGACGGCAATTATCAACAAGCAATCCGTTGAGAGAAGTGTGTTCGATGCGTCCAGCGTGGGCCAATGTACCCGTACCTTTATGAGCACCTGACCGAGGTACATGTACGCGTAGTTGTATGTAGAAGCAAGAGTGGTGTGTCAGGTGCGCCAAATGGAAGTCCGTGGACTCTGCCTACCCCTCTGGGCTACTGGTGTGATTATGTTGTTGTTGTAGTGTCATCCTTTTCATTTTATTTGAGAATGAAAGAGCTAAATATACGTTTTTTGGATGTATTTTGTCGAGATTGTTTTCCACAAAAGTGTTGGTTGTTTTTAAATAAGACAACATTCGACTCATATTTTTCTCTAGTTAAA
The DNA here is from genome assembly GCF_000836235.2 of Papilio xuthus. Classification (NCBI taxonomy): domain Eukaryota; kingdom Metazoa; phylum Arthropoda; class Insecta; order Lepidoptera; family Papilionidae; genus Papilio; species Papilio xuthus. Next base: position 925,303 of record NW_013530893.1, on the reverse strand, counting down.
TTAAAAGCAGTAAATTTTTTAAAATCTTTACATCTAGAATCCAGTATGTGCTATAATAAAATCGTAAATTAGTCTATTTTACAAGCGTACCCAGTCGCTGGCGCCGTCATATTACAAACCAACGTCGTTGAGATAGATTTTTATTAGTCAGTATTCTCTATGCAAGATAACATCAAGTTTCCGCATATTCGAACGGGTTCCTTATATCGTTTTATTAAATTCCATTACTTCGATTTTATGTATGTTTTTACTACTTTCATCTTAATATTGTTTTCTCTAAGTATTTTGTTCAAAGATAAGATTTTTTATTTTCTTTATATATGTAATATCCCTAATAAAATAGGGTTGTATAAAAGTTTTTTTTTTATCAAAAATTGGTTCGAAATTATTAGATTTTTTTTCACAAATTTATATTCGGTTTATACACGGATTACCAAAAATTTTTGAAAATACGTACTCACTTTTAAACATTTCACTAATTTACGTACATATTATAAATGCTAATATTTGGACGGATGGATGGATATTTATTTGACGGTATCTCCGGAACTTCTGTATGGATCTCGCTGATATTTGGAGTAGATGTAGAACATAGTCCGGAAGAACACATAATCTACAAAGTTTCTAATTCCGCGCAGACGGAGTCGCGGGCCACGACTAGTGTGTAAATAAATATTTTTTTTTATTTTTTTTTATTTTGTACACTTTACTTGCTTACTTATATTTCCATTATTTCTTAGTCGTTTAAAACCTAAATCCACTTAGTTGCGTACGACTGTTCACATTTCGGCGCCCGCTTCCACTGGCGCGGCTGCTAATCTAACCGCGTGTGGTATTGCTTAGTGGAAAAGGGTCTTAATGTAGGCGTATTTTCACCTGGCGTTAACAGCGTTGGTGATGGAGTGATGTGTGGCTGATGACGTCAGTGCTATTACGAGCACAGGGCCGCTGTCCTCTTGCTATTTAAATGCCCGGCATCTTAGGAATTCAGTGTAACCCACCTACGTATTTGAACCTTAAGGGATAGACATTAAGTGTCATTATTGTGTAATATAGTTGTTATCGTATAGGAAATTGAGTAGCGAAATTCTAGTCTGGAATTCGTTGAAAACAAAAATTTACTATAAATAGTAAATTCAATAGGTAATAATAGTTTTGGGGGTTTTATTATTAGCGTTCTTATTAATCTTACTAATATTATTAATGCGAATGTTTGGATGGATGGATGTGTGAAGGTATCTCTGAAATAGCGCAACGGATTTTGAAGAAATTTGCCACACATATAGACCGTAGTCTGGAAGAGCACATAAGCTATTTATGAAGTTTTTATAAATTCCGCGCGGACGGAGTCACGGGCGACAGGCTAGTCTTACATAAAAAATTATCATGTCAAAATGTTAGTTATCATACTCTTCTGAAACTGCTTGACCGATAGAATCGGATACTATTTTTTTAAACGCGCGGACGGAGTCGCAGGCGTCAGCTAGTTGATGTATATAATTACGAATTATAGAGATATGTCCGTAGTTCAAATATATTTCAACAGTTAACTAAAAGTGAAGACTTTCTCAATTTAGAAACATATAAACTCTACTTGGACAAGTCGTAAAAAGGGACCCTTAGATTCAAGTTAGGCGCCCCTGATACATTAATGTCTTTTAAGGGTTACTAACAAGTTTTGTCACATTTTAGTACTTTTGTTCATCTCTGAAAGTTCTCGAATAATTTTATATAAACCTTGAAAATATATATGGGTTATGTTCAAATATTAACATATAGATTTTATATATATGTATGATATAAGTATGTCTGTAGCCCGTGATTCCATCCAATCCAAATAAAAAGCTCTTCATCAGCAGCTTATGTGTTCATTCAGACTATGTTTTATATGCCATTCATCGAGATACGTTGAGATATTCTGAAGATACTTTTAAACATCCATCCATCCATCTAGATATTGGTAAAGGAAAACATCATGATGCTGCACATATCTGTGAAGTAAGTCAAAGATATGTGTGAAGTCAACATGTACTTTGCCAGCGTTGATTATGGTCTAGTCACCAACTTTGGGTAGGAGAGACCCTCAGTGAGGATTTATAGTGAGGGTATGATAGTTACCAGGGCATCATAAACTATAAGCGTATAACTCCCTTCAGTTACACGCATGACGTGTTTCGTTATTAAGTAATTAAATTGTAATTGCCTTCAACTGGGGGGTTCGAACCCCGACTACGACTCTAATTAACTATTTAACTGTTATGACGCAATTTATGCTCTCCTAGTAATATTGAAGAAATTATTTTGTAATTTAGTTTTTATTAATTCCCTTTTCCTTGTGTAGTAGTCTCAGCACTCTTCCGTACTAAGATTTATTTTTCTATAAGATAAGGGACAAACGAAGAGGAACACCCGAGGTTCATAACCGACCATAGACATCTTTTTATACCAAAGTTTACTTTCACACAATCCATATCCATAAGAGCCTGTGGTGGAGCGTCGGTGGCGTGGGTTAAGCATTTGTAAACAGGTCATGGATTCAAATCCCGCCATGTACCAATTTTTAAATGTACATATGTACATTTATCAGACGTTCTCAGTTTAAAGAAAACATCGTGATGCACATATTTGCGATGAAATTCAAAGATGTATGTGATGTTAACCCGCACTGGGTGTGAGTTGACTATGGTCTAGTCACCTAACTTAGGGTAGACTCCAAGCCCCTCAGTGGGGACGTACGCTGATGATATCCATACGTACTCTCTTTATTCTTCCTATATCTTTGTAGGAATTACTTTTGTATTCGGTTTCGTAGACTTCACGGTGCCATAATAAAAAGTATGTCGTTATATTTCTATTTCATTTGTTCTGCGTAACATGGTTTATGCATTAACCAAGTTGAGTGAATTCTCCTATAATACAATAACTCTCGTTATATGTTATGCTAGCTTTCGCCCGCGGCTCCGTCCGCGTGGAATAAAAAAAACTTAGTTCCCAGCAATTATTCGAATTTTTCTCACCTTTTAAACCTTCTCTAGACCTACACGAATATTTCAATGCCAAGATAAGATAAATCCGTTTAGTTGTTCTCGAGTTATAGCGAGACTAACGAACAGCGATTGATTTTTATATATATATACTAGCGGACCCGACAGACGTTGTCCTGTCTACACGTCTTTAATTTGAATAAATTAATATGAAGTTAATATTTGATGAAAATTGTGAGTTTAAACCATTCCCAGAACCCCCCCTTGAACACACACAAAAAAATTCATCAAAATCGGTCCAGTCGTTTGAGAGAAGTTCAGTGACATACACACTCACAGAAGAATTATATATATAAAGATATAGATGTATAATCTGCCTAGTATAGGCTACAATTTATATGGAAAAATAAACGGTTTTGGAGTCTTTATTTTAGATTTTGACCACGGGGATAAAACATTTAGTTTTCTTTTAATTTGACGTGGATGAAATCGTGGGTAACTTAGCCTTACTTCTTACTAATATTATAAATACGAATGTTTAGATGGATGGATGGATGTTTGTTTGTAGGTATCTCCTCAAACGGCTGAACGGAACACAATGAAACATGGCATACATATAGAGCATAGTTTGGAAGAACACATAGACTACTAATTATGTTTTTTTATACCGCGCGGACGGAGCCGCGGGCGTCAGCTAGTGGAATATAAAATTAAAATGCTGTCTCTAGGCAAGGCGTGTCCCACAAGTGGGACACTAGTGACCCAAATTGTATAAGTTAATTAAGCAAAGCGTTCTTCCCTCCCTTGACAATAACAGTAATGTTTATTCAATTATTACAAATACCTCAGGGATGTTTTATTAATTACTACCTGTCGCCCGCGACTCCGTCCGCGCGGAATTAAATAATAAGTAGCCTATATGTTCTTCCAGATTTTTTTTTATAACATAAGGTGGCAAACGAGCGAGCGGCCACCCGAAATCGCTAAAATAGCGAACTGACCGTTGCCGATAGATAAACGCAATTGCATATGCGTTGCCTACCTTTAATCAACGTAGGAGAGGATGTACAGAAAGAAAATGTTTTCCCTTCCCATGCATCCTCTCATCCGGAAAGTCCATTTTCACTTCCCACTCTTTCCTTATAAGATAAAGGGGGGAAGGGTAGGAGGACCAAATTAGGCCTCCGGGACGCACAATCATCAGACGAAACGCGGAATTGCTTCCACTTTTACGCCTGTCTTCTGTGAGGTCGTGGTATTTCACCGGGCGAACCGGGCCGAATCGTGCGAAGATGTTAAAGCGGGCTGTACCACTGTTAAGACTATGTTCTACGTCTATGCCAAATTTCAGCGAGATCGATGCAGTTGTTCTAGAGATATCTTCAAACAAACATAAACATAAACATTCGCATTTATAATATTAGTAATAAAATGATTACAAATTCAACGCTATTGTTATGTTTGTAGCAATTTTTTGTCAACATTTTGAGGAGAAATGTCACTGTGATTATGTGAGAGATATTAAGGGCGTAATTAAGTGGCAAATATATAATTCAGTGGGGCTATAACTGTTATATCGTTGGTAGCAGACCTCTGTTGTAACAATTTGCTTACGATAATTTATCTCTGAGTGAGACATACTCCAATAGACATTATTTTGACTGCATATAATTATAATTATTCATTAGATAATTAAGTTAAATATAAACAATGGAATATTTAAGAAAAGTATTTTTAATTATTTTTTTTGGTAAATTTATAGTAAATGACCGTGTCTGTAAAGCCAACTAAAATATGTAACATACCGCACGGGACAATGAACGCCTACTTCGTTCGTCGTATCGTGCTAATATTATAAATGCGAATGTTTGGGTGGATGGATGTTTGAATGTATCTCCAGAACGGCTTAATAGATGAAATTTGACATACATATAGAACATAGTCTGTAAGAACACATAAGCTACTAATCATGTTTTTTTTTAATACCTCGCAGACGAAGTCGTAGGCGATAGCTAGTCTTAGAGATAACATATATTAATAAGTAAAGCTACAATAATATTTGTCTTTGTATGTTTGCAGATGTAGGCTACGAGTACGTGGTGGACCAGCAGCCGATCGGCAAGCTGTTGTTCCGACAGTTCTGCGAAAGGACGCGGCCTCAGTATCACAAGTACAATGGATTCCTCGATGCCGTATGTATCCATACATGTATCCATACTTTGATATGAATACATTAATCCATTATTATTAAACTACGTATTGTAACTATTTCTATGTTTAATACAAATATTGGTTAATTATAAAATACTAATATAGAAGATTTTTACTAGATGTCGCACGCGACATCGTTCGTGAGGAATTAAAAAATGTTTATTAGTAACGTATGTGTTCTTCCAGACTATGTTCTACATCTATGACAAATTATAACGAGATCCATGCAGTCGTTCTAGAGATACCTTCTAACAAACATCTATCCAAACATTCACATTTATAATATTAGTAAGATTGCTAATGTTTAAAATTTCTTTCTTGAATGACCATTTAGAGTCTTTGTTTCAAGTGGCACTACCCTAGTGTGAACCTAGTATAGGTAATATTTGTTTTGAATAGATGATAAACCACAGAAAGCTGTTGCGTGTTCAGGTGGAGCGGTACGAAGTGGGACTGGAGGAGACGCGAGTTGCACTCGCAGCGGAAGTGTTCGGCAGATATTTGAAGCAGGAGGGAGGCGAGGCAGTCACCGATGTTGTTGTGCCAACGGTTGTCGATGACGCCAGCTCACTGCTTGAAGGTAACTAAGATGTAGACGAATCTGATGTAAGATTTTATTA
>NW_013530893.1:913058-914733 GCF_000836235.2 Papilio xuthus | reverse complement strand
ATATTCCATCACAGATTATAATATTCCATCATAGATTATATTATATTCCATCACAGATTATATTATATTCCATCTCAGATTATAATATTCCATCATAGATTATATTAGATTCCATCTCAGATTATAAAATTCCATCACAGATTATAATGTTCCATCACAGATTATATTATATTCCATCACAGATTATAATATTCCATCATAGATTATATTATATTCCATCATAGATTATATTATATTCCATCAGAGAGATTATAATATGCCATCATAGATTATATTATATTCCATCACAGATTATAATATTCCATCATAGATTATATTATATTCCATCAGAGATTATAATATTCCATCATAGATTATATTATATTCCATCACAGATTATATTATATTCCATCTCAGATTATAATATTCCATCATAGATTATATTATATTCCATCATAGATTATATTATATTCCATCACAGATTATAATATTCCATCACTGATTATAATATTCCATCACTGATTATAATATTCCATGACAGATTAAATTATATTCCATCTCAGATTATAATATTCCATCATAGATTATAATATTCCATCATAGATTATATTATATTCCATCGTAGATTATAATATTCCATCATAGATTATATTATATTCCATCACAGATTATAATATTCCATCATAGATTATATTATATTCCATCACAGATTATAATATTCCATCACTGATTATAATATTCCATCATAGATTATATTATATTCCATCACAGATTATAATATTCCATCATAGATTATATTATATTCCATCACAGATTATAATATTCCATCACTGATTATAATATTCCATGACAGATTATATTATATTCTATCATAGATTATAATATTCCATCATAGATTATATTATATTCCATCTCAGATTATAATATTCCATCATAGATTATATTATATTCCATCATAGATTATATTATATTCCATCATAGATTATAATATTCCATCATAGATTATATTATATTCCATCATAGATTTTATTATATTCCATCATAGATTATATTATATTCCATCATAAATTATATTATATTCCATCATAGATTAAAATATTCCATCATAGATTATATTATATTCCATCTCAGATTATAATATTCCATCATAGATTATATTATATTCCATCACAGATTATAATATTCCATCATAGATTATATTATAATATAATCTATGATATATATTATACTATATCAGAGATTACAATATTCCATCATAGATTATATTATATTCCATCATAGATTATATTATATTCCATCACAGATTATATTATATTCCATCTCAGATTATAATATTCCATCATAGATTATATTATATTCCATCATATATTATATTCCATCACAGATTATATTATATTCCATCTCAGATTATAATATTCCATCATAGATTATATTATATTCCATCACAGATTATAATATTCCATCATAGATTATATTATAATATAATCTATGATATATATTATAATATATCAGAGATTACAATATTCCATCATAGATTATATTATATTCCATCATAGATTATATTATATTCCATCACAGATTATAATATTCCATCATAGATTATATTATAATATAATCTATGATATATATTATAATATATCCATCAGAGATTATAATATTCCATCATAGATTATATTATATTCCATCATAGATTATA
>NW_013530893.1:877234-912994 GCF_000836235.2 Papilio xuthus | reverse complement strand
TTATATTCCATCACAGATTATAATATTCCATCATAGATTATATTATATTCCATCACAGATTATAATATTCCATCACTGATTATAATATTCCATGACAGATTATATTATATTCTATCATAGACTATAATATTCCATCATAGATTATATTATATTCCATCTCAGATTATAATATTCCATCATAGATTATATTATATTCCATCATAGATTATAATATTCCATCATAGATTATATTATATTCCATCATAGATTATATTATATTCCATCATAGATTATATTATATTCCATCACAGATTATATTATATTCCATCATAGATTAAAATATTCCATCATAGATTATATTATATTCCATCATAGATTATATTATATTCCATCAGAGATTATATTATATTCCATCTCAGATTATAATATTCCATCATAGATTATATTATATTCCATCACAGATTATAATATTCCATCATAGATTATATTATATTCCATCACAGATTATAATATTCCATCATAGATTATATTATATTCCATCACAGATTATAATATTCCATCTCAGATTATAATATTCCATCATAGATTATATTATAATATAATCTATGATATATATTATAATATATCCATCAGAGATTATAATATTCCATCATAGATTATATTATATTCCATCATAGATTATATTATATTCCATCACAGATTATAATATTCCATCACAGATTATAACATTCCATCATAGATTATATTATATTCCATCACAGATTATAATATTCCATCATAGATTATATTATATTCCATCACAGATTATAATATTCCATCACTGATTATAATATTCCATGACAGATTATATTATATTCTATCATAGATTATAATATTCCATCATAGATTATATTATATTCCATCTCAGATTATAATATTCCATCATAGATTATATTATATTCCATCATAGATTATAATATTCCATCATAGATTATATTATATTCCATCATAGATTATATTATATTCCATCATAGATTATATTATATTCCATCACAGATTATATTATATTCCATCACAGATTATAATATTCCATCATAGATTAAAATATTCCATCATAGATTAAAATATTCCATCATAGATTATATTATATTCCATCACAGATTATAATATTCCATCATAGATTAAAATATTCCATCATAGATTATATTATATTCCATCACAGATTATCTTATATTCCATCACAGATTATAATATTCCATCATAGATTATATTATATTCCATCTCAGATTATAATATTCCGTCATAAATTATATTATATTCCATCATAGATTATAATATTCCATCATAGATTATATTATATTCCATCACAGATTATATTATATTCCATCATAGATTATATTATATTCCATCACAGATTATATTATATTCCATCACAGATTATAATATTCCATCATAGATTATAATATTCCATCATAGATTATATTATATTCCATCACAGATTATTATATTCCATCATAGATTATATTATATTCCATCACAGATTATAATATTCCATCACTGATTATAATATTCCATGACAGATTAAATTATATTCCATCTCAGATTATAATATTCCATCATAGATTATATTATATTCCATCACAGATTATAATATTCCATCACTGATTATAATATTCCATGACAGATTAAATTATATTCCATCATAGATTATATTATATTCCATCTCAGATTATAATATTCCATCACAGATTATTATATTCCATCATAGATTATATTATATTCCATCACAGATTATATTATATTCCATCACAGATTATATTATATTCCATCACAGATTATAATATTCCATCATAGATTATATTATATTCCATCACAGATTATTATATTCCATCATAGATTATATTATATTCCATCACAGATTATAATATTCCATCACTGATTATAATATTCCATGACAGATTAAATTATATTCCATCTCAGATTATAATATTCCATCATAGATTATATTATATTCCATCTCAGATTATAATATTCCATCATAGATTATATTATATTCCATCACAGATTATTATATTCCATCACAGATTATAAAATTCCATCACATATTATAATATTCCATCACAGATTATAAAATTCCATCACATATTATAATATTCCATCACAGATTATATTATATTCCATCAGAGATTATAATATTCCATCATAGATTATATTATATTCCATCACAGATTATAATATTTCGTCATAAATTATATTATATTCCATCACAGATTATAATATTCCATCATAGATTATATTATATTCCATCACAGATTATAATATTCCATCATAGATTATATTATATTCCATCACAGATTATATTATATTCCATCACAGATTATAATATTCCATCATAGATTATATTACATTCCATCATAGATTATAATATTCCATCACAGATTATATTATATTCCACCACAGATTATATTATATTCCATCACAGATTATATTATATTCCATCACAGATTATATTATATTCCATCAAAGATTATAATACTTCATCACAGATTATAATATTCCATCATAGATTATATTATATTCCACCACAGATTATAATATTCCATCACAGATTATATTATATTCCATCACAGATTATAATATATTCCATCATAGATTATATTATATTCCATCACAGATTATATTATATTACATCACAGATTATAATATTCCATTATAGATTATATTATATTCCACCACAGATTATAATATTCCATCATAGATTATATTATATTCCATTACAGATTATAATATTCCATCAGAGATTATAGTATTTCATCATAGATTATATATTCCATTAAAGATTATAATACACCGTCACAGACTATACTTGCACAGATTATAAGGTGTACAGATTGTACTCCGGCATAGACTATAATAGTTTGCTACAACTGCCATACCTCCGCCATACATGCTTCTTACATGCACGCTTTACATACGCGCTTACATACAGACTTTACCATCCCGTTGTAGATTATATAACGTACACATTGTTAAAATTACTGAAAATTTAACGTATTTTGATACATGATACTGTATTAAAATATTTATTCAGTGAAAACTCAATGTAATCATATTTTCAGGTGATAGACAACGAGCGGTACACATTCAGTCCTGACTGGTTCTCATTCGGATGTCTCGTGTACGAGATGATAGAGGGTCGGGCGCCATTCCGCGCGCGCAAGGAGAAGGTCAAACGAGAAGAGGTCGACAGGAGGGTTAAGGTAAGGCTATCTCTTTCACACGCGTCTACTATCCGTATTTTCTTTCTCTTTCTTATTTACAAATTTAAGCCTTAACAGATAGCGGTATAATCTTGGATGGATAGATTTATTAATTCTTCAATTCAAACAAAACCCTTCTGTTTTATATTAATACTAGCTGTTGCCCGCGACTCCGTCTCCGTGGAATTAAAAAAAAAAACTTAATTAGTAGCCAATTTGTTCTTCCAGACTATGTATGTATGCCAAATTTCATCGAGATTCGTTCAGCCGTTCCGGAGATACCTTCAAACAAACATCCATCCATCCATCTATCATTTGTAGTAAGATATTAGTAAGATTAGAAAAAGGAAAGTTTTGTTTGCTTGCCTTTAAGTTTCCGAAAATACTTGATCGATTTGAAAAAATCTTTCACCACGAAGCTACATTCCCATGGTGACATGGGCTGTTTTTTTTATTAAAAATATCTAGGAGATTTTAGTAAATTTACTAATATTTCTTATACCATTCCAACTAAGCTCTAAGCTCGTGTTAGATGTTTAATAGTCAAAGGGATTCGAATCCGCGACCTCATCGGAAATCCGTACTTTTAACCATTAGGGTACTGGCGTTTTAGTATTCTGTCCGTATGTCGCGGGCAACTTGCTTGCTGTAGACAGAAAATCATGTGATTTCTAGCATGAACAAGAGAAGTATTCAAGCAAGTTCAGTGAGTGCGCGCGAGCTTTGTGCAGCGCGCTGTTGGCCAAGAGTTGTGCCAGCAGGCTGGGCGGTGCGGGCAGACGCGGAGCTGATACTGTTAAAGCACATCGCTTCTTCCAAAGGCTCAACTGGCCTAGACTTGAAGCTGGATTACTAGAAGCACCTTTTGTACCTGATGTATGTATTTTCAACTGTATCGATGTGACGCAACACTAGCCTTACTAAAATGTCAATTATGTCCCCTCACTAATCATTCTGACATTTGACTTTGTAACAAAAGCGCAATTCACGCCAAAGGATTTTAACTAATAATGTCTAAAATTAGTCCTAGAATCCTTTGACGCGAATTGCGCTTTTGTTACAAAGTCAAATGTCAGAATGATTAGTGAGGGGACATAATTGACATTTTAATAAAGCTAGTGTTGCGTCACACCGGCATGTCAGATTTTCTTCGTAACAGTCCTTTCAAATGTTGTGTGTTTTTAATATAGGATTATTCATCATCATCTTATTGTTCTGCCCTTCTTCCATATCAATATATCTGCCGTCATCTCAGTCGTCACCTCCTGAATCATGTTAACTGTCTCGTAATCCATATTATTCATAATTATTAATCTTCCTCGTCATCAGCGTCAAATAAAAAAAAACTTAGTTGTGTTCTTCTAGACTGTTCTACATCTATGCCAAATTTCATCAAGATCTGTTGAACCGTTTTGGTGATACCTTCAAACAAACATCCATCTAAATGCATGGGAAGGGAAGATATTTTCTTTCTGTACATCCTCTCCTCCGTTGATTAAAGGTCACAGTCAGTCGCACAAACAGTCACTTCGCTATTTCAGCGATTTCAGGTGGCTCTCGTTTGCCACCATATTATGTTATATAATATTAGTAACAAGTAAAACACTGAACGAAAGCAAAGTCAGTAGAAAAATCTAATAGACAAACAAAATGGCATAGAAATTGTAGGTATAATAGTGTTTATAATCCATTGGTGGTTATGTACACTGACAGCCGCACGCGGTGTACGCGAAGGACGTATTGGACATCGAGCAGTTCTCCACGGTGAAGGGGGTGAACCTGGACGCGGCTGACGACACTTTCTACGGCAAGTTCAACACCGGCAGCGTCAGCATCCCCTGGCAGTGCGAGATGATTGAGACCGGCTGCTTCAATGAACTCAATGTATTCGCTAGAGGTTAATATATCTAGGCAACATTTTTACACGTTATTAATTAGAATCCTTTGTCGCGAATGACGCGCTTCCGTTACAAAGTCAACTGTCAGGATTAAATTATAGAAACTTTAATAAAGTACAGTCAGCGTCATTGTCAGTGGTGTACTTCCAGGTGAGGACAACAAGGAGTGCCGCACCCCGGACCTGCAGCTGACGCCCGCAGTCAGCCCGCCCGAGGAGGAGGCGGGCTGCTTCATGTTCGCACGACGGGTCAGTTTAAAACTCAATACCTTTACTTACCTTTATTATTCTACTAGCAGTCGTCCGCGACTCCGTACGCCCGGAATTAAAAAAAAAAGCTTAATTAGTAGGCTATATGTTCTTCCAGACTATATTCTATAATTATGTCAAATTTCATCGAGATCCATTCGGTCGCTCTAGAGATACCTTCAAACATCCATCCATACATCCAAACTTTCTTATTTATAATATTAGTAAGACTACATCTGTTAACAGATTTTTGCATAAAAATAATACTTGTAACTGTTCTTATTCTCTAAAAATAATACAAAGATTTATATTATTTACATAAAATTAACATCGATCTTTTAAATAAGACAAAAAAATCCATAATGGTGAGTATTCATTGAGCGTCGGTGGTTCAGGGGTCAAGCACTTGACTTGCAATCTACAGGTTCTGGGTTCGAATCCCGCCATGTGCCAATATGTTTTTTCGATTTCCGATTTACATATGTACATTTGTCGTTCTTACGGTGAAGGAAAACATCGTGATGCTGCACATATCTGAGAAGAAATTCAAAGATATGTGTGAAGTCAACCAAAGCGCACTCAACTTAGAGTAGGCTCTGACCGCTTCAGTAGGGACGTATAGTGAGCTGATGGACGAGTAATTTTTATTTACTTATATTTCCAGACGCTGTGCCCCCAGAAGAAGATACCTCCCAGACTTCGTCCGATACCTGTGCCGGAGCATCTCCTCAACAACACACAGACGCACGCGCACGCGCACGCGCACGCGAACAGCTGATGAAACTCCTCCACCTACACCGCACTCCACTGTACCTATACAATCTTACACATTCACACTAAAACTTTCTAAACTGACCGAACTCACCATTTGAGAGAAGATTTACACTAAGGGTCACACTTAAGAGATATCGCATAGGAAAGAGACATATCTGTACGTCTCTTTCTGTGTCTATTAAATGTAGGCAAGACATCTGTAATCGTGAATGTCTGAAAAGCAGTTATTTCGCTATTTTGGCGAAAGCCGCTTGTTTATTTGCCTACTAATATTATAAAAAAGACCTTTATAAAGATTTTTCAATTTTTTTCAAGATAATTTAAGTTCACATTTGAACGTAAATTATGTAATTCAGTTAACAAAGTTTTAGTGTTAATTTTAACATATTAAATACTGTTTGGTACAAGAAAAAGGTAAATCACACTCAATAATGGTGTCATGGTGGCATCAAATATGTCATTAAGTTTACTCAGTTGTCAAAGACGTAAAGTTTGCTGTTTAAATGGATATGTCAGTTTGAAACAAATGTTTGTCAAATAATGCACTCATAGTCGTTAAATGGGCACTAAGGGAGACCCTTGGTGTTGATTTATACTAAGAGATTGTTCGTTAAACATGTGATATTTTATTAGTAATTCTATGACTTCCTATCAGTCTCCTTTTGGTGATATTAAATTTGAAGCTAACCAAATACTAGTTGTCGTCCGCGTCTCCGTTCGTGCGGATTTAAAATTAGTAGCCTATGTGTTCATCCAGATTGTGTGAGTTTATTGAGGTGTTTCAATCCGTTCTGGAGATACTTTCTAACAAACATCCATCCATCCATACATCAAAACATTCGCATTTATAATATTATTAAGATTTAAAATGTTTATAATTTATTTATTAAGTTAAATTTATCAGTCAGAGAAAAAATAAACCTAATATTCCCCCCTCCCCCTTTTTGTGATTTTTCGTGATTTCTCCCCCCGACATTTTGACTTTCACCTGATTAATGAACGATCCCTTAATTATTATTTAAGTAATCATTATGAGTGCAGTAAATCTAAATTAAAGATTTATTTATTTGAGAAATTTGACAAGTATTTGTAAAAAGTACTTTGATAAATTAAATTTAAATCAATATAAAGATTAATTATAAAATACTCACGCACAAACATAGCTGTCATATTTGGGGGTAAACAGTATCAATAAAATAGACGTAGGTTTTTACTGCGCGCACAAAACATGTTGACATCTATAATTACCTACTGGGTTTCCACTGCCGTGACACTTGTCATTTCATTATCTTTAAAAAAAAATAAGTTAGTAGAATAAGACTCTTCGTATACAAGATACCTGGAACTTGGCAATTTTAATCGCTTAGCGACTTATGCAATGTCTTAAAGGTTTGTACAGTCGCCTCGCCGACATTTTTTCAGTGGCCGGCAACTTGTTTGTTACGATCTTTGGTAAAGTGGCTACGATTTTCAATTTAGCGAAGCAAATCTTTTTTGAACGACGATTTGCGTCGACGATTTAGTGTTGTACGTAACGCGATATTCGCCAAGCAAGATTTATATTGCCTTGAGTACGAAGAGACTTAGAAGAAATTGTCTTTCGGCAGTGTAAACCCACGGTTATGAATGCAAAATTATAGTTTATCAACAATGAATCTTGCTTCTAGTTTTCTAGAGTACGAAAGCTTTGATAGTGTAAATGCATCATGAACAAATTAGTTTAGTTACAGGAAATAGATTTCCCGACTACGAATACGATTTTAATTACTATAGAAAAAAATGTCTTTGTTTAAACTTTTTTACTCTTTGATAAAAGTTTACTCTTTGATTTTGAAATTGTCATAGAGTAAAAAAATATTTTTTTACTCTATGACAATTTTTTTTTCATAGAGTAAAATAATTGTAGAAGTGAAAATGTATAATTTATCTGCATATAATTGTGGGTTTCCACTGCACTTGCAACAACTTTGATTCTCTTTGTAAAATCTAAGATAACATGTTTTTGTACAAATATTTGCAGTGGAAACTCATTTTGAAATAACACAAACATATTAAAAAGTCGGGTTTTAGTTAATCACTTTTGTATTATATTTAAATTTCATTTTAAATGACAATAGATTTTTTATGTGGCAGTATGGGCTTAATTACGTACTCAGAATCATAGTTATTGGCTAATTAACATTTCTGAGTACGGCAATTAATGTTTCACCGACTGATTTATGCAATTTTTTTAATATAGCAACACTGGAAAGGGAATCGATTTTTTTCGTGGCTCTATTATATAAACTTTCGCCTCACATTATTTTAAAATGGAAACACTTATTTTTATTAATTCTTAATTTTCACAATTGATATAAAAATTATGATATTATTTATTTTAAGAATCAATTTTTCTAAAAGTTTTTTGATATTAATCATTTTTGAATAGTTTTTTGTGTCGTCATTTTGATATTTGAAATGTTAATATTACGATGGCATTTTTTGAATTGATTAGGAATAATTAGAAACGATGAAAAATTAGATTTCATTAAAAAATATTCGCTTAACTAGAATCGGTTCAGGAGACGAAATAATCTTTGTTTACATTAAAAAAAAAACATCGCGCCAAAATGAAAAAAAACAAAATGGCGATGTGTCAAATGAGAATTACAATCGTGTTTATTTTAACATACACTTTTATTTATAATTTAAAATTAAAACAGTTGATTTGAAATAATTTTTTTTTAAATAAATCGTCTCCTGTTGATAGGATATACATAAATGCGATTGCAAGGTTTGTGATCGGATGAGCCGAGATTAGTGGATTCACTGCGATTTCTAATTATAAAATGGTAAATAAATATTTTTATTAGTAATTAGGCGTATAAAGGTACACGTTTATTAAACCGGACGCAACGTACGGATTAAACGGATTGCAGTATCTATACAACGCTATTGTTAGGAAGAAATGAGAAGAAATTCCGATATACCGGTGTAACGCAACACAAGCCTTACAAAAATATATTTTTTTTTATTTATCAAAAGGTGACAAACGAGCGAGCGGCCACCTGAAATCGCTGAAATAGCGAAGTGACCGTTGCTCATAGACATACGCAATTGCATATGCGTTGCCTACCTTTAATCGACGGAGGAGGGGATGCACAGAAAGAAAAGATCTTCCCCTCCCATGCTTCCTCTCATCCGGAAAGTCTACTTTCACTTCCCATATTTTCCTTATAAGAAAAAGGATGGGAAGGGAAAGAGGACTAAATTAGGCCTCCGGGACGCACACTCATCAGACGCGTGTCTTCTGTATGGTCGTGGTATTTCATCGGGAGAGCCGGGACAATTCGTGCGAACATGTTAAAGCTTGCTCTATCACTATCATTTATGTCCCCTCACTAATCATTCTGACATTTGTTTTAAACTGAAATTTATTATAATTATAGTGTGTATATTTAAGATAGAGTTTGACAACTGACGCGTATAAAGTATCGAATTAATTTTGTATGACGGTTAATGTTGTACTTGATGTACGGTTGTCATAATGTCGGACTGTACGCGCACAACGAATAACTGTGAACTTACGAAAATCGATCTTGTAATTATATTAATCCAACAAATGGGTTCTATAATTTATAACTTTTTGAATTTATTACAGTTATTTGGTTATGTATCGCACAATTAATAAAAAAAAATATATATATCCCATACTCCTGCGAAACGGCTTGACCGATTCTCATGAAATTTTGTGACCATATTGAGTAGGTCTGACAATCGGTCAACATCTATTTTTAATCCAGCGTGGATGGAATCGCGGGCGACAGCTATATATAAAAGTATGTCAAATTAAAATCCGTTGCGTACGATGCGTCCGGCGCTGAATGTACGAGTACCTTTAAGCATTTATTTATTTTGATTATTTATCCCAGAATGCAATTACGTAATTATAAGAGTTGGTAAAAGCAATAATATTAAAGATATAATTTTGTAACAAATATCAAAGCATTGTGCGTCTTCTAATGTTTATATTAAAGTACGTTTTATTTAATTTTTTTTTTACTAAGAAACATACAAGTTTTTTCTTTGCTATAATTTTTAAACATTGCCAGGTGAAACTTCCATTATCTAGATGTAATTGTGAATATAAAAAAAAAACTTTTTCTATATGTACTTTTTAATATATTTTCAATTGATTGCGTGTTTGTGTATTGTTATATTAGAAACATATAGTGACATTGATATTATTAACTCTATATGAAATTAAATTTAAGGTAATCTGGATTCGCCGAAATAGCGAAAGAAACAATAGACATCCGTATCAGATGTGTTGCCTTTAATCGGCAGATGCACAGAAATTGAATTACTTCCTAGTGCTCCCTTTTCCGTCAAATCCACTTCCCTTTTCTTTCCTTTCATTGTAAGTAAAAGGTGGGAAGGGAAATGAATTCAAATTAGGCCGATATCACACTCATCGGAATACATTTGCACCTCGCAATGCGGTTTTCAAAATAAACTCTCTTTGTTATTAAATACACAAATTTTTATCATCGTTCTGCCTATATACCTAATAGGGTCACTTTATGTCATTCTATAATACGAAGTGCGTTATCGTGGGTTTCCGAGACCGTAACTACCGTTTAAAACATCTCTCTGTTTTGACAAAGATGAAAGATAGAGATAATATGTTTTATAAAGAACACAATTTTTATGTTTTTAAAATTTAATTTAATGATAAAAATTACCTTAAAAAAAGTAATACGTTATTGTTTATTTGATAATATCAATGTCACTTTATCGATAAAATTCGATGATCATTGTACATCACTAAATACGTCAATCGCACAAAATACCTTCAACGTCGCCGTTTAACCGTAGAATTACACTGCAGTGATAATTGTATTACTAAAAAGCGTATAACATGCCTGCGTATAATCACCCTTAACTTAGGGTAGGCTCCGAGCCCCTCGGTGGGGACGCATAGTGAGCTGATGATGATGATGTATAACATGCCCGCGTTCATCAGCTACCTTGATTCCGGAACAAACAGACATACAAACAAAAATTTGATTTTCGTTGCAATTGTTTGCGAAATATGATTTTTTTTTCGATTATTATCAATATAGACACTTATTTCATCGCTAGTGACTCAGGGGTTTTGTTACTTGACTTGTAATCTGCAGGTCCTGGGTTCCAACCATGTACCAATGTGTTTTTCGATTTCCGATTTTCATATGTACATTTATCCGACGTTCTTACGGTGAAGGAAAACATCGTGATGCTTCACATATCTGAGAAGAAATTCAAAGATATGTGTAAAGTCAACCCGCACTGTTCCATCATTAGCTTAGTCACTAGCTTAGGGTAGACTTCGAGTCCTTTAAGCTGATGACTTCCAATTTTAATCATTGTATAGTTGTCTTTATTTTGATAAAGAAAATGAAAGGGACGTAATGATGTTTCTGCAGTAGAATTGCACGGTTAAAGTAACTGTCCATTCCAAATTCATACCGCCATAGTATATATAAATATATAACAATAATATAAATTGTCTGTCGGCGATGTTGAAGGAAAAAACTCTTATATACAAGACCACACTGACTTATTAAAGCTGTGCCCGCGACTTCGTTAGCGTGGTTGTTGTAACTTAAACCGTTTGCAGCGCACGCAACGAAAGTCCTCTAATGTGAATAATTTTCCCCGTTTTTGAAAACATTTCTCACGATTCGCTCCTATTGGTCGCAGAGTAATGTTATATAGCCTAAAGCCTTCCTTTATAAATGGACTATTCAACAAAAAAATAATTTCAAATCGGACTAGTAGTTCCTGAGATTAGCGCGTTTAAACAAACTCTTCCGCTTTATAATTTTAGTATAATTTGATTGGAAAGTTTTTTAGTATTTTTACTAATTATTTTTACCATAGTAACAGTAAAATTTAATATATAAGCTATTATAACTGTCTACAATAGATTAAAAATCATAGTAATAATACGACAGTGGAAACTCAACGTTAGAAAAGTATTCTTGTTTTAAATTGTTCACAATTTATTTACGTAATAAGTCGTGAAGACTAAAATATTATAAAAAAAAATCAGCTGCATTTAAGTGTTAAGTCAGTGTGGTATAGTTAATAATTGGTTTCTGAGACTGAAAATTGCTTTGACATAACAGGAGGGTTAGACAAAGTGCATTCGTTTTGAAGTAATACCATAACGAACTCCAAAAATGTATAGGACTGAACTTTGGATATGTCACGTGATTGTCGCGCCTCAGTTCCGTTGATATTCGTTATAGAATCGCTTCAAAGCGAATGCACTTTGTATAAACCCGCAGTGATATATAAGACGATTTCGGTCTCAGAAACCTTCGGTAAATGAAGTAGATATTTATTCATCAGAATGTATGTAATATGCAATTGTTTGCAGGAATTTGTATGGATTTTTTTATTGTTAAACGCGTTGTGAAACTAGACTTATGATCGTAAATAAAAATGTTTTTATATCAACATTTAATTAACACATTCAATGCTATTACGTATTAATGTACCAAAAATTTAACAGAAAGCACTGAACGTGTTAATAATTGGAAGTAAATTTACAAATATTAAAACTACCCAAATATCTATCGGTAATAATAATTGAAAAGCATTAATATGTCAAATTAACGACAAAATAATATTTTTAATCATCATACCAGTTTTTTTTTTATTTAAATTGGTAATTTTTAGATGTTACACCTGGCAACACTGGTATTATTGTCAGTGGCAACACAGGTATAGTTTCACTTCGCGTACGTTACCTGTGTCATACTCATTTGGATGCATTTGATGAGTTGTATGGAGAGTTTTGTATTAATATTGCGTCGCCCCCGCGCGGCGCGGCGTGTAAACTTAGCTTCCTTGGTACAGTTAGTCGTTATTGCAGTATTTTGATGCAAATATTATTAATAAATAAGCGTATTCCTAAATAAATTGACTCCAATTTCATAATGTCTTTTATTTATTTCAACAAAAATTTTAAGACCAATCTTATAAATATCATAATCGCGAATGTTTAGATGGATGGATGTTTGTTAGAAGGTATCTCCGTAAGGGATCAATTTGGCACAAATGTAGGACGTAATCTTAAAGAACACATAGGCTACTTAAGTTTTTTCCGCGCGGACGGAGTCGCGGGCGACAGCTAGTGAGACAAATCTTAATAATATTACAAATGTGAAGGTTTAGATTGATAGATGGATGTTTGTTAGAAGATATCTCTAGAACAACTCGACGAGTCTTAATGAAATGTTGCATAAATGTAGAACATAGTTAAGAAAAACACTTGGGTTACTTATTACGTTTTTTTTTAGTTCTGTGCGGACGGAATCGCAGGCAACAACTAGTCAAAAATCAGCCATAAATAAAAATTCGATACAAAATAAAATCTTTTATTAATTAGGCACTTATTTTCTTCGCTTTCTTATCTGTATAAATTCTTTGGAACAACACGAACTTTCCCGGCTGTATATTTGCATGAACAGCGCCATCTATCCACGAGGGAGTTTCACAGTGTTGCCAGTTTCTACAATCTTTTGGTACTTGTAATTTATCCAACAACTGTGTTGCCAGATCCGGTATCAAAGGTTGTAATATTATAGAACATATTCTTAATGTTTCCGTTATTATATAAAGAACTGCATCCAATTGTTCTTGAGAATTTTTTTTCTTTAATTCCCAAGGTTTTTGTGTTTCAAAGAATAAATTAGCTAAATGTAAAACATGGATAACTGAGTCCGCTGCTTTGTAGAATTGATAATTGCTGTAGTAACCATGACATAGTTCTGGAATATAAAATTATTTTGATTTTTAAGTAAAAGAGTATGATAACAGGAAGTGTTTCATTTAATTACAGTAGTTCAGAGAGCGTCAGTAACTCAGGAGTCAAGCACTTGACTTGTCTGCACATCCTGGGTTCGAATCTCGTGATGTCCCAATGTGTTTTTTGGTTTCTGATTTACATATGTACATTTATCCGACGTTCTTACGGTAAAGGAAAACATCGTGATGCTGCATATATCTGAGAAGAAATTTAAAGATATGTGTGAAGTCAACCCGCACTTGGCCGGCATTTATTATGACCTAGTCAACTAAGGGCTCCGAGCACCTCAATGTGAACGTATAGTGAGCTGATGATACCTGGCAGTCTCTCCACCGCGTCCATGAGTTTCCCTGTCGTATCCTCTCCCCTGCAGGCGGTGAGGGTGTGAGCAGAGACGGTGTTGTGTGTGTGCGGTGTGTGCAGTGTGTGCGATGTGTGCAGTGTGTGCGATGTGTGCAGTGTGTGCGATGTGTGCAGTGTGTGCGATGTGTGCAGTGTGTGCAGTGCGGGCGCGGCGCAGCGCGAGGCGAGGTTGCCGAGTGTGTCCGCCAGCTCAGAGTTTGCGATGTTTATTAACTTCGTCTCACTAAAATCTGTATGACAAACAGAACTCAAAAAATATATAGACGACTAGCTCTCTCGCGCGACTTCGTCTACGCAAAAAGTTAATAAGTAGTCTATATGTTCTTCCAGACTATGTACTAATTATGGTATTTGTAATACGCGAACGGAGTCGCGGGCGACAGATAGATATCTGAGAAATATGAAAAATGAATATAAAAATGAAAAAAAAATCAAAAAATTTTTTTTTCACAATTAACTAATATGACCGAACACTACCAAATATTAACTAAAAAATAAAAATACTTACTAGCATCATAAGCCATGGTAGCCTCTCTCAGCAAGAGATATCTCAGTGCTGAGGGTGGAGCCCCCGCTTGCCTCGGACTGACAACATTGCCCAATGACTTTGACATCTTGGTGCCATCCACAGTCCAGTGTGCATGACACAACAGTCGCCGTGGCGGATGATAACCAATCGCCATTAGAAATGCTGGCCAATAAATACCATGGAACCTATAAAATTATTTCAAGTTAGGAAAACTCTGAGGTAGAGGATGGAGATAATTAAAATTGAAGATTCACAAGATGAAATCCAGCAAAAGATTCATCAAAGTTAATTTTTAAAAGCGTCTACGAAAGAAATTGTCGAATTTCTTTAATGAATAATGAGAAAAACTATATATCAAGAAGAACAATCTCAAAAAACAATTTTATTTCATATTCAAAGTACTCTGTAGACTATTACCTTAGCAACGACTTTCATATTCCACAAAAAAAATATGATAGTTCATAAATTAAAAAAAATTAAAAAAAAAGATTTTTAAATCGTTACAATGAGGTATAACTGACAGATGTCAAACTCTTGACACTAGCGTCACCATTTTACTTAATATAGAAATTAAATATGTCTATTTCTTTACTTGAGTATATCTTTCCCAACAACTTGAACATCAGCGGGCCAAGGTCTACCGTTCCTCTTCATCACCTCTTCATCAGGGTATCCTATCACTGAGAGGTAGTTGATGAGTGCATCCAGCCACACATAGATGCTTTGATCATCATCACCTGGCACCTACAACATAACATCTGACATCTGGAAAAGTATGGATAGCGCCTACAGAAAAAATAACGACAACTAACAAGAGTCAAATTTTTCTTTATTTATTTATTTATTTTATAAAGGTACCTACAATCATACAGTTTTTTTTTGTTTTTTTTTCTGTTACTGCGAGATGTTTTATAAAAAATTTGATCAAATCCAATAGCATCTGAACAGTCATATGAGAATAATTGATAAAAATTACATAATAAAGCGAAAAACTATTAAAAAATATGTAAATCTTACTCGAATAGCCCAATGCACTCTGGAGGAAGGTCTGCTGACTGAGATGTCCGGGAAATAAGTCTCGTTATTCAAATAATCTAAGAGTTGCTTCTGAAATCTAACCGGGGTCACCACACCGTCTGAAAATAAGACCATATGTATTCTCTTAATTATTTCTCAAGATAAATAACATTTAAACCAATTTTTTTAATTTATTCCGACTACATAGATCCATATTGTTTATTAAAGCTAATAGATTTAATAGTGGTAGAGCCCGCTTTAACATCTTCGCAGGAATTGACCTCGTCCGGTGAAATACCACGAACACACAGAAGACAGCCGTTAAGTGGAAGCAATTCCAACTACAGTCTGATGAGTGTGCATCCCGGAAGCCTAATTTAGTCATCTTTCTCTTCCCATCTTTTTTCTTATAAGGAGAGGATGGATAGTGGACTTTCCGGATGAATGAATAGGAAGGGAAAATATTTTCTGTGCATCTACTCCTCAGTAGATTAAAGGCAATGCATATGCAATTATGTCTATGGGCAACGGTCACTTCACTATTTCAGCGATTTCAGGTGGCCGCGCGCATTTTCCATCTTATGATATTAAAAAAAAATAGATCCAAATTATTTGTTAATAGATTGAGCTACTGGTCTTTAGCATCACAGTAGTTGACTACGGCCAAGTCCTCAAACTCTAAGCCTCCGAGAGTGAACTTAACTGAGGCAGTGAATTGCCACATTATATTAATTCTTTTATCCCTACTACCCCTACTTTAAGGGTTAAATACCTTCACTAAGTGTATGTTTAAATAATAATTAAAGTTTTCTGAGTAATTTGTGACATATTACCTGTTTTAAGCCAATCTTGTAAATGTGTTTTGAACGCGCTCAGTCTGAACATATAGTTGGTCTCTTCTGTCCATTCCACGCTGTGTCCTGATTCTATTGATATTTTGACCTTAAATAAATATTGTAGCTAATTTAAATAAGCAAATAATAAAAATAAATTCTTGACACAAAGAGCGTCGGTGGCTCAGGGATTAAGCACTTGACTTGCAATCTGCAGGCCCTGGGTTCGAATCCCGCCATGTACCAATGTGTTTTTCGATTTCTGATTTACATATGTACATTTATCCGATGTTCTTACGGTGAAGGAATACATCATGATGCTGCACATATCTGAGAAGAAATTCAAAGATATGTGTGAAGTCAACCAACCCGCACTTGGCCAGCGTGGTTGACTATGGCCTAATCACCCTTAACTTGGGGTTGACTCCGAGCACCTCAGTGGGGTTTTATAGTGAGCTGATGATGATTGTTGACAAATTATTCTTATTAACAGATTCAGTGTTACCAACTTAAATTAAGAGTTCAACTTTAAGACGAAAATGTTGTGTATTTAACATGTTAAAAAGGTCTTCATGATTTGAACGATGGCTATTTAAAATGAACAACTCAAGTTTATAACATCACTAACAGTGGTTTTCTGAGACAAATATATCTGTTCAAAACATGTCATCTTAGTTTTGTTAACAATGAAAGACAGGGATATGATGTATACAGAGATTTTGGTCTCAAAAACTTACGGCTAATAAAGATGACCACTGTATTGATAATTTTATGCTTAAAAAAATCTTTAAATTCTATATTTTTTGTTATTTTCGTGTTTATGGTTAAATTGTCACTAACATTTTTTCAGTTTTTATTTATTAATGATTTGAAATTCTTAATTTTTTTGGTATCTTAGTGTTTATGGTTGTCACTTACCTTTTCTCCATCAACAATATCTTCTTTTAGATGTGTCTCTGGTATGAACGCTTCATCATTGATACTGTACCAACCAGAATACTTAGCTTTGTAAATATAATCACGTTTTACTAATTCGTTCTATAAAAAAAAAAATTATCATTGGTTTTAAAAAAATAACTATCACAACTTATTTTAGACTGTTTGATATTAGATTTGTATTTTGTAGAAAAAAAATGTTTGATATATATTTTTGTTTAGCATGGTTTGAACATGTTATGCGCAGGGATGATAATGAGATTGAATGATGGCTACAAAGAAAGTATGTATGGCTTGTGTGAAAGAAGGGGGTAGATTCAGATATGATGGCTGACAAAGATGTATTGAGTACATACTGTACCGAACCTCCATAGCGATAATGGCAGGTTGACGATTTGTAGAAAAGTTTAGCATCAAATAACAACTGTTTAGTCAAAATCTTTGCAATTGTTTCAACTACAGAATATCATAGTAGAATGCACAAAACAAAATATGCAATTATAACCCTTAATAGCTGTCGCTCGCGACTCCGTCCGCAAGGAATTAAGAAAAAACTTAATAAGAAGCCCATGTGTTTTTCCAGACTAAGTTCATTATGTATGCCAAATTTAATTGAGATCCATTGAGCCGTTTCAAAGATATCTGCAAACATCCAACCATCAAAACTTTCCCATTTATATTACTATCTTAAAGTGCAGTCTTTCCATTCAGTTAAGTTGTAACGTCTCGATTTTCAACTCCATACACAGATATAGGGTGCAGATAAATAAATACATACCCAAAAATGTGTAACCGCCTTCTTATGCCTATCTTCTGTGGTACGTATGAAATCTGTATGGTTAATGTTGAAATCTCTAAACAGATCTCTGTACTCTTGAGATATTATGTCACAATATGTGGACAGAGATAAGTTGGCTTTGGTCGCTGCTTGTTGAATCTTTGTGCCATGCTCGTCTGTGCCTGTTTACAAATATAATTTACGCTAACATTCGTAAGAAACAGGATTCTTATCTTCTTCTTCTTCTTTTAATTACAAGTGGACCCCATCGTTTAATTTCGTCAACGTCAAGGTCAAAGGTAATTGAAAACGTAAAAAGAAAGATCAAAAGATTAAATAGCAAAAAACAGAGAGGAGGATTTTTATCTAAATACCTAAATATGGGGAGGTCAAACAGCTTAATCATGGTAAGAATCCTGTTTCTTATGAATGAATGTAAGGATATTTTTTGCCACGTAATTCTAGGATGATACAATATAAATTAGACTATATAAAAAGTTACTAACTGCTGTTTTTTTTCTACCTATTCCAAGTGGATAAAGTCAACAGCAAACTGTTATTCATACCAATTTCATTTGTTTTAATATGAGATTTTAACTGACCTGTGCTAAATATTATATTACAGTCGGGGTTTGTGAGTTTTTCAAATCTCTGCACAGCATCTGCCACCAATGCTGAGTATAAATGTCCTAAATGTGGTGCTGAAAGGTAACAAATTTTGTTAAACTTGAAATCGAGGCGATTTTAAGTTTATGTTACATTGCTTAAGATGCAACTTGGAATTGAAGACGATATCTCAAAAATATTTTAAATTTATTTACCGGCATTTACGTAAAAAATCGGTGTAGTGACATAAAAAGGCCTTTTTCGCGCTACAGAAGAAAGTAACCTTATTGTAAGTCTCATTTTAAAAACCCTTCTTTATTAATTATCACTATCACTATATTATACGGTGAAGAGATTATCTTTATAGTTTAATTTTATTTCATATTTTATGTAATTATTAAAACTGAAAATCCCAATTAGTTTAATTAACATTTGACTTTGAAGTTTTACTGCTTGTGTTGTGTCATTTTGACGTTACTAGAGCTTGCAATGTACTTTTTAATTTTACGGTTATTCCAGAAAAATCGTAAACTTTTGTATTTCTAGACAACTTATGGCATTTACGGGTGATTTTCAATGTTTGTCTCCGTTATTAATTATTTTACAGCACTTTTTTTTCTCAAAAATGATACTGTAATGTTAAAACAAAAAATAATCCAATCGATAAATTAACAAAGATTACTACTATGGGCACTTCACTAACAATATTGATATTGCGTTTGACTTTTGACATTTTAATTTGACATTGAAAATAAATAGGAGGAATCGATCGATCTCTTTACATTTGTAAAAGATATTTTATGTGATGAAAAGAAAAGTGAAAAAATAATAAAACGAGAAAAACTCAGATTTATACAAAATGTCTCACGGAAAGGTCGTGCTGATGGCTTGCGGCAGCTTTAGCCCGCCGACATATATGCATTTGCGTATGTTTGGTGAGTAATTTTTCTTGTTACATTGTAAAACATTTTTCTTTCAATTAATATTGTAAAATACTATCTTCATTTGTACTTTAGAGCAGAATTAGAATATTTATAAACTTAATTAAAAATTTTCTTGGCATTTAAATAAAAAGGAAAGAAAATCCCTAAACAGTATATCAGTGCAAGCAAATATTGATTTAAAGCTTTTTCATTTTAAAAATAACAGCTAAAGAGTACATTTGCCTTTACAAATAACATTTGCTTTAATATTATTTACCTGTTTGATTATATTTGATAACATTGTGTGGTATAAAAGAGAAATATTTACTTGTGATAAAATTCTTGATATCATGATCAAGGCTTTCATCTCATAATAATGTCAATAGTTTTGTGTTTATCTTACTTCATACTAATGTTATAAATGCGAATGTTTAGATGGATGGATGGATGTTTGGTTGAAGGAATCTCTAGAACAGATGCACACAAAATATCTTGCTGAAATTTGGCGAGGATGTAGAACTCTGTCTGAGTCTGATAGTCTACTAATTCATTTTTTTTTAATTTCGCACTGAAGGATTCGCGGATGATAGCTTGATTTTTCATATGTTGCACTCTGATTTGATTTAATTTCTTTACTTTTTCTTAACCCTTAAATCATTGTGTTAAATAGTCAAATGCTTTTCAGAATTACTAGGATCAATTGCTAAGGATGTATCTATATTTAATATGTTATTCCTTAGATTAGAGTATTCAAATAATATATTGGACTAACAACCTCTATGGAGTGATGTTGATATAAAATTATGTATGTTGTAGAATTTACTAGAAACATTAACAATTTGCGTCTGTCTTTATAATAAATTGTTAGGGCATAGTGTCATATTGATAAATATTTATCAACTGTGTTTTGTTCCGATAATCTGATAATATTTTAGGACTACAAACATCTATGGAGTAATATTAATTTATATGTTTATTAAAAACATAAGAGAGATGAAATTATTGTTTTAAGTTTAAATAGTAGCGGCTGACTGTAAATCTTACTTCTTATTCTAACTTTAATCTAACTTCAAAGTCAAATGTTATTATAATGTATGGATGGTTGGATGGTTATTTATTTTGATAAATTTGACATAGGTGTAGAATATGGTCCGGAAGAACACATAGGCTACTAATAAAGCTTTTTTAGCCATTTTTATATCAGTTTAGTTTATACTAAACTGATATAAAAATGGCTAAAAAAGCTGTGTCACAAAAGTTTGAATAATTTAATATCAAGCTTCTTTTATTCTTTTAAATAATGAATAATATTAAAATTGATAATATTATGAGACTAATGAAATCCATAGAGTGGCATTCATTTTATTTTACTATTGGACTAATGACATCCATAGAGTAGTATTTAATTATTTTTTTTATTTACAGAAATAGCAAGAGACTACATGCACAATTTAGGTCTAGGCACAATAGTGGGGGGTATAATGTCCCCTGTTCATGACGCATACGGCAAGAAAGACCTTGTTGCTGCACAACATAGGTATGACTCAGTTAATTGCATGTTTATGGTGTTTTCTGTGAGTAATGTGTTTTATTTGGAATGTTGCCGTTGTTAAGGATCATTAGTGTTGAGGTCATGGTTTTTTGTTTAAATTTACTATAATATGTGCAATTTAAGAGCGTCGGTGGCTCAGTGGTTAAAGCATTTGACTTGTAATCTGCAGATCCTTGGTTCTAATCCCGCCATGTACCAATGTGTTTTTCGATTAAATTTTCATATGTACATTTATCCGATGTTCTTTCGGTGAAGGAAAACTTCGTGAAGTAACCTGCACATATCTGAGAAGAAATTCAAAGATATGTGTGAAGTCAACCAACCCGCATTGGGCTGGTGTGGACTATGGCCTAATCACACCTAACTTAGGGTAGGCTCCAAGCCCCTCGGTGGGGACGTATACTGATGATGATGATGTGCAATTTAATAGATAGTGTCTTTAGACGTTAGTAGAAAGATGGTTTTATACTCTTAAGTTGTAAATAATCTTTTAACAATTCTACACTTATTTTAATAAAAACAAACAGTCTTACGTCTTACTAATATTATAAATGCGAATGTTTAGATGGATGGATATTGGTTTAAGGTATCTCAAGAACGGCTTAACGGATCTTGATGAATGTTGGCATACCAGACATAGCCTGAAAGAACACATAGGCTACTAAAGCTTTTTTTTGTTTTCTCGCGGACGGAGTCACGGGCGACAGCTAGTTTGCTGTATAAAGTGAAGTAGCTATACTTCTTCGTAAAGTAATTAAATGGTATACTTTAAATGAAAATATTAACCCAATTTAAACTATTTAAAAGTGTAGGCTAATTATAAAATGGATTTGACTCGTTTTTTAATTCAAGTGCACAGTTCTAACTTGCGCTGCGAGTTCTATAATTATAAAAGTAGTTCAGGTCAAGGTTTCTCATCGCTTTAAAGTGTAAAATGCAATTTTATCGCTAACTAGAAGTCGCCCGCGACTTTGTTTGTCCAGAATTTAAAAAAGTAGTCCATGAGATAACTTCATCTATTTTTTTTATAAAAAAAAGGGGAAGGGGAATCTATGTAGCTATCTTTCAGCAAAACGTACAGACAGATAAAAAAATGTTTTTTTCTTTATAAGCAAAGGAAATACATCATGTGTACGAAATATAATTTTTCTCGATATTAAATACAGACAATCCAATTTTATTAATATGTATAGCTTTTAAATAGTTAAATTAATTATATCAGATGCTTAAAGAAAATACTAAATTATAATTTTCTTTACTTTCGTATATAAAAGGATTTTTAAAAATAACATCCATTTAAATTTTGATAATCTGCATTTATTTACCTATCCATTTATATACCAACCCATGTATCCATTGAACTACTTATCCATTTATGTATGTATCCATATGATGTTGCAGGATATCCATGCTGCAGCTTGCATTGCGTACATCAGGCTGGATTAAAGTGTCAGAGTGGGAGACACAGCAGTCAGGCTGGACAAGGACCAAGCTCTCTCTGCAGTATCATCAGGTTATAAATATATTATTCCTTTTACGTCTCAATTGAGATTTGTCCGTGAGAAATAAAAAAAAATTAGTAGCCTATGTGTTCTTTCAGGCTATGTTCTATATGTATGCCAAATTTCATCAAAATCCATTGAGAAGTTCCGGAGATACCTTCAAACAAACATACATCTAAACATTCGCATTTATAATATTAGTAAGATATTGTTTTTTTAATATAATTTTTAATTTATACCTTTCAGGATGCTATTAATAGTCACCTAATGGGTCAGGAGATGTCAGATCCACCTCCATGGCTTCCCGATGACATTCTGAATGTGAACAGTATTGATGAGCCGGATAATTTAATGGAGAAATTGAACGGAAACTCAGATGACAGGATCACTATCAAATTGTTATGTGGTGCTGATTTATTGGAGTCATTCGCTACACCTGGATTGTGGTCTGATGAGGATGTAAGTTTTTACAATACATATGAGAGATTTTTGTATGTGTGAATTTGAATGTATGTTAATTTTATTATAATACTAGCTCATTTTATTTCATCATCAGCTCACTATAAATCCTCACTGAGGTGCTCGGAGCCTACCCTAAGTTATGTGATTAGGCCATCAACCATGCTGACCAAGTGCGGGTTGACTTTACACATATCTTTGAATTTCTCAGATATGTGCAGCAACACTATGTTTTCCTTCACCGTAATAACGTCGGATAAATGTACATATGTAAATCGGAAATAGAAAAACACATTGGTACATGGCGGGATTTGAACCCAGGACCTGCAGACAAGTCAAGTGCTTGACCCCTGAGCCACTGACTTTCTACACACACTAGCTGGATAAAAAAAAACTTAATAAGTAGTCTATGTGTTCTTGCACAATATGTTCTACATATTTTATCAGGAACCGTTGAGTCGTTCTAGTGATACCTTTTAACAAACATCCATACATCCATTTTAAATTATAAATTATAAGTTTTATTATTTGAAGGTCTAAACTTATTTTGTTAAGCTTATAGTTATTTTATTAGTATTCAGTTTTCTAATTCATTATTTATATTTTTTTACTTAGTTTTTTTTAAATCTAAATTAAAAAGTGACCTAATATTCCAGCTGGAAACTATAGTAGGTAAACATGGTCTTGTGGTGGTGACACGAGCCGGCAGTGACCCGGGACGATTTATATATGAATCGGACATGCTATATAAATATCGGGTAAGTATATTCAAATATATCTTACTGTCATACTCACAATTGTTAATTAATCATTAAATAAGGTGACTTTAAGTTTTAATTTTTTTTTTAATCTGATAAGTGTCAATTTTGACATTAACAGGTGGTTTTTCTAAGATTTGTTATTTTAGTTCCACCTTTTGGCCACTGAGCGTATAATTTTCGTATTATATTAATTTCAAGAGACTGACAATTATTATTAAAATAATTACGATTTTTTTATTTATTTACGTTATCTTATTGGCTTATTTAATTCGACTTTGATACTTTATATTACAGAAAAACGTGATATTAGTAACAAATTACATAGCAAATGAGGTGAGTTCAACAGTTATCAGACGGCTGGTGCGACGCGGAGAGAGCGCCAAGTACCTCACTGATGACTCCGTGCTCGCATACATACGACAGAACAGACTGTACGGCGCAACTCCTTATATCACGTGAGTTTATGAAAATATTTGGCTGAATCATGTTCACTTTTGTCCGTTTGAGATGAAAAAATTACCTGACAGCTGTCAATTTGAGTTAAAATTGTTTTTTTTTTGTTGGCTTAATAATGTTGATTTTTTTCCGCTTGAGGTAAAAAAATGGCCTGACAGCTGTCAATTTGAGTTAAAATTGTTTTAATTTTGGCTGAATGATGTTGACTTTTGCCTGTTTGAGGTGAAACAAGATAATTTGACAGTTGTGAAGGTTCAAGTCCGCATAGAAAAAAAATTTTGGCAGAATGATGTTGACTTTCGACCGTTTGATGTGGAAAAAAATTACTTGTCAGCTGTCAGTTTAAGTACACGTAGAATTTTTTTTTGGCAGAATGATGTTGACTTTTGTCCGTTTATGGTGAAATTAACTTGACATCTGTCAGAATTTGAAGTTTCAAGGTTATGTTCCATGTCGAGTTTTTTTGTTTATTTGACGTATTTTAAATGTTATGATGTTAATTGAAAATGTTTTGTTTTGTTTTATAATTTTGTTTTTGATTGTTATTTTTTTATTTATAATATAAATTACGATACGATTATCAAATAAAATAAGTACTTGTCGATTTTGTCATTACAAAGTTATGAAGTTTACATAGTTTTGATCGTTGAAATTAATAATTTTTTTTTTTTCTCTATTCTCATTTTTTATCTGTTGCTATTAGAATATTGGAGTATTTCATAAATGTCTTTAATACATTTGTTATCTTCACGCTTACCACGGATTCAGTGAGTATAATTTACTAAACGATTTAATCGCGACATACGACAAAAAATCCCCACAAGACGTCATAATGACGTCACCAGAGGAAACAAGCTTCAAGAACATTCTAATATCCATCCGCGACAAACCATCCATAATTGACGAAACAATTACAGTAAAAAGACCAAGGAAAAACTTCCTAGCACCAAATCATACTGATTCGATCAGCCCAATCGACTCAATTAAACCTAAAATAGCGTACATAGACAAAGTGCCAGCGAACTATGTCCCTGGTAAAGCTGTGAAAATTGTCAGCGATGAGACAGAACATTCAATTGAAAACGAAAAGGTAAGCATCTCCGAATCTACACATTCCTCACTCGATAGTTACCTATCTAAAGATGATTATGACATTTATAAACGAAGAGTTAGCGAGGGTAATTTACAAAATTCAAATATCAAGAAACGTTGTTCCACATCGACTATACGCAAATTGAAATCTGACGAAATGCGTAAAAGTAAATCGGAGGTGAGTAAGTTGTGTGAAAAAGTTAAAAGTATAAAATTAAAAGAGAAAGATGAAAAGAATTATAAAACTAGAAGTTGTAATGACATTGTCAGATTGATATTGACTAAACACGGTATACATGTGATTAGCGATACGGAAGCTATTGTTTAAATCATTCGTTCTGAGTGAATGATTTAATTCTTTCACTAACAAAGATAAATTGATAAATTTATATTTTATAAAATGTTAAAATAAATCCTTTGAATTCATTCAATCATTCAAATCAATGTCGTTCATTTCATTCACTTATTCACAGTGAATGAATTAATGTAATTAAAAAGGTCTGATATTCCCATATTGTGCCAAATACCATAGCCTCAATCGTTTCTATTAGTCGATAATAATAAAAAAAAACAAAATCGATTTTTAATCCTTTTTAAAAATCATTCAACTGTCATTCATTCATCATTCAGTTGTATAAAACATTTCTAAATATTTAAATATTACTATTGAATAGAAATTATTAAAATATTTTGAATCTTGAATGTTATATAAAATTTTATATATTTTCAATCAAAATGTTACATAAATATGATACGGTTAAAACTATCAAAAATATTTATTCTTACATATGCCAAATAAATGTCTTCCCAGAATTTATTTACATCCTGTATATTTATTATTAAAAAAAAGTTCTCAATTCCCACCTTTTAATGTTACGTAAATAGCCCACAATACTGAGTTTCTATTGGTACAATATTTCCGTAAAAAAATATTCTTGTCTATGACTTTCATAGAGTATGAGATAAGTTTTTTTTTCTACTATATCGGAAATATTCCAAACTATTTCCATATATTATATTAAATATGTATTAAATAGTTATTTGTTAAATGTTGTTGTAAAAAAAATGTTGTATTCTTCAAAATATATCTGTCAATTTCTGTACTTTTCTAAAAATTTTATCTGAATGTTAGATTATACGTAAGTATTAAAAATATAAATTCAATATTCAGACATTTTTATATGTCTTGTTATAATTGTTTTTTTCTATTCGCATGCAATCTCTGCCTATCCCATTTTGATGTACGATTTTATAATAAATTAGTCGCATGTGTATAGAGATTAATTTCCATTTTTTTTTAATCTGTAATTTTCGTGTTGTGATTTTTTTATTTCCCATTTTGAGACTGACCAATGAGGTTTTATAAAATACAGATTTCCATCCAAATAAATTGAATGGATTAGTTATCGTTTTAAAGGTTTTTTAAGAGGTTAGGAAACTTACTTTTTGTTTTCGTATGAGGATTATTTTTACTAAACAAAAAAAAATTAAACTTAAAAAAGTCAAATTCGCCGCCAATAATGAAATTTGACATGTGTCAAATTCGATGTTGAATCCAAACGACAGATAGTCTATGAATGAAATACTGAAACCTCATTGGTCAGCGTACTGTATACTCTATGGCGGATGCTAACATGTGCTCTATGGTTGTGTAGGGAGGCTGCCCGCTGTAGCTGAGGTGTTGCGCGCCCCACCACTGAGCGCGCTCTGCCTAGTGCCCACCCCATCCTAATACTTAGCTTTACTCGCATGTATTACCACATCCAGGGTCGTTAAGTCTCGCTTAGTGTGGGAAATGTACACTCAGAGATCTTTAGTGACTTACGGCTCTGTGATGGTTTTAGTGTACTTGCAAATGAATTTATACGTAACTGGAAAATAGATATAAAGGTCATCCCTTACTTTCCTCTTTCCATATATAGGGTGTCCCAAAAGGTTACGTACATAGGAAGGGGGATGATAGGGGTGGTCACAAGGGTCATCAGAAAAATAAAATAAAAATTCCCCTCTGGGTATAAAAAAAAATAAATGGCATTTTTTAAAAACTTAAAAATTTTACACTTTCTGGGGCAATTTTAATTTTCTTTAAAATCTTTGTTAGTTGTATTGTTTTTTTTTTATTTCATATTGATAAAGAGTTATTGACGATAACATAATAGCTTTTTTTAAATATAGCAATATTTGTAGATCATCGGTTACAAAATTGCCCCATAAGGTTTAACATTTTTAAGTTTTTAAAAAATGCCATTTATATTTTTTAATACCCAGAGGGGAATTTTGTTGCCACCACTTGTGACCACCCCTATCATCCCCCTTCCTATGTACGTAACCTTTTGGGACACCCTGTGTAATCCATATTCTTCAATCTTTTATGTTGTACTAGCTGACGTCTGCGACTACGTACGCGCGGCATTAAAAAACAGTAGCATATATCTTCTTCAAGACTATATTCTACATGTATGAAAACTTTCAGCGAGATCCATACATCCGTTCTCTAGATGCCTACAAACAATCCATCCATCCATCTAAACATATGCTATCTATATATCAAATAAATAAAAATGTTTTGAACACCTGGATGATTTTAATAATTTCCAGTCATGTATAAATTCAACATTAATCTACTTTCAAGTGAAATAGATAAAATTGTTGCTTATATCATAGTTAATCGATGTTTAGCTTAGCTTTAGTAATTGAACCTTGGATTTTCTGTAAAAAAGAACTGTAAACAAAGTACTGTATTTTTTTTTTATATAAGTCGCTTTCTGCCTTATTGTGTTGCGACAAGGTAGTCAATTTTCGACTTTAAATATAAATTAATTTGTTCCTCAATAATAGTTATGTTTAACATTTTTTTGTGTTTAGTTTTTTTTAATTATTATAAGTTCCTAAAACCTATAAGTACTTAAGAAAGGTTTTTTTTGCAAAAAAATTTTTTATTCTAAATTCGAGGTGGATATTTGAAATATATTTATTTAGTTGTCTATAATATTATTATAAAGCGGAAGAGTTTGTTTAAACGCGCTAATCTCAGGAAGTACTGGTCCGATTTGATTTATTTTTGTGGGATAGTCCATTCATAGAGGAAGATTTTAGGCTATATTACGCTGCGACTAATAGTTTTTTTAATGCCGTGCAGACGGAGTCGCGGGCGACAGCTAGTGAATATAATTTGGGAATAAAATAAATATAATTTAGTGAAGGATCTCTATGAAATGTTTTATTTAACTTAATTTTGCTCGTCTGACCAAATGATATCTTGCTAGCATTTTTTTATTAATAAAAAGCATGTTTTTTTTTATATATTTGAGTTAGTTTTAATATATTTTGCATTTATACATATGAGATATGTACTTAATTTTTAAGAATTAATTTTGTCAAGGACATCGAATAATTTTTAAATATGTTGCCATAGTAGAAAATTTATTTAAGCCGGTGTTTTAATTTTTAATTATATAAGCTATTTTTATTTTTAATAGACAATTTTTAATTGTATAACGATAATATCTAAAATCTAGAATGATTAACAAGTTGTAATTTTGTTTGCGTGAAGAGCGTCGGTGGCTCAGTGGTCAAGCACTTGACTTGCAATCTGTAGGTTCTGGGTTCGAATCCTGTCATGTACCAGTGTTTTTCGATTTCCGATTTACATATGTACATTTATTCGTCGTTCTTACGGTAAAGGAAAACATCGTAATGCACATATCTGAGAAGAAATTCAAAGATATGTGTGAAGTCAACCCGCAATTGGTCAGCGTGGTTGATGGCCTAATCACCCTTAACTTAGGGTAGGCTCCGAGCTCCTCGGTGGGGACGTAGTAAGCTGATGATGAATTTTGTTTTGGTTTGTGTATATTTTAAAATTAATTTAGGAAGCTTCGTTTACATTTCAGATTTTATAAATTGCTTATGACATAAAAAAAGTTTAATGATCATCACAGATAATAAAAGTATTACTATAGCTTATTGAAGATTATAGTGCACATATTTTCAAACTGTTATATATACTGTAAACTGATATAAAAACGGCTAAACAGTCACGTATATTCGTCCGGTGGCGGCACCGACTAGTTTCGAGCCCATCGGTGACCCTTCATCAGGGTGAGTGGGACTCGAAACTAGTCGGTGCCGTCACCGGACGAATATACGTGAGTGTTTAGCCGTTTTTATATAAGTTTATTATAATGTCTCAAGAAAGTTTTAATAATTTAATGTTATATATACTATGTCAAATCTAACTGAACTGCTTAATAAATGTTCTATTTATTTATTCATTTTGTTTGATTTCAACCTTTTTCTTCTCTCAAGTATCATAGAACTTCTAATACTTATGTGGTCCTAGTACCAACTACTCTGTGACAATGCAAAAGAATAGTTCTATACCCCAATAGGGGTCAAATCCACCCCCAGAAACTACAACGATACCTAAATTACCGATTTCCACAGACATCCAAAGTTAAAAGATTGCAGAATTATACTTACTACTTACTCCGCTGGCGCATCGACCCAAAGTGGGTCTTGGCCTCCGACACAAGAGATCGCCAAAGTCGCCTGTCTTGCGCCTTCTCCTGCCAGTCCATCGCTTGTAGCTCCCGCAGATCCAGCTCTACGGAGTCTCGTCAGCGGTACCTGGGCCGACCGATGGGTCTTGCAGAATTATGATTAATTGATAACCCTTCCACGTCAAACCTTCATCAGGAAATAGTAGGAAGGGAAACGGAATAAAACGAGGATATTCCTAACCTTTTGAATATAATAAGTAACAATTGATTTAAGTAAGGAATTCAAAGATATGTTTGAAGTCAACCAACCCGCACTTAACCAGAGTGGTTGATGGCCTAATCACCCTTAACTTAGGGTAGGCTCCGAGCTCCTCGGTGGGGACGTATAGCTGATGAAGTAACTCCTATAGACAAGATAAGCGATTAGTCCCGAAACTATTTAATTTAGAGCTTTACCAATTATGTAATCCTTTATGTACCAAAAAAAATATTTGAACTTTTTAATTGTGTTTTCTGGAGGCAAATCGTTATTTTTCCCTTCAAGGATTGGCAATAGTCTTTGGAAGAAACAGGAAAAAGTCAAGGAAATTTCGCTTCAGTAGGCCTTAATTTATTTCGTACTTTATCTTTAGATTATACGAGACATTAGAAATGATAATATTTTACATAATAGGGTAATTATATTAATATATATTTAATGAAATAGCACTCTATGGTATAGATAAAGCAACTAGTTATTATAAAATAATCTAAAACTAATGTTAAACTTGTTTGTAAATTTTTCGCAATGAAACTTTGTCATTAACTTATCTTTGATGAGCCTAAAATAGCAAATTCGTTAAGTTTTTTTTTATTCTCTATTAAAATGTATATTAGTAGTTTTCTGTTTAATAATCAACACTAGCTGTCACCCGTGACTATGTTCTACATCTATGCCAAATTTCAGCACGAAACTGAATTGCCACTGTTTGCCTTGAGGAGGCATTTACAGCTTCACCGGGCTTGAGGTGGCGGAGCGCAGATGGCACTTAGCCTACACCTCGTTTAAGAGTAACTAAGCTTAAGGGCTCCCTAAGGAACCTCGGCTCGGGCCGTTACTCCGTTATTATTACCGGATTGGGAGGTCACGGAGCTCTTAGGTCGCTTTGGAGGACGCTCCTTGGAGTGACGGGGCTCAAGGGCCCCCGAGAGGGGACCTCGGCTTGGGCTGTCACTCAATGCGCGTTTAGCATTCCGATTCAAAGGTGCCCGAGAGGGTCAAACCTCGGTTTGATCGGTTGGTGTTTTCTGATTATAAATTTCAGCATTTCGCTGAAAATTGGCTTTTGATAAATTCCTGGAGATACCTTCTAACAAACATCCATCCATCCATTAGTAAGATTACTTACTTCTGCTTGTATAACTTTTTATATAAGAAATTCTAGAAAAAAAAAAGATAAATAAAAAACGAATTATTATTAACGATTTATTTAAATAACAATTTATTTTAACTTAAATCTATGTTACTGTACAATTATTACTTGAGTACATTAAAAATTAATGTAAAAGATCTACTTTAAAAACATTTTGGACACCACTTCTTAAAAATCACCGACAAATTTTGAATTCTGCAATTTTATAATTTGTCTAGACAAATACAAATTATATTAACTAACAATTCAACGTTTTATTTTAGATATTTTGTGACATACATATAAAAGTATAGAAACTTTGATAAGGGAGATTAGACAAAACGCAATCAAACCACTAGATTTTAGATAAAAAACACGAAATTGCTCGTGTTTTGCTTCACGATGTATTTCAAAATTATACAAATAAAAATGTACAAACAAAAGTTTCTAAAATGATAACCTAATTTAAATTATCGTCTTCCAAATAAAAGAACGTATAATATATCTATTTAAGATAGAGTTTGACAACTGACGCCTATAAAGTATCGAATTAATTTTGTATGACGGTTAATGTTGTACTTGATGGACGGTTGTCATAATGTCGGACTGTACGCGCATCAACGAATAACTGTGAACTTACGAAAATCGATCTTGTAATTATATTAATCCAACAAATGGGTTCTATAATTTAGATGTTTTATTACTTTTTAAACTAGTCAGTTTTTTTACACACATTTAGCACATATTTAGCGATGTCTCGCGCAATTAAGTCAAAAAAACATTTAAAACAGTTCTTTTTGTTTTTAAACATCTCAATTTTAGGTTATATATTTTATTTTTCTATGTAGTTTTGTTTTGTATACTTTTACTTTTTTATTGTGTTGTGTTTTTTAACTGTGATTTACATCGATTGCAAGTTCTATGACAACAACCATCGAAAAAAATCTTAATCAATTTTAATCAAGCCATCTCTAGTGAATTGTCAAACTAATCTATCTTAAATAGACACACTATAATCTTTATTTCATATTAAAATGGTTTGATAATTTAAACTCACCAACACACAAATAATATAAATTACAGTTAAACGGATGTCGACATTCAAACTAAAAAACTACGTCTACGAGAAAAGAAGTTTCTGACAAAATATTATTGACTAGGTTTTCTTAATTTTATCTGGTTCACACTGACACCATGGAGTTAATGTTTTATTGCATATTAATTTCACATTAACTATAGTGACAGGTAACGAGTCTATGGTCACATTATGAGTCTTGTCGATTACATAGTCAACGCTATGCAAACCTGTCACTCTGTCTCTACGTCGTGTCACTTCTCTCTGATTAAAACATTTTCTCATATCTCGCTTTCTATATGTCTTATCGTGTATATGTCTGAAAAAAAAAATTACATTGACTTAGGTTTGATAGCGCATTCGCTTCGAAGCGATTCCATAACCAAGTTTAAAAAATTGAACTGACGCGCGACAATCACGTGACTTATCCAAAGTTATTGTCAGTTCTATCTACCTGGCCTGTCTAGCTAATAGGTTTGGCGACCTAATAGCTGGACAGGCGAGGCAGTTTGGTTGGACATTTGGGTAGAAGGCGTTACGAGCAGCCTACATTATTTAGGATTTTCGGCTTGTCTGTCCTGAACGGCTGAACGGACATCGATAAAATTTGGTATACATATAGAACATAGTCTAGAAGAACACATAGACTATTGTTTTGTTTTATTCCGCGCAGAGGGAATTGCGGGCGATAGCTAGTATTAGTAAATAGATGATACAATCAAATACTACGTAGAAATAAGGAAACCGGCGATTTATCATTTAATCTCGATAAAAATAACACGAATTCTGAAAATACAACAAGATTATTGTGATAAATATTATCAATTGGCATTTATATTGTAATACTAGTTGTCGCCCGCGACTCCATCAGCGCTAAATAAAAAGAATAGATAATTAGTAGCCTATATGTTCTTCTAGACTATGTTCTACATGTATGCCCTTCAGCGATCCATGCAGCCGTTCTGAAGCCTTCTAACATACATAATTGAGAGCGTCGGTGGCTCAGGGGTCAAGCACTTGACTTGACTGTAGGTCCTCGGTTCGAATCCCGCCATGTACCAATGTGTTTTTCGATTTACGATTTACATATGTACATTTATCCGATATTACGGTGAAGGAAAACATCGTGATGCTGCACATATCTGAGAAATTCAAAGATATGTGTAAAGTCAACCAACTCGCACTTGGCCTTGGTTGACTATAGCCTAATCACCTTTGATTTAGGGTAGGCTCCAAGCCCCTCGGTGGGGATGAGGTAATACATCTAAACATCCGCATTTATAATATTAGTAAGATATGTATAGATTTTAGGTTTGAACAAACTTTCATCATAGTATTTTAATGTGGCATAGTATTCATTGTCGCAGTTCTGCCGATACTTTAGTTATAATTTCATTCATTCCAATGTTACTATCTTTAAATACCTTTTTCATTTGATATGTATTTATTCTGATATTGTTAACGTTATTTCTGGAATTTTAACGAACTCTAGCGACGGATCAGAATACTGCGTAAGAACATATTTTCTAAGGACTTCGTAACTACTATTGTAGGTATTTAGAGTTAATATAAACGAAATAGCAACATAATAGACAGACAAAAGCATCGATGGCTCAGGGATTAAAGCACTTGATTTGTAATCTGTCCTGGGTTCGAATACCACCATGTACTAATGTGTTTTCGATTTACATATGTATATTTATCCGACGTTATTACTGTGAAGGAAAACATCGTGATGCTGCACATATCTGCGAAAAAATGCAAAGATATGTTTGAAGTCAACCCGTACTTGCCAGCGTTGAGTATGACCCAGTCGCCCCTGACTTAGGGTAGGCTCAGAGCCCTTTAGTGGGGACGTATAGTGAGCTGATAAATAGACAAGGCATCATCATATTAAAGCGGCAACCCTTGGTAATACTTGCGAACGTCAAGTGGCATTTTTTTTACTGACAATTATCAGTTGTTTTGTTTTTTGTATGTAGACATTGAAAATATTGAAAATAATATTTAGGTATATCTTTAGGATCGATTATAAGGTTCGGAAATAAACAGGAAGATTTTTTTAACTCTACGTTGCTTTAAATATAAAATATATTTTTAAAAAAGTGTTACACATTTTATTATTTACTCTACGAACCTATTTATCTTATGTATTTTTTTTTATATCATAAGGTCGCCAACGCGCGAGCGGCCATCTGAAATCGCTGAAATAGCGAAGTGACCGTTGCCCATAGACATACGCAATTGCATATGCGTTGCCTACCTATAATCCACGGAAGAGAGGATGCACTGAAATAAAATATCTTC
Source organism: Papilio xuthus (assembly GCF_000836235.2). Taxonomy (NCBI): domain Eukaryota; kingdom Metazoa; phylum Arthropoda; class Insecta; order Lepidoptera; family Papilionidae; genus Papilio; species Papilio xuthus. Next base: position 877,934 of record NW_013530893.1, on the reverse strand, counting down.
CCTTTCCATGCATCCTCTCATCCGGAAAGTCCACTTCCACTTCCCATCATTTCCTTATAAGAAAAAGGGTGGGAAGGGAAAGAGGACTAAATTAGGCCTCCGGGACGCACACTCATCAGACGAAACGCGGAATTGCTTCCACTTGACGCCTGTCTTCTGTGTGGTCGTGGTATATCACCGGGCGAACCGGGCCGATTCGTGTGAAGATGTTAAAGCGGGCTCTACCACTGTTAAAAAATTTCATTCATTCAAACTAACTTTTAAATATATAACACGATTTTAACCATTTGGAACTAATTTAAATTTTAAAATAACGTAAGGAAAATTACAATTGTTATCATTTGAGTTAAGATAAAACTTTTGCATAATGAATAAGAAACTGGTTTAGTTTTTACTCCATTTAACAATTTTATCATTATTTAAATGTAATTAATTTTAAAACATTGAATTTAATTATTTTTAGGATTCAGCTCACTATACGTCCCCACCGAGGGGCTCCCTACCCTAAGTTAGGGGTGATAAGGTCATAGTCAATGCTGGCCAAGTGCGGGTTGACTTCACACATGAAAAATCTTTATTGTTATACACAAGAAATTCAAAATTCAATGTTGCCTTGGCTCCTTAACTAGGAAGACCTGTACTTAAGGAGCAAAGGACTTCCCATATATATAAATTTAATAATTGTTTGTGTAGAAAAACA
>NW_013530893.1:875601-876900 GCF_000836235.2 Papilio xuthus | reverse complement strand
TAAAAAGTTTAAATATAAAAATAAAAAAAAATAGTGGCTTGGGATTTGAACCGCCGACCTTACGTACCAACGGCGGCGAACGATAAGGCCACGAGACCAAACTAGCATATATGATGACAAACTTAAATTTGATGTTGGTTTTATCTACCTAAAATCTGTCATCCGCGTCGAACACTTTTAGTAAATTTTGAAAAATGGTTTGATGCAAAGTGTCAAATGAATGTAACAGAAGTAGTTTATTCCAAATTGTATCACAAGTATATAGAGATAGAGTTCAATTTTGTCAAATGTACCGATATTTTTGCGCACCTTGACTGCTTCGTTACTTATGACGCTGTGGCTGCTACGATATTTATGAGCATCTTGCATGTACTCATATATTTGACGCTGTGTATGTACCGATGTATTTGAGCAGGGTGAATGTATCTATTATTTTGAGGACTTTTGTTGTACCGATATAATTGATTACTTTTGATGTACCTATATATTTGCATATCTTGTCTGTGACGATCTATATGACGCTGACTGTACACATTCAAAATATTGAAAATAGTATTTGGGCATATCTTTAGGATCGATTATAAGGTTCGGAAATAAACAGGAAGATTTTTTTAACTCTACGTTGCTTTAAATATATTTTTAAAAAAGTGTTACACATTTTATTATTTACTCTACGAACCTGTTTATCTTATGTAATTTTTTTATATATCAAAAGGTGACAAACGAGCGAGCGGCCACCTGAAATCGCTGAAATAGCGAAGTGACCGTTGCCTATAGACATACGCAATTGCATATGCGTTGCCTACCTATAATCCACGGAAGAGAGGATGCACTGAAATAAAATATCTTCCCTTTCCATGCATCCTCTCATCCGGAAAGTCCACTTCCACTTCCCATCATTTCCTTATAAGAAAAAGGGTGGGAAGGGAAAGAGGACTAAATTAGGCCTCCGGGACGCACACTCATCAGACGAAACGCGGAATTGCTTCCACTTGACGCCTGTCTTCTGTGTGGTCGTGGTATATCACCGGGCGAACCGGGCCGATTCGTGTGAAGATGTTAAAGCGGGCTCTACCACTGTTAAAAAATTTCATTCATTCAAACTAACTTTTAAATATATAACACGATTTTAACCATTTGGAACTAATTTAAATTTTAAAATAACGTAAGGAAAATTAAAATTGTTATCATTTGAGTTAAGATAAAACTTTTGCATAATGAATAAGAAACTGGTTTAGTTTTTACTCCATTAAACAATTTTATCATTATTTAAATGTAATTAATTTTAAAACATTGAAT
>NW_013530893.1:727673-874899 GCF_000836235.2 Papilio xuthus | reverse complement strand
AAATAAAATTCATCATATTTAAAGAATTAATTACTTATTTTATCATGTGTTAATTTATATAAACCATTAATTATACAATATATTATAATAAATTGTTTATTCATTAGATAATTTCTAAACTATGAGTCAATATACTTGGGTTTTAAGACTGCTGCTTTGTAAAAAAATATAAAACCTCAGTCATTTAGGAAAATAAGTATTAAGCAAGTAAAAAGTGTAATATGCTTTTTTTTAAGTATATTTGTGCACAATACTCACCGCTTTGTATTGGTAAGGAAGCTAAAAAGCAGCCCATAATAAATGTTAGTCCCAAACAAACTGTGAGACATTTTGAGCTGCTAAGCCGGTGCCCCATTAAATTTATACTTCTGTACATGAATAAATCAAGTTATACACACAGATCCAATAAACTAAGCTCATAATATCATGTTGAATATCACATTTTTATAAATAATAACATGTTTTTAAAAATTACATTACGATTTTAAAACTGATTGATTGAAAAACCCTTTGCAGACCGAAGCCGATCGGCAACTGTCAGTTTGACAAATGACAATTCATGACTGATAAAATGTATTTACAAAGACTGCTATTGTGAAATTTGTTATTTCTGTGATAAAAAGTTTTAAATGAAATTAGTGCTTCAATTTATTTTATACCTTTTATCTCAAAAAAAAATAACTGTACATTCCAAATATTTACAATACTTTTAGATGACAAATTATTCAGTCTTTATTTTTATCTCATTTAAACAATTTTATTGCGGTCTTCGAAAATTTCTTTTGTATTTTTCTGTAGAATATAAAAATCTCTATAAAAATTTCTAAAGTTCGTGTAACTATGTTTTTGAAACAAAGTAAATTTGAAAGGAAGGTCAGCGGCATTGTACATGTTTACACCTTTCATAGCTCTCCGGCTGCGTCAAAATCGTCGAGATCTATAAATACCTTAGTGTTAAGATAAACCAACCCCAATTAATTTAAAAACAGCCATCGATATGAATCCACTTTTAAATGTGTCAACTTAAAAGGTTAATTCATTTATCGTTGGGTTATCTAATTTAGTTTAACAATACTAGTAGAGAATTGAACAACATGTTAATAAAAACTTTATTTCAACCAAACGTAATCGTACACTGCGTTTAGTTGTTATTAGTTAAATTTGTTTGAATTGCTAATTAATCGTTGAGAAACGATTCCCGCACACGCAATACCGTGCGCCACAGCGATATTAATGACTTCTAATTAAGGATGCCATATGTATAAAAAAGGAAAACGTGGCCTTTCTTGTACAGTCAGAGGTTTCTAAACAAAAGTATCGTCTTTTGTTACTAAAGAAATTTATTACATTTCTAATTTATTTGCTTTTGGATCATCCAAAGATGCAGTATTACCATATGGAAAATGGCGATATGAAAAGAAAAGATGGGGTTCAAAAAAATAACAAATTTTGTTTTTTTTCTGCCACAACTCCTCTTTAATTTTTAAAAATCCCAATTCGCTTATCTTAAACACAATTACCGCTTGTCATGAAATGTCAACGATTAATATCAATTTTATAAGCACAGCGCCATCAGTTTGGGCTTTACAAAGCACAATTAATTACCTAAAGTTTTTATAACCAACTAATTACACGGTGTGGCTGAACGATCGAGAGTCCGCGGCCGCCGGCGGTCATTAAAAAAAACAAACACGCTCCGTTTCACCAGCAATACATCAATGTCTATACTCAAAGATAAGTTCACTAAATACCTACTTTCAACGTTTGAGTTACGTCTCACTTATAAGTAATTAAGAATAAGCAGTCGGAACACGTATTGTGGCATTTTCGAAGTTTATTTTTAAAACAATAATTGACGGTTTGGACTAGCTCAAAAGTAATTAAAGGAATTAACAAACAGAAAGATGATAAAAGATGTTTATTATTTGTACGCCCGAAGCGCTGAGCGGGTTTTAATTGGACGTAGTTATAGTACACCGTATTATATTATCCTATTTGTTTATTTAATATATAAAATTCCATGCAAATATTACAAACAAGACAAATACAGTACTTTAAATTATTTAAACCCTTAAGTATTAATTTAAATCAATTAGTGTGGTATAGATAATAGAAAATATTTATATCGTAAGTTTACATATTTTATCTGTGGTGCAGTTTATTTACTGTAAGTAAATTATAATTCCGTGAGTAAAAGTAAGTAAATCACGATATAAAAAGTTCGATTTAACATCGTTAACATTACGTTAACACTAAACATAGTTTAGTAAGAAAACATTTTCTAATTAAGTTTAACTTCCGATGTTGCGGGCAGTAATTACAAAATATTAAATTAATCTGCCGCCATTAAAACGCGCGCGTTCGATCGTAAATGCCATGTTTAACAGAATGGCGGGAAAAATGGCGGGAAACGTGCTTTGTTTTTTGAATCGATATCGATGTTTTAAATTCAATAGTGGAGGAATCGATTTATTTAGTAAATGTTATATTTTAGGCGCACTTTTAATTCAAAAATACGTAAAAAATTGTAGTGATGTGATTTTACACCAGTAATTTGTAATAATCACTTTTTTATTAGTAGTTTTAATAACATTATGAATTACGAAATTATAAAGAATTTGGAATTTAAAATTTTGCTTAAGACACCTTCGTGTCTTCGCTTAATAAAATAATTACGATAAAATAGCAAAGACTTTTTTCAATTCTTTAATTTTTATAAAATATTTTTATATAGTAGTACACACGACAATGTTGTCTGTGACAAATAATTAAAAAAAAAAACTTTTGTGTTTGAATTTCGTATTGTTTTCTAACAATACTGACCATGAGTTGAAACCATTTGAATAAAGCTATTTGCGTTATGTGTCGAGTTAGTAATTAGGGTATTTAGATAAGGTTGTCTGCACGCGACAAATTATTTAAATTTCAAATACAGATCTTATTCACTTAACATAAGAACTAAATTCGAATAATACTATATTATTTTAGGTTATTTCACAAAGCACAATTGTCAGTAAATTCTTTAGTAACACCTCGAAAGCATTAATAGAGGAATTTATATTGTTGATAATGAAAATACTTGAATATCATTGACAAAATTAAAGGTCAAGGTGGATTATTGAATATACTGTAAAATATAAATTATAAAAACTATTTGTGTCTGCGACTTTGTCATCTATATTAATCTCACAAAAAATTCTCATAAACATATTCTAAAACAATCTTTTATTCCCTATTATTTTGCACCCTTCATGGTAAAATTTAACAGCCTAAAGATTCAAGCTTCTATCTGTAGAAAAGACGATACTTCCATACAAATTTACAACGCCCTTTTCAACCCCTTACAACCCTTTTTTTCACGATAAAAAATAGCCTACGTCCTTCCCTAGGCTTTGGACTATTTGTGTACCAAATTTCATTTAAATCTATTCATTAGTTTTTGCGTGAAAGAAGGACAAACACACAGTTACTTTCGCATTTATAATATTATTAAGAAAGTAGTTCTGGCAGAATAACTCCCACAAATACTTGTCACTTTTAACGTGTGCTTAAAAAAAACTTTGGGTTCTATTTTTGGCAACGTTGGCAGATCTATTTTACCAACTTAAATATTATGTTGTCAAATACCTTTAATGACAATAATTTTTGGAACAGAATAACAGTGTAGTGAAATAAGAGAGGTTATTAATTAAATAAAATCAGAAAATATCGATATCTGGTTATTAGCTAAATGTAAGTGGTAATGTAAGCGCGGCCGCACACATCGCGAGCGGCCACACGCGCCGCCATTGTTCTACAACGACACTTTTATGATTGATTCCTTTAGTGATGTGATAAATATCGATATTATTACATCGAAGAATATATTTTTAAATAAAAAAATAACATTGTTTGATATTTTTTGATTTGACGAATGCAAATGAATGTTTAATTATTGCTAATTGTGTGATAGCCATCTTAAAATAATTTAGTTGTTATGAAGTTATGTAAGCGTCATTACCCATCTGAAAAATAACGGAGCAACTTTGTTATGTCGTTTAAATAAAAAACTAAAATTGTTTAAATCATAGATGAATAAATGAAATATCGTAATGGCGGCCATATTTGTAATTTGACGTTTCTCAGTTTTTTTTAATTTAGGCGTTAGTTTGAAGTGAAACATTTTATCGATATTTTCCCATCACTATGACGAGAAATCGGTAGCTTCGTTGCTGCAATACGTCCCATTAAGTTTCCGTTACACTTTTAACTCGGCAATTTATGTTTTGGGCTTTAAGTCGCGGTTGACTGTACGCGCAGATGTAGTATGAAATGTCGATTGTAAGATCCAATTCGTAATTCCAATGTTCCTTTTTTAAAATTGCCTCCAAAATTAAGTACTTTTACATTACTTTGTTCTTTTTTTGCCGCTCATTTTTACGTCAAATGTCAAACATTGCATATAATTTTCAATTTAGATTTAAGAAATTATTTTTGGTAAAAATAAAAACAAACGCTTGAGAACAAACACTTGGAGTAAATAATAACAGAAGATTTTTGTGTCAAATCTTACATTTTAAATTTAATTTATGAGAAACAAGAGAATAAAAAATATAAACATTGATTACAAGAGATGAGTAGCGACATCTCTTGTCGACTATGAGATACAAATTTTGGAATAAAATAAGTCACGCTTGTGTATTCTAGATGGCGCTGTAAGTCTTCAATTACCAGATTTCTACATGATTATTGGGCATACTTATAAAAAATAGTCGTCGTCCGTGACTCCGTCCGCGCGGAATTAATAAAACTAAATTAGTAGCCTATGTATTCTTCCAGAAAAAATCCTACATCTATGCCAAATTTTATATCGATGCAGCCGTTCTGAAGAATCACTTTTAACAAACATCCATCCATCCAAATAATCGCATTTATAATATTATTAAGATTGTGCATTAAAATTTGTCACATGAGTCTTTGCTTACGTTTTAACAGTAATCAAATCATAGACAAAATTTATATTTAAAATATATTAGTACAGGGGTTTAAATAAAAAACCCTTGTTTGAAGAAAAATGTGTTAGTATTGTAGAATATGAATAACAAAAAGACGTAGAAAACTGATCTGAAATTACTGAATTGAAAAGTTTAAATTTCTTCTTTTTTCTTGGATTAAATGGCAGCTAAAGTGTAAAAACTCCTTGAACAATATTTATTAAAATTATTTTCACTACAACATAACGCATATTTACTATGACGTCATAAGAGCCCGCTTTAACATCTTCGCACGACTTTGCCCGGCTCGCCCGGTGAAATACCACGACCATACAGAAGACAGGCGTCAAGTGGAAGTAATTCCGCGTTTCGTCTGATGAGTGTGCGTCCCGGAGGCCTAATTTAGTCCTCTTTCCCTTTCTACCCTTTCTCTCATAAGGATGGGAAGTGGAAGTGGACTTTCCGGATGAGAGGATGCATGGAAAGGGAAAATATTTTCTTTCTGTGCATCCTCTCCTCCGTCGATTAAATGTAAGCAACGCATATGCAATTACGTATGTCTATGGGCAACGGTCACTACGCTACTTCAGCGACTTCAGGTGGCCGCTCGCTCGTTTGCCACCTTATGATATAAAAAAAAATTATGTTATTGTGGTCGCGTAGTATTTCTAACACATACACTTAACAATTCATCGAAGCTATAAAAATGTTCAAAAGAATTACATTACTTATTTTATTAGTAACTCAAAGTATTCAAATTACTAAGAAAAATATATTAAGACTGTCTTATATTCAAATCAAGTAATATAACAAAGATGTCACGATGTTTTGTATTGGTCAGATTATTTGACACGTTAGTAAATATATACTGAGGTTTTTATAAATTCCACTTCATAGTTACTAATATTATAAATGTGAATGTTTAGATTGATGGAGCGTCGGTGGCTCAGTGGTCACTTGATTTGAAATCTGCAGATCCATTTTTTTTTTCAGAGGGGAATGCTTTATGCATACTCCGCGTTCCGGGGGGACGCGGTAGTTATGTGGGATTCTCCATAGCGGAGGCATACCCACTAAACCCCTCTGTTCCTCCAACGCATCGGGACGGGACCACGGGCACGCTTTCGCTCTCGTCCGCGGCCCACAATCTGCAGGTCCTGGGTTCAAATCCCGTCATGTAACAATGTGTTTTTCCATTTCCGATTTACATATGTACATTTATCCGACGTTATTACGGTAAAGGAAAACATCGTGATGCTGCACATATCTGAGAAGAAATTCAAAGATAAGTGTGCAACCCGCACTTGACCAACATTGACTATGACCTAGTCACCCTTAACTTAAGGTAGGCTCGAAGCTCCTCGGTGGGGACGTACAGTGAGCTGATGATATCTCCGGAACAGCTGCATAGATATCTCTGAAATTTGGCATACATATAGAACATAGTCTGGAAGAACACATAGGCTAATATATTTTTTATTAAGCATGAACAGAATCGTGGACAACAGCTAGTTTTACATAAGTATTTAAATGAGACATAATCTTTCTATATACGCACACAAAAAGCCAATACGAAACAAAATAAGTGATTTAAAAACAAAACACATAATATATATATTCGTATTGTTCTCTTTAAAAAGATGATGTCATTTAAAAGATTTGTACTTATAAAGCAAGCAAATAACTACACGGCTTTAATACAACAATCTACGTACTTTTAGACAATATTAGTTAAAATCTTTTGGCGCGAATGACGTGCTTTCATTACAAAGTCAAGTGTTAGAATGATTAGTGAGGGGACATAAACGTCGACATTTTAGTAAGGCTTGTGTTGCATCACATCGGTACAGTGTCGGATTTTCTTCCTAAGTCCATACGTTTCAATATTTATTAGTTTGTCATTCAAATTTCAGCGAGATACCTTTTAATATACATCTATATATCTTAACATTCGCATTAATAACACTCCTAGATGTCGTCCGCGACTCCGTCCGCGCGGATTTAATAACACCTTATAAGTAGCCTATGTGTTCTTCCAGACTATGTTCTATATGTATGCCAAATTTCAGCGAAATCAATGCAGCCATTCTGGAGATACCTAACAAACATACATCCAAACATTCGCATTTATAATATTAGTAAGATTAACACAAGCATTCTCTTCTTGATTCTATTTACTTAAAAACATTTTATAACAATAATGAATAGAAGAACACAGACTAATTAAGTTTTTATTTAATTCAGCGTGAACGCGTGCGGTAATATTTATTAAATTGAATAAAACAGTTTGCTTATAATTTACTAACATCGTAGTCCTGTCCACCTTACATTGATAAGTCGTGAAGCAGTCATTACTTCAAGCTCAAACAAGTTAGACTAGACCACACGAATATTCATATTCATAAGAAATATTAATATTAGCTGTATAACGTGAGCGTTAAGCAACAGCAGCAAGCTACAAGCGATGGACTGGCAGGAGAAGGCGCTAGGCGACTTTGGCGATCTCTTGTAACGGAGGGCAAGACCCACTTTGGTTCGATGCGCCAGCGGAGTAAGTTAGTAAGTATAACGTGAGTATAAATGCTTTTACTTTAGTAAAACGAGTAAATTTAGTATAAAATATTATTTAGATAAAAGCAGTGGAAACCACCAGGGTTAGACAAAGTGCATTTACTCCGAAACGATTCTATAGCGAACTTCAAAATTGTATGGAACAGACGCGCAACAATCACGTGACTTATCCAAAGTTATTCTCAGTTCTATACATATTTGAAGGTCGTTATGGAATCACTTCGGGGTTGAAATAACGAAGCGACCACTGTCCTTAGACATATGCAATTTCAGATGCGTTGTGTACACACTAACAAACACACAACCACGGAGAAGACCTTTTCCTCTCTTTCTCTCTCTCCCCCTTCCCACCCTTTTTCTTATAGGGAAAGGATGTGAAGTGGAAGTGGACTTTCCGGAAAATATTTTCTTTCTGTGCATCCTCTCCTCCGTCGATTAAAGGTAGGCGCAACGCATATGCAATTTGCGTATGTCTATGGGCAACGGTCACTTCGCTATTTCAGAGGTTTCAGGTGGCCGCTCGCTCGTTTGCCACCTTATGATATAAAAAAATAAATAAAAAAAAAGACAAACGTCAAGTGGAAGAAATTCCGAGTACAGTCTGACGAGCGTGTATGGAGGTCTAATATTATTATTCTTTCTCTCTCTTAAGCTATATAACGCCCACTGTTGAGCAAAGACCTTCAAAAATCGTCACGATTATCAGTCCAGCACTACCCGCATCCAGGATACTCCACCTATATGACCATATTCGGTCCATTGCGGGTAGCCTGTCTACGCTGCGTCGACATAGGTCGATCGCCGTGGCAGAAATTTCAGAACTTTTTGGACCCTACTAATATAAGAAGTAAATAAGAATGGACTGATAGCGAAGAGCTTCAAACAACATCTCAAAAAGCTCTCGCTAAACAGTTGTATTAAGGGCCCGATACAGAAGGCTGTTATCCTAGGAACCGCGCGCATCGTGAGAAGGTTCCTGTCTCTGCAGCCCTGACCACTGGTTGTTTGAGTCATGGGATTCCGCAGCCGGTTGTGTTCTATTTTTAATATATGTTTTGTATATTTATTTTTGGATATGATAAATAAATTAATACGTGATAATAAGAAATAAATAAAAATAAAATAAATTAACGTGAATAAATTTAACTATTATTGCATATGCAATTTACTTAAGTTATTAAAATGAATCAAGTTAGTGAATAAATATTAAGTTACGAACGCGATTTAACAAATGAAAGTAATAAATAAATTACTTGATGCAAATATTATCGGGAACTTATTGATATTCAACAAGTAATTTGTCTAGAATTAATCTCTTATAGCTTTAACTAAGTTTAAGCGCCGGTGGCTCAAGGGTTAAGCAATTCTGATAGGTCCTGGGTACGAATCCAATGTGTTTTATAATTTAAATTTACATTTATCCGACGTTAACAAACTGCACATATATTTGAAGAAATTTAAATATATGTGAAGTCAACCCGCACTGAGCCAGCGTTGACTATAGCCTAGTCACTAACTTGGAGTAGGCTCCGAGCTCAGTGGAGATGTATAGTGAGCTGATGATGAAATTATCTTACTATTATTATAAATGCGAATGTTTGGATGGATGGATGTTTGAAGGTATCTCCAGACTGTATGAATCTCGATGAAATTTGACATACATATATAACATAATCTGGAAGAACACATAGTTTACTTAGTCGTGACGACGTTGACGAAGTCTTGAGCGAAAGCTAGTTATAATAATATTTTATAAAGAATTGGAATAAAGCATTAAAATGCTATATTTTTTAAGTAAATCTTTACGTATTTTCTAACAGAACTAGCCGCGATGTCTCTGTCGCTGTGTCTCTTAACGCGCCGCATAAGTTTTTAGCGTTATACCAAAAATAGATATGTTTTTTAAACAGATTAAACAGATTATAATGTTTATCTCTTAACAAATAATACAGATTAAATATCTTTAAAGCTGTTGTTATTAAAAATAATCTTAACGGTACGTATACTATTGTTAATTTTTAATCTTTATGCAGTTTTAAAAAAGGAGGTCCTATTAACAAAATGAGGTGTTTTTTTCTTTTTTTGAATAGACATGTACTTGACCATAATCCACGAAATGCGAATGTTTAGATGGATGTTTGTTTGAATTTAACTCCACAACGTCTGAACTCGATAAAATTTGGCATACATATAGAACATAGTCTGGAAGAATATATAGGCTACTTATTATGTTTTTTTTTAATTCCGCGCAGACAGAGTCGCGGGCGACAGCTAGTAATCTTATTATCGTAGTAAATTCTATCCTATACCACTATTGCCATTTGCACCTTCTTCTATGTTTTTAATTAAACATAATAAATAGTAAATAATTTGTTAATTTTAAATTAAACATGAAGAATTGTAGATTTTGGTTGTCTATCGTTCATGTTTGCGTCGTATTTAATAGTATTAGTTAAAAGTTTGTTTTTAATTGCATTTCAAACGTACGATATTTTACGTAATATCCTACTTGAAAGTTCCCACTGTTTACTATGTCGGAATCACTAAAGGGTCATTCCACTCCTTGGCTGAAGAAACGAAATGAAAATATAGGTCTAGTGGAAACCGGCCTTTAAACAATAAAGATAATAAGATAAGAGTCGTGTAAACAGAGCCTGTATTCAGATATTCAAATGAAGTCACGTCTCTGCCCGCCCTACAAACCCGCGGCGTGATAGTACGGTCAATATTGACCGGTAAAGCGCTAGAAGTTGATAGTTTTTGTTTTTTACACCTTCTATGAAGACACATAAGTGTACAAAAATAAAGTAATTATTGCATAAGGCCGGCAACGCATCTGCGGTTCCTCTGGTATTGCTGATGTCCATGGGCGTCGTTGAACACCTCGGTGTTCCCGCTGCTCATTTGCCCCCTTCTGTTTTTTTTAAATAATGTCGCCCGTGACTCCGTCCGCGCGGAAATAAAAATCTTAATTAGTATCCTATGTGTTCTTCCAGACTATGTTCTACATCTATGCCAAATTTCATCGAGATGCATGCAGCCGTTCTGGAGATACCTTCTAATAAATATCCATCTATAAATCTTAGCATTCGCATTTATAATATTAGTAAGAAATTATTTAATTTTTGATTGTCATTTTTTTTGGATTCTTTGTTTTTTTTTCTGCGTTAATTGTGTTTCAAATTTGTTAAAAAGATGGCGACGTCTATGAATTACGTTTGGCGGGAAAGTTCTATTTAATATTGTCATATTGCAACTAAGCTATACATTCTATAGAGATGCTAAATTTCTAATTTAAAGAGTTTATAATTTTTTATATTATTAACGCGCCGTATCCGATCTTGTTTTAATTTTGGGGTGACTAGCAATGAGTAGTTTGCCTTTAATTTAATTTTACTTTGTTGCTTATAATAGAAACGATATGTTAAAAAATTTGAAAATATTCAATATGAAAATATTATATAACAAAGTTGGCAAATAAAACGAAATAGTGTAATAAAAATCACACAGCTCGCAACAAAATGATAAGCTTTTGTTGATTTTAATGCAAAAATCAATCCCGCCTACAATCATAAGCATAAGAAATTTAATTAAAAAAAATCAAAGTATTTACCAAACACAGTTTAGTTTTTAATGGCGGAAAATTTGCGTGAAATTCAAATCTTATCGCGTTTTATTAAAATTAAATTCCGCAACTTTGCAAAACAATTGGCCGCCAATTATTTTAACGACAAAAATAATTACGAACGCCGAAGCGTATTTCAATACGATTTGAAATCGATTTATTTTCTATTCGAACGCACCTTTATCTCGCGGCATTAAGCTAATAAAGCATCGGAGTTAATTAAAAAGTATTACTCGGTTCGTGGCAGAAATCGACGCGCCTTCGCCCGGCGCGGCTCGCCAGAGAAAAAAACAAAAGCGACCATCGACGCGTTAACCCACCCAATAGCGCCTTAATTGAATCACAACCGACGAAATTCGAAAGCACATCCACCCCGAGCGATAGAGACCAACTCGAGCCGACTCGCCATCCGGCCGGTTGTAAGCCGAGAGCGGCGCGCTGAGCCGCCCACTTCTAAAGCGTTCCAAATTCAAATTCCACCTTTACACCACGGCCGACCAATCACAGCGCAAGTATTCAAATAAAGAACGCCGAGGCGACATTTAGCCGACCCCCATAGGATTTCCTCGGCCAATAGGAACTCGGGAGTCCATGTTCGTCGTTTTTTTTTCCGCGCGACGGGCGTCGGGGAGACTGGACCGGATCATTCGGCCGCGCGCCGCCCTGGCGTTCGTATCGCGCGCTCGCGTCACGAAAATGGATTGTGTGTGCACATGTGATCTCGATTCGGTGTAATTTTGTGACGGTACTATTGCGGTGAAGCATGATGCCTCTCGCACCGACTCCTGTGGTGGCGGTGCCATCGAAGCCGAAGATCGGTTTCAGTATAGACAGTATAGTGGGAGGTTCGGAGCGGCCGCGGGCGGCGTCACCGTCGCCGGGCAGCCCGGGCTCGCCGTCGCCTCTGGCCTCGCCGCGCAGCCCATCGCCGCGGCCGTTGTTGCGGCCGAGCGCGCTGCCTGCAGTGTTCCCGGCACCGGAGCTGAAGCGGCTACCTTATCTGGAGGCGCAGAGCCACCACCAACAGTTCCTGGCTCACTTCCAGGGCGCTGCGCTGGCCGCCGCGCTCGCGCACCAGCAGCAGGGCTTCGGTGCGCCGCTGCCGCCACACCCACCTCATCATCCCGCCGCGCCCGTGCCTCGCGAATCCTACCAGCTCTACCCCTGGCTTATCAATAGGCATGGCAGAATATTCCCCCACAGGTTTCCCGGAGGTAAGACTTAGGATTAAGCTAACTTAAAACTGTTGATAGCAAAGGTTTCTTAATATACTTTTTACTTCACATAGGTATAAAGTCTCTTACCATTAATTGACAAAAATAACAAATAAAATTATTAAAGAAAACGTTTAAATTTTAATCAGTGAAATTCAATAAAAATAAAGAAAATAGGCGTTGAAAATTACGAACAACATTAATTATAAACCGACAAAATCTTTGCCGTGAATTTTATTTATGTAATTTTTTCTTATCTGTAATAGATACAAGGAAATTGTAATACGTTTATATTTAGATATTTTATCGCAAATACAGTCATAAAAAAACTAATTGATTAAACATATTCATATAAGTTTTACTTTTTAATTATAATTTTATAGCGTCCGTAACATAATGCCGGCGGCAACTAATGTGTTCGATTAATGCTTTCTTTCTTTATTTTTTTTTTATAAATATTCGAAATGTTAGCTTGAGGCACTTATTTAGACGTATTTTTTTTTTAACAAATTCGAAATTACGTGACCAAGTTAAAACATTTAATAAGGTGTGCGACATATTTAAAAAATGTTTTAAAAGTATAGACAAAAATATATTTCTTATTTAAATTAATAATAATTAAATTAACAAAATCTTATCATAAATAATTAAAACAATGAATTGGTAAAGTAAATAACCAATTAATATTAACTACAATGTTGTTATCTTAAAGTTTCCAAAACAAAATGTACGCAGATTAAAGTTTTGCGCAATATAGGTAGCTTATCCGAAACAAGAGACAATTAAGATAAATATTATCTGTGGATGCGTTCAGAAATGTTGACGTCGTCTTTTATCATTCGAAAAAAAAGAAAGTCAAATTTTTTGACATTTGACACGGAACGTTGTTTTTTTTTTTAATTCGAGACACAAGTTACAGAGACGTACAGCCGTGATATTAAAAGGCTGAGGTTATTCTTTTTTTCTACATTCATAATATAATAATAGCATGTTCATTTTTACGCATTTAAAACTTTGACTCTTTAAGGTTATTAACAAAGACCTTTTATCAATCAATCTTTTATTATACACTATCTGTTGCCTGTGTCTTCGCGTGTCTTTGTTAAAGATAAAAATTACAAAAGATAAGATAGTTTCAACAAAAATATTAAACATCATCAGGAAAAAACCTCAATTTACCAGTGTATTAAATATTAAAAAATTAAATAAAAAAATATTATAATCGAATTGTGACAACCCTATTCGAATTCATTTAGTTTTTGAGTTTATAGTGTACCGTTAAATGGCAATAATTAAGAATTTTATAAGCATTATAACTTCATTTTTAATTATAAATATTATTCATAATCAATGAAGACCGTATAATCAAAAGTAATTAATTAAAAAGTTTATAATCGAAATATAATTAATTTATAAAAATTAAAAGAAGTTAGTTCGCATTACGATGTCTATTTATAATTTAAATCGTAAAGTTGTCAGTTTAATTAATTTGTGTAGGCTAATGTAAGGGGTCACCTTGTTTCGAATGTGTGACGTTTGCATGTGTGATTGAGTGCATATGTGTGCGTGTTTAACGTTATTTTGAAATTGTATTCGATTTTTAAAATTCTAACGGTTGCCTGTAATTGTTTTAAAACTTTTTAAATTTTGCTTTATCTATAACAAAATAATTGATTTTTTTTATTTACTAGCGTTCGCCCGCGGTCGATTATTCATTTATATATGTACATTTATACGTTCCTACGGTTAAGGAAAACTTCGTAATGCACATATCTGCGAAGAAATTCAAAGATATATGTGAAGTTAACCCGAACTTGACCAGCATCGACTATGGCCTAGTCACCTCTTACTTAAGGTAGGCTCCGAGCCCGAGATCCGTTCAGCCGTTCTGGAGATATGTACTTTCAAACAAACAATCCATCTATGCAAACATTCGCATTTATAATATGTATTCATCATCATCATCATCAGCTCACTATACGTCCCCACCGAGGGGCTCGGAGCCTACCCTAAGTTAAGGGTGATTAGGCCATAGTCAACCACGCTGGCCAAGTGCTGGTTGGTTGACTTCACACATATCATTGAATTTCTTCTCAGACATGTGCAGGTTGCATCACGATGTTTTCCTTCACCGTAAGAACGTCGGATAAATGTACATATGTAAATCGGAAATCGAAAAACACATTGGTACATGGCGGGATTCGAACCCAGGACCTGCAGATTGCAAGTCAAGTACTTGACCACTGAGCCACCGACGCTCACAATTACTACTATTACTACTTATATTTAACAAATATGTATTAGTAAGATTTAATTTCATAGCTTCATACTTATATTTAACAAATTAATAGAGTAATCCATATTAATTGTTAAATAAGTCTATATTATCTGTGCGTCCGTTCCCGCGTTAAACATCATCTGTCAGAGTAATTAAAAACTTATTCTGTCATTATCTGTGCGACTTTTAACCTCCTTGAAGTATTATACATAATTACTGGGGAGTGAACTGATAACCTCCAGCCAGATACAATGTAACAATCTGACCATTAGTCGTAATTATATAGAAGATAATAAAATTGTTATGATGCCCGACATTAATACAATCACTTAATAATCAATTGATTTGTATGTTTGTTTAACGTATTTTTAGAGCGTATTACTGTGAAATTCCTTTGAAAATGACACTTGCATTGTTGTCTCTGTTTTATTATACGAGAATAAAAGGGATGGCAATATAATTTTATACAAGTGCTACGACTGCTGATTTCTATACATGGATAGGTGATTGCTTGAAAATGAAAGCTTTTGCGTTTATTCATTTTTTTTATTTTTTTTCGAATTTAGGCCTTGAAGAGCTGCTTTTTATTTAACCTACACATATTATAAATACGAATGTTTAGATGGATGTGACGTGGATGGATGGATGTGTGTGTTTGAAGATATCTCTAGAACGGCTGAACGGATCTCGATTAAATTTGGCATACGTATAGAACATAGTCTGAAAGAACACATAGGCTACACTAATTAAGTTTTTTTATATATCCACGCGGACGGATTCGCGGGCGACGGCTAGTAACTAATATAATAATAATAGTTGTTATTAAATAGAATATGTTATTGCTTATTAATATAACTTGTTTTATAATATAACTTATCTATTAACTAACTACATTGAATAATCTAATCATCTTTAGTGATGACCTATATGAGTTATTCTCATTGAAAAACGAGACAATTATTAACGGAATAAACGCATAAAAATAACCGATAAATAACGCACATCCCTATTATATATGCCACTTAGCAACGTGTCAGTTCAGTAGTAATTGATTCTACTAAAACCTACCCTAAAATGAAATTTCATTATCTGTGTAAATAAAAAAATAATACTTAATATACAAGGGGTGTTTATAAAGAAAATATTCAGCAAATAACCTTTCGGTGTCATCCGAAACGAGGACAATTGACTGCCAACCCCTCGTAAACTAACAATGTTATTTTTATGAACCCGCTACAATAAAATGCTGTTCAAATTTAATTAAACCGGCTTAACGCCCTTTTTGTTAAAAAAAAAATTGGACGTCACACAATAGTAATGTAAGAGCATTGACAAAGACGCTTTGTGACAAGGCGGGAAAACGCCCGCGATTATACGACGCCTTTGTTACCGATTTTTGATCATTTCGGTAGCTCTAGTGATGTTCTCGAATCGATATTGAGGTTATTTATCGGTTATTTAAAAGATATTTATCGGTTTATCTCTTCTTCGTTCTCTATATGATTTTTATTTACTAACTATGTAAGATAATCATCATCATCAGCTCACTATACGTCCCCACCGAGGTGCTCGGAGCCTACCCTAAGTTAAGGGTGTCTAGGCCACTATGTAAGATATCTTAGTAATATTATAAATGCGAATGTTTAGATGGATGTATGGATGTTTGTTTGAAATTATCTCCGGAACGGCTCAAAGAAATCTGATGAAATTTGGCACAGATGTATATCATAGTCTGGAAGAACAAACGCTACTTATTAAGTTTTTTTTAATTCCGCGTCGACGTATTCGCGGGCGACAGCTAGTTACGATATAAAATTCTTTTACTGTATTTATTGGCTCGTCATATAATAATGACAGGTTATAAAATATATTTTTAATTCTACTAATTCCTTTCCTATTAAAGCACAATGCGGAATTATGTTGTGTTGTCATTTATAGTCGCCATATTGTGACATGTAACTTGTCACTAAACTTTGTTAAACAATTGATCAATTATATTAATGTGGTGTAGAAATCATTGCAAAGAGTTTTTATTACACACCATTTACATCTAACAATTAAGATTTCATTGAGTTGTTATCCAGGAATTATAATCTAAAGATTTAATCTAGCAAATTTATATTTCGATGACCTAAACTTGGCATTTTAGCAGTAATAAAGCTATTTGCAAATGGTTTTGAATCGTAAAATAATTTGGTTTTTACTATACCAATTGATATAATGAAGGCTAGAACAATTAATTGCGCTATTCCGTATTGTTCTTAAAAAAAAAAAAAAAAATATATATAAGAATTTAATTCCGTCTCAATTTTCTTTTTAATTAAAGTAAATAAATAATAAAGTATAAAATTCAGTATTACTTATCCTTTCTATCGATCATTGCGCATCACTAGTTGTCTTGTTCAAAATGTTGGTAGTACTGAACGTCAAAACTTTAGTTACGCGCTCTTTTTCTTAATTACCTCGATTGTTGCCGGATGAGCTTTTTTAACATCGAAGAAAAAAAAAACGAATTGAATAGGTCATAATTGGATGTAATTCGAGACCACTTTGTTGGGCGAACGACTGTGGGATTAACTAACGTCCGCCATCTTGGATTACATTGCGGTTAGTAGTGATTTACGTTTTGGGCACTTGAAGTATGGGCGGGAAATGATGATTAATTGTCGGCCAGTAATTACAGGGCCCCGTGTTTAAATACTCAAAGTATTTAAACGAGATGTTTGCTTTCGTGCGTATAATTGTAATTGTGTTTTCATAATTATAGCCTTCATGTTGGTATGGTTTACGAAGATAGTATTAACGTTCTGAGGGTTGCCATCATTGCGTCATTTTTTTTAATTTAAACAAAGAGATTACTTTATATTTTATTCATATAATAACCTCAAAATACTTAAATAATCTAAGTTACGATTAACAGCGATGTTAAAGGCAAAGTTTCTTAAAGTTTAATGATTTTATTATCTTATATATATTAAAGAAAGTCGTGTTAGTTACACTATTTATAACTCAAGAACGGCTTTACCGATATGGCTGAAAATTGGTGAGGAGGTAGCTTAGAGCCAGGAGACGGACATAGGATACTATTTATTCTTTTTTTTCGAATTTATGCCTTGAAGAGCTGCTTTTTATTTAACTTACTAATATTATAAATGCGAATGTTAAGATGGATGGGTGTTTGAAGATATCTCTAGAACGACTGAACGGATCTCGATTAAATTTGGCATACGTATAGTCTGAAAGAACACATAGGGTAAACTAATTAAGTTTTTTTATATATCCACGCGGACGGAGTCGCGGGCGTCAGCTAGTTTTCTTATAATTTATTATCTATGACCTACCGGTTTCAATTTAATAACGCTAACATGGCGTCAGCGCATCTAATAATGAGATTTTAACAATCTATCTAATAAAGTGCTTTACGTTTTAGAATTTATTGTAAGTTTTATGACCGCGCATTTATAAGTGTCCATTTTAAATTAGATTCAGCACTTTATGTTTATGCTTGAAGCGCTTTACGCGTTATACGTATAAGAGAAAATTTTAATTAGATTTATGATTTTTATTTTAATTACATTTAAAAATATATCTTACTAATAATATAAATGCGAATGTTGAGTTGGATGGATGGTAATTTGGCATACATATTGAACATAGTCTGGAAGAAAACTTTTTTTAATTCCGCGCGCACGGAGTCACGGGCGACAGCTAGTTGACAATATAATATAGGTATTGTTATCATTTTCTCTGTATCTTTAGATTTCTGATTAATTTGACAATTATACGATATTAAAAAAAAATAGAAGCTTTTTTATTATATTGCATATATTGAGAACAAACATAAAAAATTTGGTAGCTTATGAGATGACAAGATATAAAAAATATTTATTTAAATAATCGATTTGAAATATCGATTTTATCGGTTATTCTAGTGATGTACGATCATATTGTATAATAGACAACAGATAACAAAATTATCTATTATTAATGTAATGGATTTAGATTCTGTGTCACTAGAGTTAGTACAGATAAGAATACATGCTTCTTTTTTTTTTTGTTTTTGTTTTGTGTGTTCTAGAATTATTCACCGTTTAGCTCTTTTAAATGAATGTGCGTACTAATATTATAAATGCGAATGTTTAGATGGATGTATGTTAGAAGGTATCTACAGAACGGTTGAACGGATCTCGATGAAATTTGGCATAGATGTAGAACATAGTCTGGAAGAACACATAGACTACTTATTAAGTTTTTTTTTATCATGCGCGGATCAACTCTCGGGCGACGGCTAGAGATTAATAACATTATTATAACGTTTGAATTTTTATGGATTAATTTTGACACATTGCGACAGAGAGAGATGGAAGAAAGGGATGAAAGATATCTTCTTTGGCAAAAAATAAATCTTATGAAAGGCGTGAATAATTTTAGTACCACATCAACCGTCATTTGCGTAATGCCTGATGCACGCGAAATACGCATTTGCATTGACGTATTATTATAGTGTCGTTAACAACGATTACATTCAAAATGTTAATATTTAAGCGGCCATTTTTTTTTTAATTAATCGTCGAGGGAGACCGCACGCGTTGAATGCTTTTGCCTTCCGTCGCGGTTGCGATTTTCAAAATGGCGGGCACGATTACGCGCCCTTTTCATTAATCACTTTAGAAATTCTTACAAAACTAACTGCCGGTCAGAATTGTTAAGTGGTCTTTAGTGATTTAATTTGAGAAATCTACACTAAGGATCTTTTCTTTCTTATTGTACAGACCAATCTAAGAACAGTAGTAAATCTTACTAATATTATAAATGCGAATGTTTAGATGGATGGATGTTTGAAGATATCTCAAATTTGGCATACATGTAGAACATAATCTAAGAGAATTTGGCTATTAAGTGTGTTTTTGATTCCGCGCGGACCGAGTCGCGGGTGACAGCCAGTATTGCAACTAATTTTTCTCACCCCAAGCAAATAATTTATAGTCTGTTTATCCAGATTATATTTTACATCTATACCTTTCAGCAAGACACATGTAGCCGTTTGTTCTTTTAACAAACATCCATCCATCTAAACATTCGCATTTATAATATTAGTAAGATAACCAGGAAAGTTCAAGGTATATTTAAATTAAATTAAGTGACTCAAATCAAAGGTAATTTTCCGTTTTTCATGTAAAATATACAGTTCAAATTATTACCAATTATTACCAACTGTTGATTAAACACACTTGGTAATAATTTCAAGCCGCATTACTTGTTTCTCGTCAGTTATTGAAATGACGTAAGTAGTGATGAATGATCCTGTTGAACGACGCTCGTTTAGCGGTAATCTTTGTTTAATTTAATTTTAATGGAAGGATAACTTCAAGGATACTTCGTTTACCGAAAAAGATATGGATCTTTTTAATGTTTGTAAAGTTTAAAAGATTGCAGTGTTATTGTAATCTTACTTCTTACTAATATTATAAAATAGCTGTCGCCCGCGACTCCGTCCGTGGGGATATATAAAAAAACTTAATTAGTGTAGCCCACCCATCCATCCACATCACATCCATCTAAACATTCGCATTTATAATATTAGTAAGTTAAATAAAAAGCAACTCTTCAAGGCATAAATTCGAAAAAAAAGAATAAATAGTATCCTATGTCCGTCTCCTGGCTGTAAGCTACCTCCTCACCAATTTTCAACCATATAGGTAAAGCCGTTCTTGAGTTATATATAGTGTAACTAACACGACTTTCTTTTCTATATATAGTTAAGATAAGATGTGATTGTTTGGATGTATTGTGAGAAGATATCTCCAGAACGTCTCAACGGATTTTGATGAAATTTGGCATACATAGAGAACATAGTCTGGAAGAACACATAGGCTACTAATTAAGATTGACGTTGGAAAAATATGTTCTGTTCTGACAATCAACTGTTTTCATTGTCCAAAATACTTGTATGAAAACATTTATATCTCTTTTTTCTCAAAGATAATGAAAAGTTTTATCTTTTATATGTTTTGGTAGACATATGTTGCAGCAATGAAAACTTGGATAGCAAAAATAATCATTTTAAGCATTTTCCACGGAATTATCGTAGGCCTAACTTATAATGTAACTTTCTTCTCAGGTCCGGACATTCCGGGTTTCTTGCTGCAACCGTTCCGGAAGCCGAAGAGGATCCGGACGGCGTTCTCTCCGTCGCAACTGCTCAAGTTGGAGCACGCGTTTGAAAAGAATCATTACGTGGTCGGTGCGGAGAGAAAACAGTTGGCACAGGCGCTCAGTTTAACTGAAACACAGGTACGTTGGAATACTACAAATTACAAAGACGTTTGTACTATAATATATTATGTTGGTATCTCTGTGTTTTGAAAGAGAGAACGAGAGAGGTAATACGTTTTACGGTTATGCAAACTTCAAATCTTAGAAACAAAATTCATAATAGGCAAACGTTTAATTTGGCATAATCCTGGCACACCTCTCTCATTTTTTAACGTATTCATTTACATGCAGGCTTTTTAGGGGAACTGCAAAATATATACCGTGTATGGGTATCAACTGCTGATTACATAACGCCCGCTTGCAACAGTCCGTGTATGACTGTCGTTAAATCATTAATCTATAGGATGTCACCAATGTGACCAATGTAAGGCTTTCTATACACTACTATTAGTAAATACTGTGAGCAATGTTTAAGGCAGGAATTAGTTTGGGCGTGGTTGAGCGACCCAGGGCGCTGGACACAATCTCATGTAACCCTGTTAACGCCCTAAAGGTCTGGTAAAAAGTGTTAGAAATTGCCCAGGGCGATAATAGAGCTATAACCTTTTTTATTTTTGTCAGAAATTCAACGATAATTTTTGAATTTGGAATTTCGTATTTGAAACACTAACGCGCCCTTTTTCGTTAATCGATTCATTGCGATATTAATTATTCCATAACTGGCTAAAAATGTTTTTATGTCAGTTTCAACAGTTGACACAAATAGCTTGTAATACAGTCTTGTATTTAACCGATGCAGTTTTTCTTGTTTTTAAGATTAACTAAATATAGCTGGCCAGTAGTATGCTTTAATTTATTCTTTGAAAATAAACAAAACGTACTTTTTCTTTTGCTTTTTAAAATTAACGTAAATGTCAACGACTGAATTTTATAGAAAATCTAATAGACGGAAAAAAGGAAGGCTAAAGAAACATGGGACGATCAAAAATCTTATTTCTTACTAATATTATAAATGCGAATGTTTAGATGGATGTTTGTTGAATGAACGACTCAACGGATCTTGCTTAAATTTGGCATAGATGTAGAATTAATCTGGAAGAACACATAGGTCACTTATTTTTTTAAATTCCGCGCAGACGGAGTCGCGTGTAAAGGATAGTAACATATATACGATAGATAAACCAGAAATTGTACGTTGTCTCTGTCGTATTTAATTTCCAATAACAATTATTTTAAAGAATTAATCATGAAGTCAAGCACTTGACTTGCAATCTGCAGGTCCTGGGTTCGAATCTCGCCATGTACCAATGTGTTTTTCTATTTCCGATTTACATATGTACATTTATCCGACGTTCTTACGGTGAAGATAAACATCGTGATGCACATATTTGAGAAGAAATTCAAAGATATGTGTGAAGTCAACCAACCCGCACTTGGCCAGCGTGGTTGACTATGGCCTAATCACTCTTAACTTAGGGTAGGCTCCGAGCCCATCGGTGGGGAAGTATAGTGAGCTGATGATGATGATTAGCAGTTCAAGTGAAAAATGCTAAATGTTTTCCAAACATTTCCCGCTATTTAATTTTTAACCGGATTTTTCTCAACCACGCCTAGTCACAGTTAATCGTATTTAGTTAAAGCCAGTTAACAACTTAATTAAACGAAATGTTTAAATCATTAGTTCACATATAAGACAATCTTGTTTTTGCCTGATTAACGTTTATGTTACACACCTTGTAGCTGTTTTCTAAAGAAATAATTCCCTGGCTTTACGGAGGGACGTTAGTTCCCTCTGCATTTTTACCGCTACCATGGGGAGTGTTCCGAAGAACTATTTGGAACGATTCCTGCCTAGTTCCGTCATCGGACGACTCGACAGGCCGCTAGGTTCCACGACACTTGGATGACTGGCATTCCACAATGGTGCGATTCTCGAGCAATTCCTTGCTTCGCACAGCCGCGTTGTGGAACGGTCTGGCCTCGGCGGTATTTCCAAACCAATACGTCTTAGGGACCTTTAAGAAGCGAGCATACCATTTCCTTAAAGGCAACGCATCTGCAGTTCCTCTCGTGTTTCAGATGTCCATGGGTGTCGTTGATAATCTCAGTGTTCCCGCGGCTCGTTTGCCCCCTTCACTTATAAAAAAAAATATATTTTAAAACAAAGGGTCTTATCAGACAGACGGACAACAACGTGATACTATAATGGTTCCATTTTTTGCGATACGGAACCCTAAAAACAGATATGTTTTTTTACAAGTTAAACGTCAGTTCGGGTTCACGGTCAGTAGCTCATTCGACCTATGTTTTTTATTTGCCCTCTACTAAACTAATTTACATAGTAATTTGTCCATTGAATTTTACAATAGCAAGATGCTTTTAAGGTTATATTATGTTTTTAAATACTTAGCTATCACAGCGACTTAAAGTAGGTCTTAGTCTCCGACAAAAGAGGTCGCTAAAGTTGCCTGTCCTGTGCAAACCAACAGGTCCAGTCCTACTCTCGCCAGTGGTATCTGGACGAGCCTGTAGGTCGGCGGTCAAATTTATCTTTACTTAAATATTATCTATTAGCTGTCGCCCGCGACTCCGTCCGCGTGAAATGAAAAGAAAAACTTAATTAGTTACCTAAAATTATTTGAATTTTGGAACGAACCAAATTTTTTTCCCGTTTTTGCAACATTTCTCACTGACGCTTCGCTCCTATTGGTCGCAGCGTAATGTTATATAGCCTAAAGCCTTCCTCTCTCTCTCCTCTATAATAATAATCTTCTCTATAAATGGAGTAACCAACAAAAAAAGAATTTTTCAAATCGGACCAATAGTTCCTGAGAATTGCGCGTTTAAACAATCTCTACAGCTTTATAATATATATATGATCTATACAAAAAATTGTTTGTATATTTGTCTCCTCAAATTTCCTATACGATTAAACTAACTATGATATTACTGGAGTCGAGTATTCATAGGTAGAAATAGCTTTTGATAAAAACTTAGCATTCTTTGGTTGTTTGTGATTAAAATTAACGGTTAACAGTTTCAAGTACGTTCTAATTGTTATATGACATTGTTTTAACTGCAGCATTACGTCCAGTTTAAATAGAAACGAATATAAAAAAAGTTAAAAAATTAACTTCCATGAATGATGTATATTCCTTATATTGTAAAACAACATCGTTAGCTGTTGATTATGTATGTATGAGAGTGTTTGAGAGTGTAATAAGCCTTGTAGAATACTGTATGTTAGCTGATGAGGTTTTTTTTTCTTGCAATTTGAAACATGAACATCTTTATGTTCAAGAAAAATCTCCTAGTAAAGACGCATTCCCTAATAAAGGCTAGGGAAGCGTATTTAAAATACTTATTTTAGGAAAACTTATAGTACATAACGACAAATCATATTAAAATCACAAAATATTCAAATCATCAGCTCGCTATATGTCACCACTGAGGCTTGGAGCCTGGTCGCGGACGACAGCGAAAGTGAGCCCGTGGCCCCGTTCCGATGCGTTGGAGGAACAGAGAGGTTTAGTGGGTATGCCTCCGCTTTGGAGGAGAATCCCACATAACTACCGCGTCCCCCCGGGACGCGGAGTATGCATAAAGCATTCCTCTCTGGAAAAAAATGGGCTCGGAGCCTACCCTAAGTTAAGGGTGACTAGACCTTAGTCAACCACGCTGGCCAAGTGCGGGTTGACTTCACACATATCTTTGAATGACAACATTCACATATTCTAATACAAACTTTCATCCCCTTTTCCCTATTGTTATTTTTCACCCTTGAGGGTAACATACAAAAATTTAATGTCATATTTATTGAAACCAAATTAGAAGTCTAAAAAAGTTTCAAGCTTCATTATAAAGAAATTACGACATTCCCATACAAATCTCTACCCCCCTCTTTCAAGCCCTTACAACCCCTTTTTAGCGTTAAAAAGTAGCCTATGTCCTTTTCCAGGCTCTAGACTATCTATGTACCAAATTTCATTAAAATCGGTTCAGTAGTTTTTGCATGAAAGAAGTACAAACAGACAGAGTTACTTTCGCATTTATAATATTAGTAATGATTAAGTAAACATACTAAGTAAGTAAAAAACAATTAAAAAATAACATTTCCTCAAGTCTCAATAACCAAATTATGAACAGTAAATATTTAACGTTAATAGCTCGTTTGCTACGGACGCACGGACGGACAGGCAGATGCTTGTAATTTATTTAATAATATAAAATTACAGCTATCGAGTACAACCTGTCTCAAACCTTGTTGTCTTATGATGATTATTGGGAAAGAGGGAAAATATTATTAAAGAATATGGTTCCGTAATAAAATATGATTTATGACATTTTCATACACTTTTATTAGCTTAATAAAGAAGCATATTACAAGTTAGTTTTTTTTATATCATAAGTTGGCAAACGAGTGAGCCACCTAAATCGCTGAAATAGCGAAGTGACCGTTGCCCATAGACATACGCAATTGCATGTACGTTGCCTACCTTTAATCGACGGAGGAGAGGATGCACAGAAAGAAAATATTTTCCCTTTCCATGCATCCTCTCATGCGGAGAGTCAACTTCCACTTCCTATAAGAAAAAGGGTGGGAGGGGAAATAGGACTAAATTAGGCCTCCGCGACGCACACTCATCAGCCGAAACGCAAAATTGCTTCCACTTGACGCCTGTCTTCTGTGTGGTCGTCGTATTTCACTGGGCGAGCCGGGACAATTTTTGCGAAGTTGTTAAAGCGGGCTCTACCACTGTTAAAATAGTTAAAGAAATTGATTCTTTATACACAAGGCCAGGTGAATTGGTAATCCGGAAATTTAAGTCGCTAAGCAAAGTCATAGAGTTACACAGTGCGCGTCGTCGACATTTCTATTTGTCATCGCTAAAGACCGCTTGCAACCTATCAAGATAGTCGTGAGAATCATCATCAGCTCACTATACGTCCCCACCGAGGGGCTCGGAGCCTACCCTAAGTTAGGGGTGACTAGGCCATAGTCAACCACGCTGGCCCACTGCGGGTTGGTTGACCGTGTTGGTCGTGAGAATAGCGTCAGCAATTTTCAAGATGGCGGAGTAAATCTATACAGTTGACACGTAGTACCAAAGTCTATACTGTCCTAATAGACGCGTCGACGAGTTAACGTTGTATGTACGCAACCTTACGATTTTAGTATAAATAATTTACGTTGCTTCGTGTATGAATGGCCTTAACAGTTTATTAAACTTACTAATTTTATAAATGCGAATATATGGATGTTTGTTAGAAGGTATTTCCAGAACTACTACAGAGATCTGACTTTGATCTGTCTTTTTAAGCTACTAGTTTATCTTTATTTCTATTATTTATTGGAAAAAATGTAATATTTTCTTCTTAACGATCTCTGAAATTATTTCAAGGGCTTAATAAGGTTGTTAGGATACGTGAAATGGTATACTTAACTTGTGTACTATTGAGGTGGCAATTTATAACCTGTTTATTAGTTTTTTTTAAGTTACAATAAGCACAATGTTGGTATTAACTTGATGTTTCAAGGACAATGATCTATAATACATGGGTATTGGATTCCAGTTGGATTAGTTCAGATGGGTTGCTTCTATGGATCTATTTATTGAGACTAAAGGAATAGATGTGATGCAACCTGCACATATCTGAGAAGAAATTCAAAGATATGTGTGAAGTCAACGAACACGCACTTGGCCAGCGTGGTTGACTATGGCCTAATCACCTTTAACTTAGGGTATGCTCCGAGCCCCTCGGTGGGGACGTATAGTGATCTGATGATAATGATGAAAGGAATAGAAAACCTAAAGAATAAGGTAACTAAACTATTAGTAATCTTACTAATGTTATGAAGGTAAATGTTCAGATGGATGGATAGATGTTTGTTGGAAGGTATCTCCAGAACGGCTGAACGGATCTTTATTAAATTTGGCATAGATGTAGAACATATCTAGAAGAACACATAGGCTACTTAGTTTTTTTTATTCCGCACGGACGAAGTCGCGGGCGACAACTAGTTATGCTATAAATGCAAATGTTTAGAAGGGCGGATGTTTGTATGAAGATATCTCTAGAACGGCTGAACAGATCTTGATTAAATTTGGCATAGATGTAGAACATATCTAGAAGAACGTATAGGTTATTTTTTTTAATTCCTCGCAGACAGAGTCACAGGCGTTGGTAATATCTTATATATTAAACTAATATAAAAGATACTGTAAGGTATTGATTCAAATATGTGTATAGGTGTTGGCGCATGCCCAATGTTCCCCGTCACCCCTAGGGGCGGGGCTGTGTCAACACAACCCCCTGCTGGGGGCGCGAAACGCCTCTCATATCTCTATAACGCCACAATATTCAAGACAAGATGAATCTCATCATTATTATGAAGGAAAACTTAAATTAAGTTTTCAAATACTTAAATTGAGTTAGAAATTAAATTGATAAAGAAATTAGTAAGATACATCTTTAATCGATTCAAAATAATAAAACTTAATAAAGTTTGCAAAAATGGAACGTTAACTTAAAGTACTAAGTAAACTTGATGTAAAGAATTACGTTATTCAAATTGTATTTAACAAGATTTATCACAGTTTGTTATTAGTAGCTGTCGTCCACGAATCCGTCCCCGCGAAAAAGTAAATTAGTAACCTATGTGTTCTTTAAGACTGTGTTCAAATTTCAGCGAGATCCAAGCAGCCGTTTTGGAGATACCTTAAAACATCCATACATCTAAACATTAACATTTATAATATTAGTAAAATAAATAAGTAAGCGATAAGTAAATTATCTAAAAATCGATTTGAAAATATACGTTTATTTTGTGTTTTATTTATCGAATATTTTGTAGTCAACATTCTTTAATTAATAAAAAAAAAAACTAAGCTTTATTAACGTTTAATAACGAAACAGTTATTTAACGGATATCAGTTATAACCATTGACAATAAAAAATAGCTTACAGTACCAAAATAGGGATGTGCGCTCGTAAACGACCGTCGATTCGCAACGGAAGTCGATTTGCTTCCGGATTTGACAACCCTAAAATAGGTTGCAATAAAATTTTATGTCTTTCACTCTCTGTATTTCATTGTGTTTAATTATTTTGGACTAACACTGTATTAATTCATATTTATTTATTACTAGCGGTCGACCACGTATCCGTCCACATGGAATTAAAAAAAAAACTTATTTAGCCCTATGTGTTCTTCCAGACTATGTTCTATATCTATGCCAAATTTCATTGAGATCCGGTCTGTCGTTCTGCAGATATCTTCAAACAAATATCCATCTAAACATTCGCATTTATAATATTAGTATGATTTGATGTACAACTCTGTTTTGACACTAGTCACAAATTAATGGATTACGTTATCTGTATTAAAAAGTATATTCCACAGAAAAAGGCAAAGGTCCATGATCCTTACAGCCACTGTTAAAAAAGTTGATATTTAAATTAAACATTTTAATTCTAGAAAATAACTACTTAATTCTTGCTTCTTACTAATATTATAAATGCGAATGTTTAGATGGATGTTTGTTTGAAGATATCTCCAGAACGGCTGAACGAATCTTGCTGAAATTTGGCATAAATATAGAACATAGTCTGGAAGAATTACTACTATTTTTAATTCCGCGCGGACAGACTCGCGGGTGACAGCTAGTACAAAAAAATCTATTACATTCTTTATGAAGATAAGGTTAACTTAATATTATCACTTAATCTCCTTTATACTTCATTTTAATGCGCGGACTCTGGCTTTGTATTCGATCAGTGGTTGATTTTAACTTTAAAAAAAATTATACAAGCCAATTATTTATTAATTTATTTACAAAATGGCGCCCCATAATTTTCTATAGATTATAATTTGATTATAAACTTAACTGTTCACTGTCCAATTATAAGATAAAATAGACTTCATTATTAAGAACCCGTTGACAATTTCATAACAATATTAAATGTCATCGCGCTGTCTCTCTCTTACCAATCACGCTGTCTCTTTCGCTTTGGGGATATTGAGGATAATTGTTACTTTTGTTAAATTAGAATGATGTTTATAAGCTAGCTGTCGCCTGCAACTCCGTCCGCGCGGAATTAAAAAAAACTTAATTTGGTTATGTGTTCTTCCAGATTATATTCTACATGTATGCCAAAGTTCAGCAAACTTCAAATAAACATCCATCCACCCAAACATTCGTATTTATTTAGTAAGCTTATATTATTTGATTTCTATTTCCGAAACGGATTAAAAAAAAGGAAAAGCATTGTAATGTAGAGAAAAGATTCGATATGTCGTTTTAGGCATTAATGATTTTTACTTTTTACAAATATATATTTTTATGTTAGTATAATAAATTTCTCTAATGAGTTAAGCCAAGGTATGTCTAAAAAATCAACCTAACTGAATCCGTTAAACTACGAGTTTTCTGTGCTAGACATATACTTAAAAATGTAGATTAGCTACTAAATTATAAGCATGCTATCTAGCTAATGTCACTTTTAAATCGAACAATTAACACTTATTCCTTAGGGTCACAATATAATTATAACCTAAAATTACATTTCAGAAATGTTATACTACATATTTCTCCCAGGATATACAAGAATAATAAGCTATAAAAACCCTCAACAGCCCTACATCTCGTTAAAATTGCGAATGTCTAACAACCCCAATTTGTCGCATCGTGGCATCTCTTTCTATCGTACACAGCTATCTCTCTCACACGCTAATGGATCGACAATAAAGTAATATACGAATAAATAGCTTTCCGCTTAAATTTTGGCCCAATTCACGCTCTACCCCTTAATTGCCGCATCTCCCCTTTCGATTGCTATCTCTTTCACTCTTGTGTAAAATCGTATATCTGTCTCATGCGCTGGCTAATCCGTCGGGGTTTAGTATAATAGGGTACATAAGTACTTAATCGTATTTCTGGGCATGTTTTGAATTCCCTCTATTTATTTTGTACTGGTAGCGATATTGCGGGGTCTTAGTCCCCTTGTTAAATCATTGTTAACTCGTATAGGGAAAGTTGACCTTTGAAATTTAGTAACTTATAACATTTTTAGGGTGCGTTTTAAAGTGGTCGGATAATAGTTATATCGCAGATGTGTTCTAACGCGTATTGTTATAATAAAATTCGGGTGTTAAATTTGCAACGGATCATTATAATTGTTTAATGGCTTGTTTATTTAGTTTATAGTTAAATTGAAATTCAATAATCTATTAAGTAAGTTGTACTAGCTGTCGCCTGCGACTCTGTCCACTTAGAAATAAAAAAAAAATAATTAGTAGCCTATATGTTCTTCCGAACTATGTTCTATAATGCCAAATTTCATCGAGAACAGTTTATCAGTTCTGGAGATATCTTCAAACTTTCATCTAAACCATTCTGTAAGTACTTAGGTTAGCGAGAAACCTGACCTGAACCGACGGACCATAAGCGAGAAACTGTAGTTAAAGAGAAACCTTTAAGCGAGAAATATATCGCGTTTCCTCTCGCTTACCAAGATTCGTTGTATTTTTTACAAACTTATAATGAGTTTACACTATAAAATACATGTTTAATTAACATTCTGTGTATTGTTAAGGGTACGGATTTCCAAACGAGGTCGGGGGTTCGAATCCCGCCATTCGACTATTGTAAACCATATCCTAGCACAAGTATAGAGCTTAGTTGGAATGATAAAAGAAATATTAGTAAATTTACAAAAAAATCTGCTATTATTTTTTTCACAAAAAAAAAACAAAGATGCTAGTTTTTTTTCATATGTTTCTATATAAATTGTTAAACAATTTGGTCTAAGTATTATACTATCTTAAACGTAAATAGGTCTAAGACATAAGACCGACACCGACTCCGAAATAACAATAATTATAAAGTATAGTATACACCCTTAACTTAGGGTAGGCTCCGAGCCCCTCGGTGGGGACGTATAGTGAGCTGATGATGATGATGATAGATATATTTAAAAAAAAGATTAAGATTTCATTAGATTCTTTGTCAGTTTAATTAAAATTTAAATATTTTTCATTCATTCATTCATCATCAGCTCAGTATGCGTCCCCACCGAGGAGCTCGGAGCCTACCCTAAGTTAAGGGTGATTAGACCATAGTGAGCCACTCTGGTTAAGTGCGGGTTGGTTGACTTCACAAATCAAATATTATTTATATAAAATTCAAAAATAAAAATCGAAAAAGAAAAAAGATTTATTACTTTCGAGGATATTTGTTCGTGACATTATTGTGTTACTTTTTATTGTATTTTGTTTAAGGTTTTTTTTTTCAGAACGTTTTTTTTTTTATCTTACGTTTAATATTATAATTTGATAACGTATAACCATAATAAATATATCAAAAGTAATAAGAAATCCCACCATAATGGTTATAACATAAAACTTGATACCCACCCTAAGGGATGAGGGTGGGAGGTTCTTGACGGATGCGTTAACCCTAAACGACAAATGGGCCTATGGGACGTGTTACTGTGGTTTAGAGGGATGAGATTTGAGATTATATTCCTTTTCTTTACATTTTTTTCTTAACAGTATTTCTAAGCAGTATTTTGAATGCTGTAGAAATGTTATATTTATTTTACACTAGTGGTCGCCCGTGGCTCCGTCCGCGCGGAATAAAAAAACATTTACACTTAACAGTGGTAGAGCCCGCTTTAACATCTTCGCACGAATTGGCCCGGCTCGCCCGGTGACAAGCGTCGAGTGGAAGCAATTCCGCGTTTCGTTTGATGAGTGTGCATCCCGGAGGCCTAATATAGTTCTCTTTCCTTTCCCATCCTTTTTCTTATAAGGAAAGGATGGGAAGTGGTAGTGGACTTTCCGGATGAGAGGATGCATGGGAAGGGGAAAATATTTTCTTTCTGTGCATCCTCTCCTCCGTCGATTAAAGGTAGGCAACGCATATGCAATTGCGTATGTCTATGGGCAACGGTCACTTCGCTATTTCAGCGATTTCAGGTGGCCGCTCGCTCGTTTGCCACCTTATGATATAAATAAAAACATAATTAGTGAGTAGCCTATGTGTTCTACATGTATGCCAAATATTATCAAGATCCATGCAATCGTTCTGCAGATACCTTCTTACTAACATCCATCAATCTAAACATTCGCATTTATAATATAAGTAAGTAATAATAATAAAACATAACAAAAATGGCTTCTGAAATTCTAACATACTTCCTTTTGTGCTCCAAACAATGTAGTATAAATCTGTGTTAAGCAGATTGTTGACTAATCTTTATATATATAATTCTTCTGTGAGTGTATATGTCACTGAACTTCTCTCAAACGACTGAACCGATTTTGATGAAATTTTTTGTGTGTGTTCAAGAGGATCTGGGAATGGTTTAGATTCACAATTTTCATCAAATATTAACTTCATATTAATTTATTCAAATTAAAGACGTGTAGACAGGACAACGTCTGTCGGGTCCGCTAGTATTAATATAAAGAGAAAACGACGTGTGTTCATATTTATAAAGATTAAATTATAATATACTAAATATCTTATTAAATCTATTACTTTTATGAGGTTATAAAAAACGCTTCTGTTACTCTGCTCTTTCGCACCTACCGCGCATAACCTTTACATTATAATTTTATTATGTTGGCTATACTGCAAGTTACATTGTACCAACTTAACAACATCTTAAACCCATTACCTTTAAAGCTATACCTGTATTTAGGCACTGTAAATCTACCTTTAACAGTACTAAAACATCCTTTCCAATACAAGCTAATAACAACTTTATAGCTTTGGGAATAATGCTTAAAATCGCTTTAAATAACTTTGTGTTAACATATCATTTGTATGGATATTATTGTAAAGTTTCGTTGTTCAAATATTGCATTTAAAATGATGTTAAATTTGTAATTTATATGTTGTTCGTTCGCACATGGGATGCTAATGATTGGGTACTTGTGCTTTAGGTTTGTGACACATTGCATGGGTACTAATAGTGCTAGAGACTGGATATACATATATATAAAAGAAAGTAGTGTTAGTTACACTATATATAACTCAAGAACGACTTTACCGACATGCCTGAAAATTGGTGAGGAGGTAGCTTAGAGTCATGGGACGGACATAGGATACTATTTTTTTTTTCAAATTTATGCCTTCAAGAGCTGCTTTTTATTTAACTTATCTATATATTAAGATTTTTTATATGTCCACGCGGACGGGTCGCGGGCGACAGCTAGTAAAATATAAATATTGTCTTAATTTATTTATAGTTTATTATAAACTATCTGTCACCTGCGACTCCGTCCGCGTGGATATATAAAAAACTTAATTAGTGTAGCCCACCCATCCATCCATCCATCCACATCACATCCATCTAAACATTCGCATTTATAATATTACTATCTTAAAAGTATCTCCAGAACGGTTCCATGCATCTTGCTGAAATTTGGCATAGATCATGGAAGAACCCATAGGCTACTAATCAAGTATTTTTTTAATTTCGCGCTGACGGAGTCGCGGGCAACTAATATTAGTATGATCATAAGTCAGACAAACAAAAGTACTTACAACTAACACATTGCGAAACGCACCCATAGTGTATCACTACCTTTATAACATCGTAAACAAAAATTGCAGGTGTAAAAACAGATGCTCTATTGTTCATAGAAAATAGCACTTTATAATAATATACATAAAGTTGAATTTACATAAACTATATTAACGTTATTTCATTGTAATAAATATAAATAAACGTTGTAACAGACAGACGGACGGATAAATCATTGCAATGTGTTAAACATCGTATTAAGACTACATTTATTTATGTTAATTATAAAAATATGATAATTAACTTAATAACATGAAACGAAGTACGTTATTTGTTAAAAAAAACACAACGTAATAAAACTTTTAATTTATCAGATAACTGAGTTTCCATTGCCGGAACACGTTTGCAAAATACGTATGTGGGAGTCACAGCCGGAGAATACTTTTTCAAATAAAACATAGTCTTCTTTAACTCATATATTTCCTTTAGAATTGTAAACAACAACTTTTTCAAAAACACCGCTGTTACATTGTCTTTTCCATTACCCGAATGCCAGAAAAACATGGCCGTCATTCAGACGAGCAATTAAAATACTTTTAATTTACAATAACGAAATACCGTCAGATAATTAACATGATAAGTTGAATACTTCTATTTTATATTTGAGAATCAAATATTTAAATAATCTTTTGGATGTTAATACAAATCATTAATGTTGTTATATTAAATAAACAAAAGTGTTATTGACTTATAGCATAGACTAAATAACGTTTTAGGTTAAGGAATTACAGAATATATGAAATGGCTTACACGTATTTCTTTAATCACAACAAAGGATATGAACAGACTTTGGTACCGATCGAGAAGACCAAAAAAGAATATACTCTTTGTTGCACGTATTACTTATGCTAAAAATAGATTTCCAAATATTAAAAATAACTACTAATATTATAAATGTGAAAGTTTGGATGAAATCCATTAAACCAATCCATCCAATGCAAAACAAATTTAACTGTTTGAATGTTTGTCACAGTTATAAATTAAAGTCTGTAGTCTTACTAATATTATAAATACGAATGTTTGGATGTATGTTTGTTAGAAGATATCTCCAGATTTACATGGATCTCGCTGTAATTTGGCATAGATAGATAGATAGATGGAAGACCACATAGGCTACCGATTACGTTTTTTATAATACATACGCACGGAAGACGCACAGGCGATAGCTACTTATAAATACAATGAAATAAATACTCTGTTTTTACGCTGCAGAAATTGCAGACAAATAGCTACTTTATCCATAAGTTCATGGTTCGAAAATCACCCATTTCCACGCACGATTAACTATAACATAAAGGGTGATATAGGATATGACTAAATTGATATTTGATGTCGATATATCGCTAATGTACCGTACAGACTAATCTAATTTGGAATGGGGAATCCCCCTCTATAACCTAAGGGTTTACTTTGTTTACATTCAATTTCAATACCAACTTTTGTCTCTTTCTATCGCATTTGTCCTTGTCTTTTTATATTGACACGAATTCGTGGTTTATTTCTATCATCACTGATACATAGACTGGCTATAAGAGGCAGTATTTTGTGCCTATTTGATTTAGATTGATAGGGTAGGCTCCGAGTCACTAGGTGGGGACGTATAGTGAGCTGATGATGATGGTATTAAAAATAACAATCGTTGCTTCTTGAAAGCCTTATAATAGTTTTCTTAGATCGACTTATTACTTATTTTAGGCCTTATTTTAGTTACTCTAGGATGTAAATGGTATGGGGATTTGTCGGAAGATGGGAGTAAAAAGGGTAAATATTCTCTATATGTGCATCTATTCCTCTGTCGAGTAAAGGTTGCATCTTCAATTGCACGATCGCTTCGATTTTCATCGAAAAAAATATCGTTTCTACATACATTTTCTATTAAATTTCATATCATAATATTACAATTTGCTCGCTGTACGAATGTTCAGATTGTAAGAAATTGCCTTCTATTAAATCGATTTATTTATTTTCCCGTATATAATCATGTTATAAATTATATTTCACGTATAAAACCGTTATCGGTGAAATGAAACTGCGTATGCGCAGATTATTTTCAATATTACATGTGTTATAATTATTTATATTAAAATATGACGATAAAAATGTACAAATACTTCTTACTAATATAAATGCGAATGTTTAGATGGATTTTTGTTAGATATCTCTAGAACGGCTCAACAAATCTTGATGAAATTATATTAAAGTTTCATGAGACATTATATTAAACTGATATAGAAACGGCTAAACACTCACGTATATTCGTCCGGTGACTCAGCGAGCGACGGGCCGCGTCCGCGAAATAATACCAGTACCACTCATCCTGATTAAGGGTCCCCGATGGGCTCGAAACTAGTCGGTGCCGCCACCGGACGAATATACGTGAGTGTTAAGCCGTTTCTATATCAGTTTAAATCTTGATGAAATTTAAAATAGATGTGGAATATAATCTGGTAGAAAACATAAACTACTTATTAAGTTGCTTTTAATTCATCACGAACGAAGTCTTAGGTACTAAATGCTTGTTCATTTTGTTAATCGAATTTACTGAAGAATTTTAAATGGTGTTTAGAAATTAATTTTTAATTTGAATGTCCAGCTTAGTCTTGCTGAAAAGACTGAGAGATAGGCGTTCTTTTCATCATCATCATCAACCTGCCCTTATCCCTTTCGAGGGTCCGCACAGTATGTATTACTCCTCCATACATCTCTATCAGCCGTCATATCCGAATCTACCCCCTTCTTACGCATATCCTCTTTCACACAGTCATTCCATACCTTTTTTTGGTCTTCCCCTACCCTTCGATAGGCGTTCTTTTGTCGAAAGCAATTATTAAAAAAAAAATCTTACGACAATTCAAACTATAATATGAATACATAGCAATAATGTTCTTCATGAATTAACTTAAAGGAAACAAATAGCTTACTATGCAATTTGCCCCTTTGCCAACATTTCGTATTTTTGCATTTAGTATAATTTTTCAAAGCCGACAGAGACTTGAATAGATTTCACGAGCCATTACGTCTGTGACAAATAGCGTAACAAGATGGCGGATGCTTTTTTACGCGGGAAAAGCTTTTGTTAGCGGAAAATTGTCTATGGTTTTCGTTCAATTGTGTTATCGAGGGGATGATTTTTAGCAAAGGGTGACATTCTTTTGTTATTTTTGATGGCACATTATGTTTATAAAGTTTATATTAAACCTTTATGTATTGTTTATTATGTAATCCTTTATGTATTATAGGAAGTTTATATGGATGTTTGTTAGAAGATATCTCCAGAACGGCTGAAGGGATTCCATAGAAATTTGACATATATATAGAACATAGTTTGTAAGAACACATGGACTACTATTTACGGTTTTTTTTTGCTAAATTCAAACGATCAATTCTAAATAAAAATCTTTTGTTCCCAGGTGAAAGTATGGTTCCAAAACAGAAGAACGAAACATAAAAGAATGCAGCAAGAAGAGGAAGCTAAAACTGGCACCAAATCTGGTTCATCCGGCACGAAACCTGATGATGGCAGTCAGTTTAATAACTCTTATGATGAAGACGAAGAACTTATAGATATGGATATGGATGAACTTAGTGAGAGTGAAAATGAAACGTAGATAACAGTGATACATAAGACATTGGTGTAAATAGTTTTTATTACATAATTATAGGCAAATGATTCTTATTTATTTCAATAGTAATGTATTAAGACATTTAGTGTCATGTAAAATGTCAAATTAAGTCATTCCTTATTTATCAATCGTAATTAAAAGCGTCAATAGCCTATTAGTTAAGGGTACGGATTTCCGTTCACGAGGTCTGGGGTTCGAATCCCGTCATTCGACTATTGTAAGCCATATCCTAGCACAAGCCTAGAGTTTAGTTGGAATGGTAAAAGAGATATTAGTAAATTTACTAAAAAATCTGCTAATATTTTAATTAAAAAACTGTTACTGCGATGTCTCCAATATAAAATATTCTTAGTAATATTATAAATGCGAATGTTTAGATGGATGTTTGTTTGAAGATATCAACTAGAACGGCTCAACGGATCTTGATGAAATTTGGCATAGTTGTAGGACATATTCTGGAAGACCATATAAGTACTTATTGCGATTATTCCAATTTCGTGCGGACGTAGTCGCGGACTACCGCTAGTAATATTATAAATGCGAAAGTTTAGGTGGATGTTTGTTTGAAGGTATCTCCAGAACGGCTCAACGGATCTCGGTGAAATTTTTCATATATAAAGAACATAGTCTGGAAGAACACATTTACTCTTAAACGAGACTTATGCTATGTGCCATCAGCGCTCGGCCACCTCAAGCCCGGTGAAGTTGTAAATGCCTTCTCAAGGCAAACAGTGACAACTCAGTCACAAAAAAAACACATAGGCTACTTATTAACTTTTTTTTTAATTCCTCGCGGACGTTGTCGCGGGCCACAGCTAGTGTATTCATAAATAATTCAATCATTAATTTGACTCAATTCATAAAGCGCTCATTCATTAAATCCTAAACAAGTAACCGTGTCATTAAATTAACGGTATTCAAAATGGCGTCAGAACGACTCTTGTTAGCGCGTCACGAATTAGATAACAAAATTGGGGGCCTATTATTATAGTTTGGGGGGTATTAAATTAATTAAAACTGCCTTCTTTGATGCGTTCCTCTAGTGATGTGGGTATAATTAGACGGTTTGATTTTAAACGTTGATAGGATATGGTTTTGGAGCTGTCAACGTTAGAAAGAGACAGCTATATGATAGGTTATAAGAGTGAGCGAGAGGGATGTATTTGAAAAGTCTATGGTTAGCGTCGTTTGTGGGCTGTTATTAAGAGATGTGTATAGTTCGGTATCAGGCGCTTGGCATCTTAGTCGGTAATTGCTCGCGACGAAATCAAATTGTTTTTAAACTGTTGACGATTGTTCCGGACGGCTATTTGTCTATGGTGTCCGGTATTAACGATTATGATCTCACGTTCTTATTTCGTTTTGACATGTATTGTGATATTGTTTCACGAAGTAATTTAACAATGTCAAAATATACGAACGCGTAGATAATTTTGATTGTATATCAGTTCTTTTTAATATAATTATTTAAATAAATCTCTTATATTATATTTTTTATGATATAAATATTATGATAACCAGTTCACTTTATTTCCTACCAAATTACTATCCGCAATTACTACACTGGCAACACCACCACCCATGTGTCAACGCGGAAACGTCAAACGCCATTAAAGTTTCATTTTTAATTAGTGGCCAGCATTAAGCGGCCATTGTTAAATTAATCGTTTAATTTGACGTCGCGGGAGCGTGACAAGCGGCCGTGTTAACACAATAACTTGTCCAGAAAAGCCAAGGCATTGTTTGTTATTCTTAAAATCGACTAATTGATGAATTTCTTGTTTAATATCGATTTTATTTTTACTTGGTATGGAATTAAAGAATTGTTGTACGAGCGACGGTTGTTCAATGGTTAAACATTTGATTTGTAATCTGCAGAACCTGGGTCGAATCCCGTCATGTACTAATGTGTTTTTTGATTTACATATGTACATCTATCCTAATTTCTTACGGTTGAGGATCATCATCAGAACATCGTGATGTAACCTGCACATATCTGATATTAATTCAAAGATATATGTAAAATTAACTCGTAGTGGGTCTGAGTTGACTATGGCCTAGTCACTCCTAACTTATGATAGGCTCTAGTCCCTTAGCTGGGACGTATGATGATGATAAAATTGACGTTTGTGCGTACGACTACGATCATTGGTTATGACGTCATCGGAGTTGGGTCTCTTGTTATTGAACTGTAATTAAAAAAAACAAGTAGAGTCTTTATTTATTTTAAAGATTCTAATACAAAGTAAGATATTATTCATTTTATTATGTAAGTTAACTTACATATAAAAACACGGAGGAGGGACAAACTAGCGGTCGCCTGAGATTCTGTCCGCGCGGAATAAAAAACAGACATTGTTAGTAGTGCTTACTTATGTGTTCTTCCAGACTATTGTTAGAAAGAAAATCCGACACTGTGCTGATGTACTAGCGCAACACTAGCTTTACTAAAATGTCTATGTCCCCTCACTATTCATTCTGACACTGGTACCGAAAGCGCGCCATTCGCGCCAAATGATTCAAACTAATAAAGTCTAAAATTGTCTATGCCAAATTTCATCGGGAACCAATCAGCTGTTCCAGAGATATCTTCTTACAAACATCCATCCATCTAAACATTCACATTTATAATATTAGTAAGAAGTAAATCTTTTAGATGTATAATTCCGTTCACTTGTGGCTTGATGTTAAATACAGTCGTGTGTTCTTAAGTACAGTCTTGCGCAAAAGTGTTTTGCGACGTTACCTATCCGCTAATGAAACCTAGATTCCATTTTCAGCTCAATTAACTTTTGTATCGATAGATTTTGTTCATTAACTGTTTCCGATTAGCGGCCATGTCGACTTTTACGATCTATTCTTTGCAAGTTGACTTTTTAATTACTTACATCTTGGTATTAATTTGCTGATTAGGTATTATTTGTTTATTGCAGTCATTGGTGTTGCCTTCATAGTTACATAGGAGACTTTGACATTTGGATTGTCAAAAATGAGATGTCAAAGTTTGCCCTTTACAGTACAGTCAAAAAACTTAATTATATCCTTGCCTAACCTGGAACTAATAGTCTATGATACTGATTTATTTATCTTTTTTCGTTTTTATCTTTAAAGATAAGATGTGTTTAGCCAAAAATGTTACATGGATCACTTTAGTTCCAGATTCCAGGTCCAGTTGATTATCTATAATTAGGGAAAAGGTTTCTTTTTGTCTGTAAAGTTAAAAAAAACTTATATCGTAGTTTTTCTTTGTACCTTCATAAGACATTTAAAATATGTAAAAAATTTTAGAAATTCAAATCCGACTGTTCCGAGCGTAATTAATCTTACTAATATTATAAATGCGATGTATGGATGGATGTTAAAAGGTATCTCCAGAACGGCTGCATGGATCTTGCTGAATGTCATAGATGTTGAACTCGGTCTGGACACAGGCTACTAATTAATATCTTATATCCACGCGGACGGAGTCGCTGGCGACAGCTAGTTATATAAACTAAATCGCTCAAACGTAGTTGTATAAAGTCAGTTCCTTTAGGATAAAGCGAATTAGATATACATTTTGCATCTTGTATTACTAATTAATATAGTTAACTAACTATGAGTTTCACAAATAAGGTTGTAAAGAAAGTACTGTCAGCGGGAAAAGAAAAAAAAATTAAGAGAAAAAAATCATCTCTTGAGAACATACTCTAAGAATTACTCATTTCATTTGTTGTTTCAATTAGCGTTGCCAGGAGTCCGGATAAAGCCGGACATATGTAGAGTTTTGATTGTATGTCCGGTCAAAATTAACGGTGTCTGGGTTGTCCGGCTTTTGTTACGTTACCTATTAATACTGAGAGAAAATCCTTAATAATGTCCGGCCAAACTGACTAATCTGTCCGGCTATTATGTTTAGCGACCTGGCAACTGCAATCGCATAGTGCGTTAGGAACCATAGCTAATTTCACACAAGGGTACAATATAGTACTATTTGCAGTAAATCACAAATATTTATGACAATTGCTTTTCAAAATACACTAAAAAGTTTATACTAATTTTGACATAATTGGCGTTGACGATACCCAAGCAATTGTTATAAAAGTTGGTGCTGATAACGTAATGTACTGTCTGGATGTTGTACGTTCACACAGCAAAGAAAAGTGCCACATGTTCCTGCCCTCGTGTGAAATAAGTACAGTTCGATCAGCGATCGTAGTTTGTTTATACACTATAGTATATTTCCCAATGAAAAAAGGCTAATATTCCTACGTAAATAATCGTAAGTTTGTTAAGTAAATGTTAAAAACTTTCGTCACTACAGCTTGTAAATTCAACATTAACGACAGATTTTTCTTATCAGTTCAACATGAATATTAATTAAACTTTTGTTCTATAGCCTTTTGCAGGCATTGACTTGGTCCAGTTTTTTCCACTTCAGTCCATCTCTGGCTACATTGTACAAATGATAAAATTTTGAGGTATGATTATTTACGTAGGGGCCGTATTTCGTGAATGTCAAAATCTTATATATAAAATTCTCGTGTCACAATTTTCGTTCCCATACTCCTTCGAAACGGCTTGACCGATTCTCATGAAATTTTGTGAGCATATTGAGTAGGTCTGACAATCGACCAACATCTATTTTTAATACCGCGCGGACGGAGTCGAGGGCGACAGATAATGTAAATATAGATTTCCTGGACTTTCTAAGGCATCTGCATTGTTAGTACAATTAAAAATCTATGTGAAGATTAAGTTAGAAATTAATTATATTTTGCCTAATACAGGATTTATTTGACTTTATTTTTCTATTACAAAAAATATCCAAAACAAAATAGTATTTCTAATAATTATCAAATTCACTTTAGAAATTAAAAACTATTGTGTTACTAACATGTTATAAAATGGAAGCTGGATAACCGAGAGTTGATAACAGAGTTGAGAGAGGAAAGCGGTTTCTCTTACCTGAGTTTCTCGCTTATGTAGTTCGTCCGACCGAACAATGACTCGCTTATAGTTTTCTCTTTTATCCAGTTTTAACTGTATTTACTTATTTACTAATATATGTTTTACATATTTTTAAAGGTTCTCTAAATACATATTTATGTGTAAAATTTCGCCAAACTGTAATTTAATATGTCAAATGTAAAATACTAAATTAAAATACAGTAAAATCTTTTTGTAATATCAAAAAAAATATTTAATACAATAAAAGATTAAAAATTAAACGTAAAATTTATTAAATTATTTAAAAGAAAATAATATTAATTTCGCATTAATTCATGTATGCCATAGATAAAGAAACGAATTGTAAATATTAAAAATAGATTATAAATATAAAATGTTATAATATAAATGTTAGTTTTTAGTGTAAATTTCGACTATTTAATGAACTAGATGTGTGTAAATATTTCTTAGTGTAACTATTTAAGTGTATTTGTGTGTATATTCTGCTAAAAATAATTTTCTCTGTGACTGTACCCAGTAAAGTTCCGTTTCCACTGCGAATTGTAGTTATTTAAAAGACGAGTGATATAAAATATATGTTTTTACTCATTTATCCTGAGTTGGTTTTATTTTATCTAATAAATGTTAGTGAGATTTTTTTACCTTTTATCTTTTTAAAAACATCGTGAAGCTTACAGGATGAGGTGAATGATT
Source organism: Papilio xuthus (assembly GCF_000836235.2). Taxonomy (NCBI): domain Eukaryota; kingdom Metazoa; phylum Arthropoda; class Insecta; order Lepidoptera; family Papilionidae; genus Papilio; species Papilio xuthus. The sequence continues at coordinate 832,159 of NW_013530893.1, read as the reverse complement.
CTTTTGGTTATAAAATATATTTATTGTTAGCTGAAGGTGGAACTTAAAGAATGATGGTGGGGTGATGCTTTTATAAGCGACCGCACGCTCATTTCAAGACACACTCTCCACCAGACACTGAAGCTAGCGGAAGCTCTGCCCGATTGATTAATCAATCGGGCGGAAGCTCTGCCCGATTGATTAATCAATCGATCAAGTTAACGTTTTATTTCAAAACCATTTAAGTATTAATTTAATTAATTCTGTTAATTTTGTTATTAAATCAGAATTGTAGTAGTATATAAGAGATTGTTTTGTTTTTAATTTTTCCTGCTTCTGGTCCCTAAGAATATATATTCTTTTTAAAGATCTAACGTTAATTTATCTTACAAATATTATAAATGCGAATGTTTAGATGGATGTTTGTTAGGAGATATCTTCAAAACCGTTCAATGGATATTGATGAAATACGGCACAGATGTAGAACATATTCTGGAATCTCACATAGTCTACTAGTTAAGTATTTTAAATCAGTACTGATGGAGTCGCGGGCGACAGCTAGTTGGTCCGTAAATACTAGCGAAGAACATCTATCTATCAATAACGTTATATTATGTACTAAATGAAACCATTCTATTGAACAAAGTCAGGTTAAAATTACTATTCTATAATAAAACTAGCGGACCCGACAGACGTTGTCCTGTCTACACGTCTTTAATTTGAAAATATGACACTGCGATGGTAGCGCCGTCTGCCGGATCCAATGTAAAACATTCCAAAATCAACAACTACTAATAAATTAAAAATAAATTAAAAAACATTGTCCAGTGGACAAAATTGTGAATCTAAACCATTCCCAGATCCCCTTGAACACACACAAAAAATTTCATCAAAATCGGTCCAGTCGTTTGAGAGAAGTTCAGTGACATACACACTCACAGAAGAATTATATATATAAAGATTAGCACATTTTTGTTAATTTAGTTATATTTCTTGTATCATTCCAATTAAGCTAGGCTTTTGCTAGGATATGGTTCAAAATAGTAAAATGACGGGATTCGAACTCTCGATCATGTAATCAGAAATACCGTACCCTTAACTATTAGGCTATTTACGGTCTGTATATAATATATGTAGGTCTGTGGTTTTTGAACGAATGTTAGACAATTAATTTAGATGCGTGAATGACTGATCGGAAAGAATGGAACGGAGGTATGAGAGCGAATAGAATGAGTGTGAAGGACGGCAAGACGAAACGAGTACAAGTGTAAAGATATTTTAAAAATAGTGAATAAAGTAATAAGAAGAGGAAAATCTTTTATTCTGCCCACCACCTCACCACATATATACTATAATAAAGATTTATCAAATATTAGAAATGAAACTTGCAGTATTCATAAATGGTATTTAATTGCTTCAAAGTTGGACCACACAAAGTTAGTGACGTCAGAGTGCAGCCACTTTTACGATAACGTTGGCTGCATACAAACAGCTATTTATGTATGTTCAGAATGATAAGTAGGCAATCGATTTGGCATTATTCCTGCCATTGGTTTGTTGTGAACATTTTTAAGTTATGTGTCGAGAAATATTGATTGCCAAGGTTTATTTCTAGATATATTTTATGATCAAAGGTGAAAGAAGACCAAAAAGGTATGGAGTAACTGTGTGAAAGAGGATATGTGGAGGAAATGGGTAGATTCGGATATGATTGATAGAGATGTATGGAGGAGTAGTACATACTGTGCCGACCCTCGATGATTTTATGATCTCTCTCTGTCTCTCTCTCTCTCTCTTTTATGTCTCAGGAATGTTTAAATCTTACTAATATTATAAATGCGAATGTTTAGATGGATGGTTGTTAGGTGTCACCAGAACAGCTTGGATGTCACTGAAATTTTACACACATGTAGAACATATTATATTCTTGAAGAAAACATAGGCTACTTATTAAGTTTTTTAGTTCCGCGCAGACGGTGTCGCGGATGATAGAAAGTAATTTAATATTTTTAACTTTTGAATTTTTTTATAAGAGAAGATGGCAAACGAGCGGCGGGAGCACCGAATCTAAGCGTAAACAATGTTAAAATCATAAGTACAGTAGATATTTTCTTCGGAATCCTTTTGGAAAGCAAAGTATTTGACGGTACCTAAGAATAATCATTGTTTTATTTGCAAATATTTTAACTTACTTTAAGAAACATAAGTTTACATTAAACTTTTGACGGATTTCCTCTAGAACCTTATAGTAACTACTTTTGTGGATTGATATAAAGGCTTCGCGGTCTAGTGGGCTACTTTAAGAGTACATTTTGAGTAAAGTTGTTGAATATTTTTGATGATTAATTCTGGTTCATATATTAGACTTCAACGCTATAACTTGTGATAACTTAGATGTAACTTTTATCAACTTTTGTTTATGATATAAACATTGAAAGGTACTAAATTTATAGCTTATAACATTATTAATATTTACAGTAAAATTAGTAATATTTATTTATCTTACTAATATTATAAATGTGAAAGTTTAGATGGATGGATGTTTGTTAGAAAGTATCTCCGGTACGACTCAATTGATCTTGATGAAATATGACATAGATATAGAACATAGTCTGGAAGAACACTTAAACTACTAATTTAGTTTTTTTTTTTAATTCTGTGCGGACAAAGTTTCGCATGACAGCTAACAACCGAAATTATTATAATTTGGTCTAACATAAATATTTGTGTTTCTGACATATGATGCTTGCAACAAGTCAAGCCTTTTCACTAGTATTAGTAAGTTTAATATGTAAGTATACAGACGTACACATATATATTTATATATACATACAACTTTGTATGTTAGATCACGTATTAACGTCACTGCACAAAGACTTTACGAGCACTAAACGTCACGAGAACCCTTAGTTATCGACATTAACGGCCGTGTGTCACATGAGATGTGTCGCGACACTTAATCTCATGATTACTAAGTAGACAGCGCCATCTACATACGTGATAACAACAACAAATCACGCCATACCACCAATGTATAGGCATTTTTTTTTACATCATAAGGTGGCAAACGAGCGAGCGGCAACCTGAAATAGCGAAGTGACCGTTTCCCATAGACATACGCAATTGCATATGCGTTGCCTACCTTTAATCGACGGAGGAGAGGATGCACAGAAAGAACATATCTTCCCTCCCCATGCATCCTCTCATCCGGAAAGTTCACTTCCACTTCTCATCCTTTCGTTGTAAAAAAAAAGGGTGGGAAGGGAAAGAGGACTAAATTAGGGCTCCAGGACATCCATGCTTCGAAGTATTCTGTGCTTATTTGATTTTCGCCATTTTGACGCTGACGGTTGCGGGTTTTATTGCTAAGGAGACGAATTAATATTAAAGATATAATTAATATGAATTAACTGTCAAGAACGAAGCAAAAGCTATGACCTATTTATTAATATAAGTGTATATACCCGATAAAGGTAGAAATTACAGATTCTATTTGGTACAATCTTAGCGCTGCTCACCACCCAAGGAGAGGCTTGAGTTTAAATTAGGGGTATCAAGGCGTTAATCACGCAGCGCTAGTGATTTCATTTGACTTCACACAGCAATCTCTTCGCAGATATATGCAAGGTATGCGTTTTCCTTCACCATAGGTTCATCAACAGCTCACCATACGTCCCCACTGAGGCACTCGAAGTCTACCCTAAGCTAGGTGTGACTAGGCCATAGTCAACGCTGGTCTAGTGCGTGTTGAATTCACATCTTGAATTACATCGCAGATGTATACAGAGTATATCACAATGTTTTCTTTCACCGTAAGAACGTCGGATAAATGTACACGTGTATATAAAACGTAGAAAAACACATTGGTACATTGCGGGAGTAGAACCTAGTAACTGTAGATTACAAGTCAAGGACCTAACCCCTGAGCTACCAACGCTCTTCCACGGTAGGATTTATATGAAATTCGAAAAACATATAGACGGGATTGAACCTTGTTCAATGCTTAGTCACTGCGCTACCGACACTCTAACTACTATCCATTTTTAAATTAAACCCCTAACCATCTTTAGTTATAAGATTTTATAAGAGTTAGGATTAGTAAAACAACAAAGTGATCCTATAAGGGTTTCGTTTTTTTCCTATGTGGTACGGAACCCTAAAAATGTCACTATTATTGCGGTAGTTCTCAACCGTACATATCGCTTTCTAAAAGGATTTTTTAAAGCTATTAAAGTTTGCAAAGTGCCGATATTACTGACGCTTGAAAAGTTAAATGGCTAAAAGGATTACTCATCCTAAGCAGGTAGTAGGTTCGATTCTTTAGATTTTTAAGCCAATTTTCTTCGAATCAACGCGGGTGGTGAGGTTTTAACAGTATTAAAGATTTTACAAACAAAATAAAGATAACGAGTGAGAAATTGGTTGCGATGTTTTTTTTTGCCGATTTCTTAAAGATTTTTTTTGTCGGTTTTGTAAAAAAGTGTTTAATTTATTTTTAAATCTATTTTACGCGTCAATAATTTTCTGAATGTATTAATGGATAAGCTTATAGATTTATTTTTAATTCGTAAAAAGTTTTAACGGAACATAATTTAAGCTAAGATTTAACTGTGTTGCTAATTTGACTGAAGTAAAAGGTTTTTGTGCGCCGATGATTTTCTTTACACCTAATTATTATCTTAAACTTTTTAATTATTTAACTGTACTTACGACTTAGGGTCCTTCAAGAAGCGAGCTTATCACCTAAAAGGCCGGCAACGCATCTGCGGTTCCTCTGGTATTGCTGATGTCCATGGGCGTCGTTGAACACCTCGGTGTTCCCGCTGCTCGTTTTCCCCCTTCTGTTATAAAAAAAAGAATTGCTTGATTAGTTTTTTTAATGTTTAAAGTAAGTATTATAATAAGATTGTATGGTTACAAAGGTGGAGGAAGACCAAAGAAAGTATGGATTGTATGAAAGAGGATATGCGTAAGAAGCGGGTGAATTCAGATTTGGCTGATAGAGATATATGGTGGAGTACTATGCCGACCCTCCATAGGGATAAATGCAAGCCGATGATGATGGATTTTTTTAACAATATTATAATCTTACTAATATTATAAATGCGAAAGTTTAGATGTATGGATCGATGTTTATAAAAGGTATCACCGGAACGGTTCAACAGATCTTAAAGTCTGAAAGAACACATAGGCTACTAATTAATTTTATTTTTAATTAAATCAAAGTATATTATTATAATTAGAATAATCTCTACTTATTTAACACTTAATACGAATTACTTTTTATATAAACATGTTCAAATTAGTTTAACAAATGTTTTGGAACGCTACCACGCACATTGTTATTGGTCGAGCGGCTGTCAAAATGGCGTGTGCCGTCAGTAATGCCGATTGACAGCTCGATCTTGATAAATATAATCAAATTATAGACGAATAATAGAGAATGCGTTCTAACAACATTAATAACAACTCTATTTTATTAAATTATCGTTCAAATATAGACTTTATTTACGTACTAATAAGTGAATGTTGAATGTAAAAATTTTGAGGTTATGTGAAATAAATGTTTGTTTTCTTTTATAGTTTTAATCTTTGGATCGGTGAGTTGCGGATAGTCGTTTGCGCTTTGTATAGTTTGGGTTAAATCGTACGGTTAAATTAGTTTATTCTACGTCAAAAGAGCGGTTATCGGTAATTTGAAATCGTTAACTCTTAGCCTGGAGTGTTTTTTATTTATTCAATAGTTTATAATGTTATATAACTGATTATTAAGAAGTTAATTTGCAGTAAAAGTTACTACTAAATTATTTTTTAAACCTATGCCTAAATATTATATGTGTTTCAAAACAACGCGGGAAGATCACAAAATGTCACAGGATTCGCGCTCTTTTTGACATAATTATTAAGAACTGGCTGTCGACACCGTTGTACGTAATAAAAAAAAACTAAATTATTAGCCTATGTGTTCTTCCAGATTATGTTCTACATCTATACTAAATTTCATTGAGATCCATACAGCCGTTATGGAGATACTTTCTAATAAACATCCATCTAAACTTTCACATATTCATCATCATCATCAGCTCACTATACGTCCCCACCGAGGGGCAAGGAGCCTATCCCACGTCAAGGGTGATTAGGCCATAGTCAACCACGCTGGCCAAGTGCGGGTTGACTTCACACATATCTTTGAATTTCTTCTAAGATATGTGCAGCATCACGATGTTTTCCTTCACCGTAAGAAAGTCGGATAAATGTACATAGGTAAATCGGAAATCGAAAAACACATGAGTACATGGCGGGATTTGAACCCAGGACCTGCAGATTGCAAGTCAAGTCCTTGACGACTGAGCCACAGACGCTCTTTTATAATATTAGTAAGATTTAAATTATTGGTTAAATTGTTAACTAGTATAACATTAGTTATGTGGTTTGCAATCACGCGTATTAAAACAAAAGCCGTCGCAGTTTCCCGCCATTAAAATAAATGCGCGCTCCGAAATGACATGTGTCATAATTGTCACTAACCGCCATATTTGAATTTAAAATGCAAGATAACATAATTCAACACGAATTTGATCTTTATTCCATTGACTTAAAAGACATGGTATTTTTAATAGTTCGATAATTTAAATTTGTATTTTTATTATAAAATTCGTTAACAGATTTTCGTTGACAGATTGAATAAGAATAATATTTTAAAATTAGTCCTTATGCGTGGTATGATTAAGGTTTAAATTTGAATTTACTGGATGATTTTATAATTAGTTTTCTGACAATTTTAACGTGCGTTTATCTACATATATGACTTTTAATATGAACTTTATGCCCTTTAAAATAGAGCTTAATTTAAATATTAGTATGTAATGTTTATTTTGTTATATTTTTCTGTGTAGTTGCCGAATGTTATTAATTACAATCGATTCGGTGTTTTGATTTTGAAGTCGACATAAGAATTTACTCAAGATTGTAACTTAAGTGCTGGCTGTAGCCCGCGACTCTGTCCGCGCGGTATTAAAAAAAAACTTAACTATGTGTTCTTCCAGACTATGTTCTATATCTATGCCAAATTTCATCGAGATCCATGCAGCCGTTCTGGAGATACCTTCAAACAAACATCCATCTAAATATTCGCGTTTATAATATTAGTAAGATAATTTAATTTAATAAAAATATGACTATTTTATAATAATAAATTTTATAATAATCATCATCATCAGCTCACTATACGTCCCCACCGAGGTGCTCGTAGCCTACCCTGAGTTAGGGGTGATTAGGCCATAGTCAACCACGCTGGCCAAGTATGGGTTGGTTGACTTCACACATATATTTGAATTTCTCAGATATGTGCAGGTTACATCACGATGTTTTCCTTCACCGTAAGAACGTCGGATAAATGTACATATGTAAATCAGAAATCGAAAAACACATTGGTGCATGACGGGATTCGAACCCAGGACCTGTAGACAAGCCAAGTGCTTTAACCACTGAGCCACGGACGCTTTATTAATAATTATTTATAAATTAGATAAATAACCTTGCACCTGTCAAATAAAAAAAAATAAACGTTCCAAAGATTATCGCGTTATAGGATAAATTAACGTTTAATAGTTGAAGCTATTGAAGGGAAATATTTTATAAATTGTTAGGGATATAATTATATTTAAACAAATTGTGAACGCATAAACGATGATACTTTGTTTCCATTATACCATTTGGAAATGAGATGTGACAAAAAACGGTTGCATCTTTTCATCATCAGCTCACTATATGTCCCCTTCGAGGTGCCCGGAGCCTACCCTAAGTTAAGGGTGATTAGACCATAGTCAACCACGCTGGCCAAGTGCGGGTTGACTTCACACATATCTTTGAATTACTTCTCAGATATGTGCAGCATCACGATATTGCAGCTTTTGATTGCGTTGATGACCGCAGACTTTAGTATTTGATATAAATTCCAGCTTGTATACCTTCACGCGTTTTTGAGAAAAAAGGTCTTGACAGATAGACTTTTCCCAATGATGTACGGAACCCTAAAAATGAGATTAGAACAAGACGTGTTCTGAGTTGGACAATTTTAGAAGTTTCTCTAAATAGGTTTTATCCTACTGCTAATTTTAATACTCTAGCTATTACTTGTAAGATTCATACGAGTTATAGCTTTTACGTAAATAATTTGACATTAAATTTAACTCTATTCTTGATTTAAACTAACAGTAATACAAGCTTAAATTATTTTTTTATAAATTAATTTAACTGCCAGTATTTTATAATTAAAAAAAAACAAAACTGAAAAAATCTTGGCTAATCTGAAGGGTTAGACAAATTGCATTCGCTTAGAAGTGATTCCATAACGAACTTCAAAAATGTATGGAGCTGACGCGACAATCACGTGACTTATTAGTTGCTAGTTCTATACATTTTTGAAGTGTTTTATGGAATCGTTTCAGAGCGAATAGACTTTGTCTAACCTTCATGCCGTGTCATTTTTAAACTACTAAAGTAATTGTTGATAATAAAATTGAATGAATTCCGGTAAATTTGTTTAAAACAATGGAAACGAACACCTATCGTTATCCTACTAAGCGAGCAGCCAACGTTGATGGGTTAAGTGGGTGTTTAAAACCCCATTTTGGGGTAATTTCAACAGACACGCCCCCTGGTTCTGTGTTGAAAAACTGAGAAGGGTCATTAAACGAGTACCTTTAACGATTGGTATCTTTTGGTAATTTTTTTATTTTTTATTATATTATCTGTTATTGATTAGTATAGATAAAAAAAAACTAATTTAGAATAATTCTATTAAAATGGTGTACAACTTACTAAATTTGAGTGTATTGAATTCGCTGAAATAGCGAAGCGACGGCTGCGCATATACATACGCAGTTGCAGATACGTTGCCTACCTTTAATCAGAAAGAGAATAAATTCCCTTCTTCCGACACATCCACTTACCTTTTTCATCATTTCCTTATAAGCAAGGGTGGGAAGGAAAATGAGATTAAAATTAGGCCTCCGAAACGCCTCTCTTCTTCTGTGTCTTTGTCATATTTTAAATCTCTCTGCCTGCGACTCCATCCGCGCGAAATTAAAAAAAAACTTAAAAAGTAGCCTATTTGTTCTTCCAGACTATGTTCTACATCTATGCGAAGTTTTAGCGAGATCCAAGCAACCATTCTAAAGATTTCAAACAAACGTCCATCCATCCCAGCTAAATTAATAAGATATAATTACCGAATGCTAGATTTTTAAATAATATTTAAAATTATAAACAGTAATAATTTTGTTATATAGCGATAAAAAAGACATATTAATATAATCTATAACTAAACATCTGTTATTTCCTTAACAGATTGTATAACAAATAGGAAATTTAACGATAAAATAATAAATCAAGTTGAATCATGGATCTAATTTGGCCTAATGCTGTTAACTAGCCGAGTTAGTTATCGTAGACCGGCGTGACAGCTAGGTGGCGTCTGTGTGCGCGCCATTATCTGTGTTCCTTGAAGTGGAGGCAAAGGTAACTTGACCGTAATGCCACAAGATTGACTGTCAAGAAAAATATAAAAAGTTTTTAATTGGTTAATGATTTGGAAAATAAAAAAAAATTCTAACCTATGTTATTTTTTAAATAAGTAGTTAAATTTAATTTAGAGAACAGTATTAAAAACATTTAATTGCTTTTTAAAATTAAATTATGAAATATTAAATTGCTTTGTAGTAAATATACAGTAATAGTAAAATAACCTTTACAATAATATATATATATACTATCACCGTTTTTATCTCGTACAAAAAAAAATATTCAATTTGGTACAACCCTAACCGTTATTTATGTGTGCGTAGCCCGTATTACAGTGTTTATTATGCGTGTGTGTGTAAGCGCGAACAACTTGTTTGTTCAGAGATTTAATGCTCGGTAAATTTCTCCGCGTTACCTGAGACATGCGCTCTGATGTAAAATGGACGTATGTGAGATTTTTCATCACTTAAGAAACTAAGAATTAATTTTGGTGTATTTCAGGTAAGCTCTAATGTTCAACGAATTTATACTTACTTCTTACTAATATTATAAATGCGAACGTTTAGATGGATGAATAAGGTGTTTGTATAAAATTATCTCCAGAATGGCTGTATGGATTTCGCTGAAATTAGGCAAAAATGTAGAACACGGTTTTAAAGAACACAAGCTACTAATTAAGTTTTTTTTTATATACACCGACGAAGTCGCGGGCAACAGCTAGTTGGCCATAAAAGCCTCGTACAAAAAGTTTTTAAACTATCTTTGTATATATAATTCTTCTGTGAGTGTGTATGTCACTGAACTTCTCTCAAACGACTGAACCGATTTTGATGAAATTTTTTGTGTGTGTTCAAGGAGATCTGGGAATGGTTTAGATTCACAATTTTCATCAAATATTAACTTCATATTAATTAATTCAAATTAAAGACGTGTAGACAGGACAACGTCTGTCGGGTCCGCTAGTAAGTTTATAAGCCTTGACTGACATTATATAACAGTAACCTTATGTAACAGTAGCACTATTTTCATCCTACTAGTATCCATATAGTAAAAAGAAGTTTATTAAACATAGATAAAAATATTTCCTTGACAGTTTTATAAATTCAAAATTACGTAGTTTTTTATTAAATATCCATTGTCTTTAGAAATATTATATTAATAATAATAAATTATTAAAAATTTACAGTTACGTATTTCTATACAGAGGCGACTTAATTGGATATATCATAGGCGTGTGTTTGCGCAGAGCAATTGATTGCAACTTAACAACATGCCAGCAAATTGCTAAACTTGATGAGCGAGACAGCTGCAACACAATACACAAAACACAGTAGCGAGACAGAGATGGACTATTCTGTAAGCTACGCGTGATTTGAAACGGGGAACATAATGGCGTTATAAGGATGCGACCAAAACGAGCGAAATATTTATTTTTAAAGGCGATTATTTTGGTTTAAAAGCGTTTAATCATGGCCCAGTACGGCAAAGATTGTTAATCGTTTATATTCCAATCGTTCCTTATAATTGGTCAATAAAATATTAAAACATACAATTATTTGGGACGATAATAAAAACGTGAATACACGTTTCTTCCTTTATTTTATGTCTATGGTAATTACATGTAAAAATCACTGCTGTGTTTTAAGGTATAAACTAGGTTGATCTATAAAAAAAATATTTTTTTTTTTAGTTGTCGTCGGAGCGAAATAAAAAAAAAAACTAGTAGCTTATGTATGTAGTTAAAAAATCTGATTTCAGTCCTCTTTCAGAAGGGGATTTGATAGATGGCAAACACAGGAAGGGGAAATATTCTCTATATCTGCGTCCTCTTCTCCGTCCGATCTACTTCAAGAAGCGAGCATACCATTTCCTTAAAGGCAACGCATCTGCAGTTCCTCTGGTGTTGCAGATGTCCATGGGTGTCGTTGATCACCTCGGTGTTCCCGCTGATCGTTTGCCCCCTTCTTATAAAAAAAAATTGTGCGTGTCTATGGACATACGCATCGCTTTTTGAGCGAATATATATTTTAAATGGGAATGTTTGGATGTATTTATGTTAGAAGGTAATTCTAGAACGGCTGTATGGATCTCTATAAAACTTGGCATAGATATAGAACACTGACGCATAGACTACAAATTAAGGTTTTTTTTAAAACCATCCGGTCGGAGTCACGGGCAGCAGCAAGTTAATTATAATTATAAGATTAAAAACATTGAAGAAGTAAATCAGCGCCATCTCGTGGCAGTTGTATGTCGTTAAATAAAACTCTCTGATTTATATTTTCATTAAATTTATATGAAAATGTTAATTTTATTACCTTAATCGTCATTTAAATAGATAAACAGTTTCGTCTGTCTGTATCTCCGTGAGCAGGACATGTAATAATTTGTTTTTAATGTTCGTAATGTGATATTTATTATTATATAATCGCTTTAATAAGTAGTTTGTGGAAACGAGATATAATAATATATGTAGACATTTAAGATATACGTATTAATAGACAGGACGAAACTAAGTCTTGTCAAAAATATTTACTATAGGTACAATTTCTTTATCTATTTGGCGTTTACTTCTTTATGTCCGCTCTATATCTTTAAATCTCTTTTATAAAGCATAATAGATGGTGATGTTTATGAGAAAAGAAATTTAACAGTGGTAGAGCCCGCTTTAACATCTTCGCACGACTTGGCCCGGCTCGCCCGGTGAAATATCACGACCACACAAAAGACAGGCGTGAAGTGGATGAAATTCCGCGTTTCGTCTGATGAGTGTGCGTCCCGGAGGCCTAATTTTGTCCTCTTTCCCTTCCCACCCTTTCTCTCATAAGGAAAGGATGGGAAGTGGAAATGGACTTTCCGGATAAGAGGATGCATGGTAGGGGAAAATGTTTTCTTTCTGTGCATCCTCTCCTCCGTCGATTAAAGGTAGGCAACGCATATGCAATTGCGTGTGTCTATGGGCAGAGGTCACTTCGCTATTTAGCGATTTCAGGTGGCCGCTCGCTCGTTTGCCACCTTATGATATAAAAAAAACTAGCTATCACCGGTGACTCCATTCACGCGGAATAAAAAAAATATAAGTAGTCTTCTTCTTCTTCGTATTCTTCATTACTGAAGGTCGCGCTTGTCTTGATAAGCTTTAACGGCTGTGTCGACCAGCTGCCTCCACGCCTTCCTGTCTTCGGCTTGTCTTAGGGCAGTCGTGATATTGAGTCCCAATATAGCCTGCACTTGTTCGGACTTTAAAGACTATGTTCTATATGTATGCCAGATTTCATCGAGATCTGTTCAGACGTTTTAGAGCTACTTTGAAACAAACATCCATCCATCTAAATATTCGCATTAATAATATTATAAACATATACGTGCTAACTCCTGTATCCTAAACAACTGACGGTGGATTTCTGAGACAAAAATTTACGTTTGAAACATATTGTTAACTTTGTTTTGACAGAGGTGATGATATGATATAGAAGTTTTGGTCTCAGAAACCGACGGTTAATTCAATACGACTTTTTCATCTGAGTGTCATAGATAATTTGTTAGTTTTTTAATGTACAAATAGTCTTCTATTCAAAGATTACTATAATACTAGCTATCGCCCGCGAGTCTACGCGGAATTAAAATAACTTAGTAGTATATGTGTTCTTCCAGACTATCTTTATATATATAATTCTTCTGTGAGTGTGTATGTCACTGAACTTCTCTCAAACGACTGGACCGATTTTGATGAAATTTTTTGTGTGTGTTCAGGATCTGGGAATGGTTTAGATTCACAATTTTCATCAAATATTAACTTCATATTAATTTATTCAAATTAAAGACGTGTAGACAGGACAACGTCTGTCGGGTCCGCTAGTGTTCTATATGTATGCCAAATTTCATCGAGATCTGTTCAGGATTTTGGATTTACCTTCTAACAAACATCCATCTAAACATTCGCATTTATAATATTAGTAAGATCTGTAATGCATCATCAATTGAAACTAATATCGCAAACTTCTTTTAACTAAAGTTGAATTAAATAAATATAAAAACGTATTTGAACACGATCGAAAAGAATAAACGAAATTGTTCTCCATACAATCGTATCCAATTTATTTTATTACGCGTTATATGTGAACTTATTGTGTCGAAGGCAATTTTAATTCAATATAAATAAAGATGTCGAAACAAATGCGCTGTTGTAATCTGATCGGACGTTTGAATAAACATTTTGGCGAATCGTTTTGTGGTTACTTTTATATTATATATGTTTTAATTGTTTTTATAACAAATTCATTTAGATATTAATATTTGCCTCGAATAAATAAACTGTAGAAATCTTTGTATTCAAACAAAAGCGTTAATAGCCTAATGGTTAAGGGTACGGATTTCCGAACGAGGTCGGGGGTTCGAATCCCGTCATTCGACTATTGTAAACCATATCCTAGCACAAGTATAAAACTTAGTTGGAATGATAAAAGAAATATTAGTAAATTTACAAAAAAATCTGCTAATATTTTATTTTATAAAAAAAAAATATCTTTGTTTTGTACAAAAAATGAGGGATTTTATATATCTGTTATTAAAGAAAGTACTCGAATTAAAAAACGTAATTAGTAGTCTATGTGTTCTTCCAGACTATGTTCTTAGTCAAATTTTAGCTACATCCATGACGTTCTGGAGATACCTTCAAACAAACATCCATCTAAACATTCGCATTTATAAGTAAGATTGTCAAGGTCATTGCAATTAATTACGTCTTTATTACGCGAATAGAAATTATATTTTCACGAATTAAGAAAAGTGAAAGCTCAATATAAAATTAAACTAACAAATGTCCAAATTATATAGAAATAAATAAATATTTTTGCCCATCGTAAAGATGGTCGGCGTCGACGTTTACTGCGCGAACTTCACTTTATTAGCGCGCCATTTTGTTTTGCTTGTCACTTTTTATTCTGTAGCGTTGTTTGTGAAAATTAATTTTAGTTCAAAGGGTTTGTTTTTTTTTTGATTAAACGATTGTTGTTATTTAATGTTGTTCACAATCTTTTATCTTATATTTAAACTTAAATTGTTTTAATTCTCGATTCTCGAATGTTGGAATCGAATTTTATCACGTGATTGATGTGAGAATGTCTTAATGTAAGTGTTCTGATGAATAAAACATATTATTTAGTTAGTAATCGTTGTTTTATCTTACTAATATTATAAATGCGAATGTTTAGATGTATGGGTGTTTGTTAGAAGGTATCTCTAGATCGACTGTAAGGATCTCGCTGAAATTTGTCATAGATGTAGAACATAGTCTGGAAGAAAACATAGGCTAATTAAGTTTTTTCTTTAATTCATCACGGACGGAGTCGCGGGAACTACTACTACTACTCGTAAGTAAGCAAATGATCTTATTTTACGAAACCTAAAAGTCATGAAAACATTAAAGGTGAATTTTGCGTACACGTTCAATTCACATTACTAGAAATGTTTGTGTATATTTTAGAAACTGAACACACGATTAAAGTCTTTATAGCCTTATAAAGAGATACCTTAACTGCAACAAATACTTTAAAAGAAGACTTTAACGAGTCGAGGACGTCGTAAACGCTTTATAACTGGTCATTTCGTCCAATAATTTTATAATAAAAGTATCTTTGTGATAAAATTTTATGTGTCCTAGTGTAAATCTGTCACCTACAAATTGTAAATACCGCCATTTTATAATTTGCCACGTCAAATAGTTATAGATGGACAAAATGTGTTAAGAAGGAATTCATTATCATCGGCGTTGACTATAGTCTAGTCAACTAACTTAGAGTAGGCTCTGAAACCCCTCAGTGGGGACGTATAGTGAGCTGATATGAACTAAGATAGTTTGTGAAGGTTTTCATGTTTTTTAGATGCAGTGAAGTAATGAAAATTGAGAAAGTGTCAAAATATGATATAAAATTTGCATAGTTTTATACGACCTAGGTACATTTTAAAAGTGCGGTGTTTTCGATTTGCGGGTGACATGTACAATAGTGTGAATCCGAGACGGACAATGTTTAAAGTTATATCTTACTTAACATCTAAGTTTAAGTTGAAACAATGTGATGTAAGCTTCGTAAACAAGTTTACATATTTTTAAGTCCGTTTTTATCAGAATATCTCTACAATGTACAATTAGGGAAAGTCGCGGTATTCTACTTTCAATATAGTTTAAAAACATACCGTAAAAATATATATATTTACAATTTTTCATCAGTTTATTAAACCATCAATACTTATTACACTTTAAGGAGGTTATCAATTCGTCTGTAGTTCTTTTATGTATAGCACAGCGTAACTCCGCCTCTGGTGCTTCGATTTTGTATTTTTGTTAAAAATACTTGAAAAACAAACATCCATTAAAAAAAATTACATAAAAATATCTACATTTCTCAAAAAAAAGATAGCCGACTTCATAAAAAACATTCATAAACAAAATGTACTAAAAAGTAAAAAAAATGACCCTTATTAAGTATATTTCTTAATCGATGTCGAACGTAAAAAATTAGACAAATTGATTTCGATGTCGACATAAAACCATTAAAGCTGAAAATCCTATACACATTTCACTATAACTAAAATAAATAGTATTATAATCGTAACCCGATAGCATAGAACATTGGTACTTATCAACTTTAATGTCTTCATCACACATCCAAGGCAGAGAATTACAATTCTAAAACCAAAAGGACTATTCAAGTGTTGGGTTACTCCAACTTTATATGACAAC
The DNA here is from genome assembly GCF_000836235.2 of Papilio xuthus. Taxonomy (NCBI): domain Eukaryota; kingdom Metazoa; phylum Arthropoda; class Insecta; order Lepidoptera; family Papilionidae; genus Papilio; species Papilio xuthus. The sequence goes on along the minus strand of NW_013530893.1, from coordinate 815,913 downwards.
TAGCGGACCCGACAGACGTTGTCCTGTCTACACGTCTTTAATTTGAATAAATTAATATGAAGTTAATATTTGATGAAAATTGTGAGTCTAAACCATTCCCAGATCTCCTTGAACACACACAAAAAATTTCATCAAAATCGGTCCAGTCGTTTGAGAGAAGTTCAGTGACATACACACTCACAGAAGAATTATATATATAAAGATTTAACGGAATATATTTTTAGTATGTTTGTTATTTAGTTATTTACTAGCTGTCGCCGACGATTCCATCCGCGCGGTATTAAAAAAATTACTAGCCTATGTGTTCTACCAGGCTATGTTCTATATGTACGCCAAATTTCAGCGAGATCCGTTCAGCCTTTCTGGAGATAGCTTCAAACATACATCCATCCAAACATTCGCATTTATAATATAAGGTAACTAACGTTTACTTAAGTTTGTTTTAGTTTTGTAATTTTAGCCTTGATACTTGGATAAGTAAGAATCAAAGATCGCGGTATTTTTCTCGTTTAACGTGGGTTTCTGAGACTAAAATGTCTATATAAAACATAGTCATCACTGTCTTTATCTTTGACAAAACAGAGATAGCAAGTTTTAAACGGAGATTTTGGACTCTAAATCACGTACGGTTGAAATTTCTCTTTAATCTTAATTTCTACCTTATAGAGGTTTTTCGACGAGAACGAATAACTCTAGCTTTTAGTGGTTTGAATGTTAAGATTAACGGATGTTTGTTTGAAGAAATCTCCGGAACAGCTCAACAGATTTTGCTGAAATTTGGCATAGATGTAGAACATTGTCTGACACATAGGCTTACTAAGTTTTTTTAATTCCACACGAAGCGATAGTTAGTATATTATAAATGCGAATGTTTGGATGTTTGTTAGAAGGTTCTATCGTATAGTATCATAAAATAATCCGTCAAACACTAATAAGAAAAGTAATTTACAATACGCCTGAGACGAAATGAGTTATGGAGGCGTCAAACATTCTCACTAAGCAAATGGTGGGGAGCTGTGACTACCATTTTACCCCCCACTGTTGCGCTCGACGGCGGGGAATCAAAATAATTGACCGACGAATGTGACGGGACTGACAAACCATTATTTTAAATGTAGATATTCATCAATATCATATAGAATAGAAAATAAACAGAGGCGTTAATCTTACTAATATTATTAATGGGAATGTTTGGATTGATGTTTGTTAGAAATTATCTTCAGTACGGTTTCATAGATGAAATTTTACATATAGGCTACTAATTTCTCTTTAATTCTGTGCGAATGGAGAAAGGGAGACAACAAGTCTTACTATCTTACTAATATAAATGCAAAAATTGAGATGGATGGATGGACGATTGTTACAAGGCATCAGAACGGCAGCATGGATCTCGCTGAAATTAAGCTTTTTTTTACTTCCGCGCGGACGGAGTTCGGGACGACAGTTAATATATAATTTTGAAATATTTGTCCTAGGTCGTGTCACTAGTTACTTTGGGATAAGTTTGATGAAAGTTTATTTTATATATTTGTATATTTACATAAAGTGAGAGTTTTTAACACTGACATTAAAAAAATGACAAAATATTACATTAAATTATTCAAAATTTCGTGAGACATTATAATAAACTGATATAGAAACGGCTAAACACTGACGTATATTCGTCCGGTGACTCAGCGAGCGACGGGCCGCGTCCGCGAAATAATACTAGTACCACTCTTCCTGATGAAGGGCCTCCGATGGGCTCGAAACTAGTCGATGCCGCCACCGGACGAATATACGTCAGTGTTAAGCCGTTTTTAGATCAGTTTAAAATTATTGCATGTTTTTCAATTATTAAAATCCACTATGAATTATCCATCCACCACTATGGAGCATCGGTGGCTCAGTGGTCAAGCACTTGACTTGCAATCTGCAGGTCCTGGCTTCGAATCCCGCCATGTACCAATATCTTTTTCGATTTCTGATTTACATATGTACATTTATCCGACGTTCTTACGGTGCAGGAAAACATCGTGATGCAACCTGCACATATCTGAGAAGTAATTCAAAGATATGTGTGAAGTCAACCCGCACTTGGCCAGCGTGGTTGACTATGGCCTAATCACCCTTAACTTAGGGTAGGCTCCGAGCCCCGTATAGGACGTATAGTGAGCTGATGATGATGATGAATTATATCACTAATAAACAAAGTCTTTTATTTAAAATGATTTATTATCTTTATTTTTAACATCGATTAAATTTTCGATTAATCGATTCGTTTAAATCGTAAAACAATAAGATGTGATAGTATCGCGTCGTCCCTAGGGATAAGTTAACGCCTCGCTCCGTGCATACATCAGTAACTTGATACTTTAAATGATACTTTATACCTCGCGTAGGCATTTAGTACCACGATTGAATCGTTGCTTGTGATTTTTCATTGTAAACCAAAGCTTTTTAGGGTTCAGTTATTTAGAAAAGAAAAGGTATTTAACACCACAAACAAACTTTATAAACTCAGACCGCGACTCCGTTCGCTTATTTAATAATAACTTAATTAGTACCCTATATGTTCTTGTAGACCAGTGGTTCCCAAACTTATTTTGTCTACTGCCCACTTTGGGAATTAGGATTTTTTTAGCGCCCCCATATTTTCACATATTTAAAAACCAATATAACTTCAAATTAAATTAATTAATTATTGTGACCTATATATGTATATTAACGGAGAATTGTAAAGGAAACTTTTACTATAACCCGCAACTTGACACCTGCAGCGCCCACAAGGGGGCGTTATCGCACACTTTGGGAATGACTGTTGTAGACTATGTTCTACATCTATACCAAATTTCATCGATTTCCATGCAGTCGTTCTGGAGATATCTTCCAACAAACATCTATACATCCAAACATTCGCATTTATAATATTAGCAAGATAATAATGTCCTTTCTCAAGTATGTACTTTTCCATACATCTGTCATCAGCCGTCTTCCATACATTTTTTAGTCTTCGTCTACATTTCTAATATTTGTGCACATAAAGACGCCTGACCGGTGCAATACGTCCATGCAGTAGACAGGCGTCAACTGGAAACAATTCCGTTTACAGTCTGATGAGTGTGTCCCGGAGGCCTAATTTTAGTCAAGAAGGGGAAGTGGATTCGACAAAGAAGGTGATGCATAAGAAGGGGAAATATTCTCTTTCTGTGTGTTGCCAGCGTCCATTAACGGTAGGCGCTTTTGTAATTTCGGATTTTTATGGTCAGATGTTCGCTATGTCGACACATTCAGACTGCTTCCTTGCCTTATAAGAGTACATTTTGTGCTTTAAACTAGGTTACATAAATGTTAAAATCATTGAACTTAACGTGACAATGCATTAGGAATGTACAATTTTGGACGTACGGAACCAAAATATAAGTAAAGTGTACTTCGCCCAAAAGAAATTTAAATAACATACATATTTTATAGTCCTGTAGTCCCGTAGGTGAAAGATTGAGTTATCCAGTAACATTCCTAACGAAGCGACTTACCGGACAAATGGTTATTTTTAACGTTTACGACACAGACTTATTTATTGTGTATTATAATGTTATTTATATTATTTGTCGCGTTAAAATGGTGTTGGTTTTAAGTTACTTATCGTTTTATAGCCGTTGATTAAGTTTGTTAATTTGATGAGTTATTTTGTTGGTTAGTTTTACAAAGTAAAATGAACTGTTGAAAACAGATATATAAACAGAATATAAATGCGAATGTTTGGATGGATGGATGGTTTGAAGGTATCTCCAGAACGGCTGAATGGATCTCGATGAAGTTTGGCATAAATATAGAACATAGTCTGGAAGAACACAAAGGCCTAATTATGTTTTTTTTTCACGCGAACGGAGTCGCGGGTGACCGCTATATAAATATAAAAAAACGATCATTAATTATTAAAGCTAGATTTTAGGATCTTTTTAAACATCCTGCATGTGAAAAGAAGTTACTAGGAATGCATAACCCCGACTCAATATCCCAGTATATGCCACGACATTGGCTGAAAAACTGCTTAGTATAAAGTCTGCTACACACCTTATTTAACTAAACAGACGAACTAAACAGACGAACTGCGTAGTTTTAGAAGAAAGTTTGAAACTAAAGGTGTGTAGCGAGCTTAACCATTAAAGTACTAGGAGTACATAACTAGAAGATTAGGTCTGTGTAGAAATCCCTTGTGCTGTAAGTACTAGGAACGCATAACTAGATGAGAGTACATCTCATGGGTTTGGAATCAGTCTCGAATGCTATCGGATCATCAGTTCCCGGAACGTCCCCCCCTCGGGCTGCGCCCCCCGCGGTGTCCGGGGTGCTGCGCCCGCTGCGCCCCGCTGCGTCGGTAATTCACGCCACTCTCACCTCCGTGAATCTGGATTGTGGGATGTTTAATTGGAATAATACATCTTGATACTTTTAGAACGATATTATCAATATTAATATTTCTACATGCATTACCACAAATAGCTTGCTAGAACAACTGTATTTACGATTTTTTTGTTAGAAATATAAGTAAAATTTCTTACTTTGGTTTAATCGACGTAAAAATTAAGGATTTATATTGGTATTTGATTTTTTAATATTATATAAGAATGCATATGAATCAATAGTCTTGTATTAAAGTATCAAAACGTGTGAATCGTTGAGAGCTACATAATATATTGATGATGGTGTAACATCGTATTGTGATCTTTTGTTAGATTATGATAAGCGATATAACTTATTCTCAACTTAATATAAACGTCCGTTTGTACCACGCGGCCCGCTAAGTATGGAAACGGACTTTTATTCAAATACTTTACAATTATATAAACTGTAATTCACCTAAGTGTTCTATTGCGGATTTTTTACTTAAAAATATATATAAATCTTATTAATATTAAATGTTAATTTTTTGTTGCATGTGTATTGAAAGGCACCACCAGAACGGTTCAACGAATGTATGCGCAATTTAAATTTGACGTAAGAAGTTGTTCTTACGTCAAATTTAAAGTTCATAATTTCTTTTGCAAAAAGTGAATACTATTTATATACATAATAGGTAAAATATTATCTTGTCTGTCTTAAATTTTATGTAGCATTTGTTATAACTTGTTTCTGCTTAAAATAAGCACACTCCACACTTAGATAGCCCAAAAAAAACATGGACAGTGAAATCCCAGCGCGTCGTGTAGCTTGTCGCGGCAATGCAGTTTGTTTTACATGATAATTGGCCGCGACTTATGAACCCAACTCACAAACACATCTACCATAACTCCTTAACATACCCTTAAAGCAATTTAAATAATTGATATCAAATTAAGTAAATAAATTTTCATTAACTTCGTAAGATTATAATTTAAACCTGACTTGATGTACTTTTGAGTTTTATTGACATTCACAGAGTAAAAATAAAAAAAAATATCGCGGTTTTTAAAATGTTTTCTTAATTTGCCCATATTACTGTCAACCGCGACACTGTCCGTGCAGAATTAAAAAATAACTTAAATGGGTTGTGATTTTCCAGACTATGTTCTACATCTTTGTCAAATTTCATCAAGATCCGTTGAGACAAACATATATCATCATCATCAGCTCACTATACGTCACCACCGAGGGGCTCAGAGCCTACCCTAAGTTAAGGGTGATTAGGCCATAGTCAACCACGCTGACCAAGTGCGGGTTAACTTCACACATATCTTTGAATTCCTTCTCAGATATGTGCATCACGATGTTTTCCTTCACCGTAATGTCGGATAAATGTACATATGTAAATCGGAAATCGAAAAACACATTGGTACATGACGGGATTCGAACCCAGGACCTGCAGACAAGTCAATTGCTTAACCACTGAGCCGACGCTCTACAGATAACGTGCAATATTAATTAAAAAATCAAAAGTTACATTATTATCTGTAAAATTAAATTACAGATTTAATGGGATATTGTCATTGGGTTTTGATGTCCCCAATACAAAACGAACATAAAGATTTGAAGCGTGGGTAAGGCTATGCGGGCAAAACATACCCACACCTCGACCATTCTATAATTGATGTTATATCTCAGCTTATTAATGGGCATTAAGGTCGTTTAATGGCCGTTTTGTGGAAGATATATGTGTTCAAAATGCGGTCAATAAAACTTTTGTATAACCACGGATTTTGTCATCAGATTTATGTTGAGTTTTTATCGATTTTTGTGTTGTATTAAATCGATTTTATAGTTTGGAGGGATTTAAATAAGCTTTTAAGAGACATCTTTTGGAAAATTTAGGCACTACAGTGTGTTCTTTTAATTACTAGTGGACCCTATCGTTTAATTTCGATGATTTCGCCAACGTCAAGGTTGCAGGTAAAGGCAATGGTAGAGCCCGCTTTAACATCTTCGCACTTATTAACCCGGTTCGCCCGGTGGACACTTATAAAGAATTGCTTGAATTGAACTAACCAGGATAGCAGAGCATCTCTGCAGGTCAAATCTCCTTCACCGATTTGATTCATCGTATAAATTAATGAGAGCGTCAGTGGCTCAGGGTTCAAGCACTCACTTGACGCCTGTCTTCTGTGTGGTCGTGGTGTTTCACCGGGCGAGCCGTGTCAATTCATGCGAAGATGTTACGGGCTCTACCACTGTTAAAATACATATAGAACATTGTCTGGAAGAACACATAGGCTACTAATTAAGTTTTTTTAATACCGCGCGAACAGAGTCGCGGGCGAAAGCTATACATAAGATATAAAACTACTATCGAAAATATCTCGGATATATACATATATAGAAACCAAGAAACGTTGTCCATTGAATGAAAATCCCCTTAAATTATTATATCAATAGGTATTTTCGTAAATCAAATCATTTAGACGCTAAAAAGTAGCTAAAACAGGATGTAGAAATCTTCACCATTGGTCGTTGTTTCAAACAATAGTTTGTTTCGTCAATCGGAAGGTATATTCCTAGAACGATTATTTTCGTCAATCGATTCGTTAAATTTCGACAAGTCGATATGAATTAACCTATTGGTGGACCTCTGTACATTAAGGTGAGTGCACATAAGTATTTTATAAAACACTAGTCGCATGCGGAATTAAAAAAAAACAATACAGGGTAATAATGATACGTAACTTACTAATATAATAAATGCGAAAGTTTAGATGTATAGATGAATACATGATTGTTAGAAGGTATCTAATCATCCTGCCCTTACCCCTATTGAGGGTCAGCACAGTATGTACTACTCCTCCATACATTTCTATCAGCCGTCATATCCGAATCTACCCGTTTCCTACGTATATCTTCTTACACACAGTCATTCCATACTTTTTTTGGTCTTCCTCTAACTTTGTAGCCATCCACATTCAATCTCATTACTTTTTTGCTTATATCATCATCATCCCTCCTCATAACATGTCCAAACCACGCTAATCTTTTACTCCTCAATTTCTCGATCACTGGCGCTACTTTCAAACTTCCTCTAATATACACATTTTTAACTTTATCCTTTCTTGTCACACCACACATCCATCTTAGGACACACTGTTAGAAGGTATCTGCAGAACGGTAAAATGGATCTATATAAATTTTGGTATCGATGTAAACCATAGTCTGGAAGAACACATAGGCTACTATTTTCAATATCGCAGAGGCATTCGCGAGCTACAGCTAGTCTAACTAATATTATAAATGCGAATGTTTTAATGGATGGATGTTTGATCTCTAAAATGGCTGAACAGATCTAGATGAAATTTGTTATACATATCGAACATAGTATGGAAGAACACATAGGATATTTTTTTATACCGTGCGGAGGGAGTCGCGGCGATAGCTAGTATAATAAAAATTAAACATTATGCACAATACTTTAGTTGCACTATCAAATGTATTCGTCGCACGCGCGACAATTTAGTAGCGACGATAATGTGGCCGCGTACAGCATAGCAATATTATATGACTCAACACACAGTAAGATATGCAATGAACAAGCGATCAGATAGATATAACAATGTATACTAATGTTTTTAACTACTAGACATGTAATGTTCAAATAAAACTCCATACACACAAAAAAATCCAAAAACAAATGACAAAAAATGTTCGCTTGTATTAAAAGCATTTTTATCTTGAGTCATTTGTGATTTGGTGTGTAAAAAATTACGCGTCTCTTTACTAAAATAGTATAGTTCTACTCATTCTGATATTAACGTGATTAGTGTACACAATCTTTATTATCCAATCCAAAGGATAACGTACTCGCGATGCGCAATTAAATGTCGAACTTTCGTTCTCCGAAATGGAAACAATTCGGGCATTTACTTTATTTGAATATTGCTTTTTCCTTTAATGCTTACTTCCACCACTAATACTATGAACTTGAGTAATTTTATTTAATCGACCATTGATATAAAATTAAACATATTAAAATGCATTGTCTTTACGTCCTTTAGCATTTTTAACGGCGATTACAAACTGCGGCCCAATGAAGTTGACTTTTTTGATTTTATTAGGTGACAAAAGAGCAAGCGGCCACTTAACTTCGCCGAAATAGCGAAACAACTGCCGTCCATTGAAATCCGCAATCACAGATACATTGTCTATCGATCTGTATTTTTCGTTGTCAGTCTCTCATTGTGATTTATTTTAACATATTGTTTGGAAGAAAATCCGACACTGTGCCGGTGTATCGGGGCAACACTAGCCTTATTAAAATATCAACGCTTGTGCCCCCGTACAATCTGACACTTGACTTGATAACGAAAGCGCACCAACCTCTCTAAATAATTCTAACTTATAAAATCTTAAATACCTAGACCTAGAAGATGTATATTAGCCGTAAGTCCATAGTTTTCATGGTCAAATTAACATAGAATTAGTTATAAAGAAATAGATCCGTAAAAATTAACAAGAACCGTTGTTGCGCGTCGTCAGCCGCATAACAAAAGCACACCTCTATTCTATTCTGTATTACAATCGCTTCTTGTAACACGATGTAACAGTTTTTTTATATAATTAAAGTAATAGACATAATAATGTAGAGAATAGATTCCATTCTTTGACACAAACAGACATAAGTTATCTTATATCTTTATATATATAATTCTTCTGTGATTGTGTATGTCACTGAACTTCTCTCAAACGACTGGACCGATTTTGATGAAATTTTTTGTGTGTGTTCAAGGGGATCTGGGAATGGGTTAGATTCACAATTTTCATCAAATATTAACTTCATATTAATTTATTCAAATTAAAGACGTGTAGACAGGACAACGTCTGTCGGGTCCGCTAGTATAATATAATATTCTCGTGTCACAATTTTCGTTCCCATACTCCACCGAAACGGCTTGACAGATTCTCATGAAATTTTGTGAGCATATTGAGTAGGTCTGAGAATCGGCCAACATCTATTTTCAATCCGGCGCGGACGGAGTCGCGGACGACAGCTAGTTTTTTTTTTTAAAAGTAGTGGCTCATTTTTGAATTTCGAATATCTTACTAATATTATAAATGCGAATGTTTGGTTGGATGTTTGTTAGAAGATATCTCTAGAACGATTGCATGGATCTCGCTGAAATTCGGCATAGATGTAGAATATAGTCTGGAAGAATACATAGGCTAAATGTTAAGTTATTCTTTTATTCTGTGTTGAAAGAGTCACGGGCAACAGCTAGTATTGTAAATGCGAATGTTTGTAAGAAGATATCTGCAGAACAGTTTAAAGGATCTTGCTGAAATTTGGCATAGATGTAGAACATAGTCTGTAAGAACACATGGCTTAATTAAGTCTTTTTTTAATTACGTACGGAGTCGCCTTAAAAGCGCGTCACACTGGGCCAATATTTGTATGCCTAAATTATATTTCTCTGAACTATTAAACCTTGTTATAAGTTAAATTATAAGACCTACATGTAAATAGGGTCACACGTCCGATTCTAGTCTTATTTGTGACTAGCTCACAACACGTATACATGGAAATTGTTTAGATAAGATATTACGCGTTTCCATTGTTATACGACACACGTTACTCCGTGTAATGGCGATACAGCACGCCTGTGAGTTTTGTGAATGATATTTTCATAACTAGAAGTTGCCTGAGACTCCGTGATCAGCTCACTATACGTCCCCACTGAGGGGCTCGGAGCCTACCCAAAGTTAAGGTTGATTAGGCCATAGTGGCCAAGTGCGCGTTGGTTGACTTCACACATATCTTCGAATTTCTTCTCAGATATGTGCAGGTTGCATCACGATACAATATTCTATTTTAAATTTTAATTTATGAAATAATAAAAAATTGCCAGAGACAATGGACACGCGACATTCAGTGGCGAGTGACAACTTCTTTTGTTATTTTTCAGTTCCGGGATGCGGTGGGATTACATGGCGCTTAATTTAAATATTATATTTTTTATTTGAAACAATACATGAAAATACATACTAAGAAAATATGATTACTTACGATTATAAATTTGAACAACTTTAGAGTCAAAAGTTACAGTGGAAAATTTTTAATTTCCATGATAAAAAAGTCCATAATTTTATGATCTAAAATACACGTAAGCTTCTAGAATAAATTGCACAATTCTTATCAATAGATTTAAACCTAAATATCGCTTAACGTTAAGTTTTTTTTTTTAATTTTGCTTGTACAGATATGTGTAAGCTCAGCTTTATGTAGTAGGTTAAATGTCATTCTCATTTCTGACACAGAAGAACGGGACACGCTACGCGGCCGCCATCTTGTTTCCAGCGACCGCCGTATCTTAGCTATTAGAGCCGACAAGCGTACATTTTTACGACGAAATTGACAATTCACGAGGGAAAATTGTCTTAAACACGTAGTAAACTGTATAATATTTTGTGGAATACGCCGATTGAAGCGGATATGAAATGACAATTGTCTTAGATGGAAGCCATTTTGGAAATTTTATGATGGCTAGTTGTCGTTAAGTTAGTCATTGTGGATTATCTTTAAATAGTTGTTTTTTTCTGCACATAAAATTTGTTTATGATGCAGGTCTTTTAAGTGAAATATATTTCACACTTGTTTGACAGCTTTCTGTTTTTTTTTTAATTTGTTAAAACAGTCAAAAGCAATGCAAAGAATGCCAGAATGAATTACGTATAGCATATTTAAACTGTAACTGGTTTTTATTTACTAATATTATAAATGCGAATGTTTAGATGGATGGATGAAATTTGGCAAACATATAGAACATAGTCTGGAAGAACACATAGACCCTTAATTTTTTTTTCCGCGCCGACGAAGTCGTTGGCGACCGCTAGTATTATTAGTATAGTTTTGTAATTTTAAATAATGTTGCCAGTCCTTTAATAAATTCGGTAAATACCAAACGATTACACTAAAACCGTTAAATAAATAACTAATTGATTGCAAATCGATTCGTTTCGTCCCCTGTCACACCGTGTGATTAAATGAAAACATTTGTTAAGACCCTGACGCGTGACCGCCTCTCACACAGTCACAAAAACAGCTGAAATTATGCGGGACTAATTTCTTAAAATTAACCGACATTTTTTGTGCCAGTTTACTTTGACAAATCTTGACATTTGTGAAGGATATGAGGTAATTTTGGAAAATTACTGGTAAATTATGGAAAGAGTTTTTTTTTTAAGTTTAAGCCTAAGTAACATGCCTCTATATACCTATATAGTAACCCCTATCTTAGGGTAGGCTCCGAGCCCCTTAGTGGGGACGAATAGTGAGCTGATGATGATGAACTTGCCCATATATGTGTGAGAAACTCGAATAAAATAATTCAAAATTTAAGACATTATAACCTTGTCAATTTACGAAATCAAAAAAAAAACTATGCGTCAATTATTTGGTTGAATTAACAAAAATTCTAACTTGCCATAACGCAAGCATTGATTCGAAATTCAAATGACAAATAAATTTCACAGATTATAAACACAAATTGTAACTGGCAACCGATACATCTTTTAACTGAATGTCAAAATTTATGAAAAAAAAAAACGCGGAGTGGCGCAAAAAGGATCCATGTCAGTGACAAGCCAATAAACTTGTGTAGAGAATTGGTAACGCATCAATAAGGGTATAATGTAAGGGGCAGTTTACGCTCAATTGGTTGCAAATTATTGCTAGTATGATACATACGCTAAGTAATAGTGCGAACAAAATTATATTAAAGCTAAAATTCCACGATTCAAAATCAATTTTTTTATGACTTGATTTATTTCATTATAAAGCCAACATTTTAGTGGAGAATAATTGGCTTAGTTTAAATTTTAAATAGTTATATTTTGTTATATGTAGTACTAGTTGACGGCCGCGACTCCGTCCGCGCTAAATTATAGAAAACTTAATTACTTGCATATGTGTTCTTTCAGGTTATGTTCTACATCTATGCCAATTTTCAGCGAGATCCATACAGCCGTTTTGGAGATATCTTTTAACAAACATCCATATATCCATCTAAACATTCGCATTAATAATATTAGTAAGAAGTATTATAAGATTTGAGATAATTAAATAATTAATTTAAATTTAAATATACCGCATACAGTGCACTTAAATTTAGCGAATGACTTCTTCCCTAATCCCGCAGATGTGTAAACATTTTTTGCCCTACTCACCCCAAGTCGCGTTTGTCCGTTTGACTTTTTGCCCGTCTTTGTTCGCCCATTGACTATTGAAAAGTGTCGATTTCAATTACGTACCTATTGTAGTGCTGTGGGCATTTAAATTTGCTTTGGTCAGTAAGAAAAATTTCACCGTGAAACATATTGTTATCTCTGTTTTTATCAAACAAATTGAAAGGGACGTCAATATTTAATAGAAGTGTGTCGGCGTTAGACGAAAGGTTGCGACCGTTTTGTTATAGTTAGCGCCTGTCTTTTTTTGTATAAGTCTTTGTTAGTGTAAGAGCTAATTGATATCTTTTGATGCTATTATTAAAAACACATTGTTAAATTGTATATGTACTTGAAGATTGAGTTTAAAAGTTTGAAAGGTGTTAATAGCGACAGATGTTTAGTTATAAGTTAAGATGTTTCCGACGGTAATTTAAAGGTTTTTTGACTTTAAGTTTGACTGAAGACATACATGGAATGCTTTTAGCATGATTGGGATTAATAAAGTAATACACGGACCGCAATTTGGAAAAGCTGTTAGAAAATTCTGGGTCGTCCTACTTGGTTGATTTAGTCCGTGTATGTCTCTAACTAAATTGACCGATGTAGAGCTTACGTGTTCTTACGTGTTCGCTATATCTATGCGAAATTGTAGCGAGATTCATGCAACCGTTCTGTAGATACCTTCTAACATTCATATATTATCTTATCTTATATCTTTAAATGAGCAATTCTTGTATATATATAATTGGAATCTCGGAATCGGATCCAACGATTTTCATACAATTTATTATATAGGGGGTTTCGGAGGCGATAAATCGATCTAGCCAGGAATCATTTTTAGAAAATGTCATTTTATTCGTGTTTTATCGATAATCAACTTAAACATAAACTTTATTTTTTCTATCGGTAAGATCGAAAAATATTATTCATATTTCATCATTTTATTAGTAATTCGTACTTAAATATAATTTTTAAAAAAACACAATTAAAAAAAAATACATCATCCAGGTACTTCATACATAAATATCTTAACAAATTTAGATAAATTCTTATACGTTAGATAGCTAACAAGCGGGAAAAAAATTATTGCCTTGTCAGACCAGACGTTTGTCCGAATTTTTTTTGTCATCCCAGGTGACTTGGTTCAACAATACGTCGAATTGTCAGTATTGTCAAATAAAATTGACTTTTAATACATTATAAATGTTAATTTAATAATGCGTGAAATTTCTTTTTATCTTCATATGTCAAGAGTTTTCGCGGGTATGTTTTTATGTCAGATCTTTTGTGACATATTTTGTAGAGAAATTCCTTTCTATTGTCAGTTGGTTAGTTGTCAGCCAATTTATTTTTTAAGCAAACTAGTATACATACAAATAATATTTTATTTTAAAAGTACACTTTACTTTACTATGTGTGTAAACGTCATTTTACATTGTTTTTATTATTTAATTTAACCAAGGCAAGTTTAAATCGTATATTTATAGTAAATTCGAATTAAAACGCGTAGTATATAGTCTTGACTTAATTGAATAATAAGATAATATTTATTTTAAACTACATACTTAAAAAATAAAGAACTAGCTGTCACCCGAGACTCCGTCTGTTCAAAATAAAGAAATGAATAAGTAGCATATGTTCTTCAACCAACTCGCACTTGGCCAACATGGCTGACTATGGCCTAGTCACCCTTAACTTAGGGTAGACTCCGAGCTCCTCGGTGGTGACGTATAGTGAGCTGATGATGATATGTTCATCCAGATTATGTTCTATATTTGATGCCTTATTTCGTCAAGATCCTTTGAGCCATTCCAGATATATCTTCTAACATCCATCCAAACATTCGCATTTATAATATTAGTAAGATGATAATGGTTAAGTATTTTAAGAATTTCAAACAAAATACTTTTATAACACAAACAAATGTATTTACCTTTGTTCATACTTGATACATACATTTATTCTTTAAATTAAGACGACGTACAAAGCGTGTGCACCGAATGGTAGGAAATGGTAGCAATGGGCTACCACACAATGGCCTCAATGTCATTAAGCAGCGGGAGGCACGCTATCCGGGACGATCAAATTTATTCTAATTTCCATAGAAATGTCACATTTGTTTAATAGAATCGTCCAGCCAGCTTGTATCAATGGACTTTTGTATTTATTTTATTATCTATATAACTCTTGGAATAATAGATATTTTAAAAAGATAATAGAATTTCTAATATACAATATCTAGAGTTCTATATTTAAAACCTGCTTAATATCCAAACTTTGTGATATGATTTACATTATTAAATTTTAAACTTAAGCTCACTATACGTTCCCAACGATGAGCTCGGAGCTTACCCTAAATAAAGGGTGACTAGGCCATAGACAACCACGCTGTCTAAGTGCGGGTTGACTTCACACATATCTTTGAATTTCTTCTCAGATATGTGCTGGTTGCATGACGATGTTTTCCTTCACCGTAAGAACGTCGGATAAATGTACATATGTAATTCGGAAATCGAAAAACACATTGGTACATGGCGGGATTCGAACCCAGGACCTACAGATTGCAAGTCAAGTGCTTGACTTCAGAGCCACCGCCGCTTTAAAAAAATAAACAATAATTAAGATGAATTTCAGTTTGTGGTACTTATCCTGGCTGTATGTTTGTTCTTACCTCTGCCTACTAATAAATTTAAAAGTTCTCTATGGTTAAAAAAAAATAAAAGTCAAAAGTTTTTGTAGCGCGAATTTTGAGGTTATATCGTGAACTCTTTTGTGAGAAATACCATTGTGTTTCTTCGTTTAAACTTTAAAAAACGTATACTAAAATAAATAGTAATAAACTAACATTATATAGAAGGGAATGGAGACATCAAGCTCCCAAAAGGCGGGTAATATTTTATTCAAATTACGAGTAACTCGATACTGCTTACGTGCTTCTTTTAGATCCTTGTCAGTTTCGGGTGTTTGTACGTTCATCTCCAGTTTAATATGGCGCTAGTTGCGCGCGTTATTTATGGTTTTTGTTTTTTTTTATCTGTTTTGTAGTGCATTGTTAGTGGCCAGCATTTTTTCTATGATATACGATTAAAATGACAGGCTGGTTGGATAGATTTAATCCTTTTTAACACAAATAAAAACTATTTTAAACGCTTTTTAAATGTGAAGAAATTAAAAAAAAAATCTTCTTCAAATGTCAAAATATCACCACAGAGTAGGTACATCTTTTCGCGCCATAGTCTGTACGTATTAAAAAGTAATTCTTTAATAATAAAACAATAAAATACTTAGTATCCATTGATTCCTACAAACACATTTTAACAACCGACAAACAATTAAGACGAAAGCAGAATTAGTGACCACAAAACAACTTTTTTTTGTGAAACAAGACAAAGGCCATTTTGTGGCTATTGACAGATCATTAAAAGACCATACTTTAAGAAGATAATAAATTATTCAAGGCTATTATTTTTCAAATAATTAGCGGAATCTTGTTTGAGGGATACTGTTTTGAAATGGGTACCTACGGTCAGATATCATCAGGGCCGAACTCTGAATGAAACTTATAATATTATAACCTCATTAGTAACTTTATTTAAGTTTAAATTTGAGTTATTTTATTATTACAAGTTTTAAGATTAAAAGGTAATCAAGGTTCTTGAGTAGACAGTTGAATAAAATGAATTTACGATATGATATTTCATTTAATAAATTAAAATAAAAATGATAAAAATTGAGAATATTGCTTTTAAGTTACAAACAAATTATCATTTTCTTAATTGATAAATGCCTCAATATTTTAAACAGCCAATTACTAACTATAGTTATGAATACACCGAGTCCGTCCCTGCACTAAAGTCGTAATAATGGCCACACCCTCACGACGGGGGGTGGCAAAACCAAGGACTACCTCGTACCCTTACTACCCAGAAACCAACGCAGATGTGATTTTATACTAAAACTACCCTATTATACGCTTTATTTAATTTGATTTGAACAATATTATTAGGTTTAATTTTAATATAACCTATACATATGAAATAAAATGGATTGTCGGTATGTAACATCAAAAAATACTGATATTTCGTACAAGTGATGTATTTGCGTAGGTCTCTCTCATACTGTCTCTTTCTCTGCCTAGCTCGCTGCCCTTAGCCTTGCCATCTGGTGGGATCTGTTGCCCTAATATCTTCTAATTCGCTCTGTTCTTATATTTGCGTTGCTAACAACAAAAAAAAACGTATTTATAAAAACTTTTCTTTGTCTGTATGTCTGTCCGTAATCTTCGGACCGGCTGAAACGACTTTGACAGATCTTGGGAGGAAGAGTTCAAAGATACGTGTAAAGTCAACCCGTACTGGGCCAGCGTTGATCCTAGTCAACTTAGGGTAGACTTTGTGTCCCTCAGTGGAGACTTCTTCCCATGTACTCTTTATTTAAATGGTTTTATAACTTGCCCTTTATGTAGTACAATTATCGGTGACAAATGTACCAACCCCAATGTTCAGGGTCAATCAAAACCCCTCGCTTGTAACTATGTAATTTATTTCAGCCCTCAACAATTAATTTTGACAGCGATCGTTTGGTCGCACAGAAAGCTATAAACTTAAGTTTAATGGATGGATACCATTAAATAAATCGCTAATAATAGGATAGGAATTGTTATTTTGAGTGTAGGTACTCATATTACTAATATTAATGTGAATGTTTGGATGGATGTTTGTTAGATATCCAAAACGACTTAATGGATTTGGAATTTATTAGTATAACATTGGAACACATAGGCTACTGATTAAGTTTTTTTTTAACACCGCGCGGAGTCGCAGGCGACAGCTAGTTATGGATAAATATGATTTCTTATTTGTCAACCATAAGCACGTGACGGAAGACTACAAAAGTAGGTTAAATACATACTCATTTGGCCAAGTAAGACTTTGTTATCGAAATTAATATTGTCAGAAATATGTTTAACTATTTTAGAAAATTTGAAAAATAAAATTACGTAGTAGAAAAACGTAAAGGTTCGGCATTCCTGGTTATGTAAGACTATCTGTCGCCCGCGACTCCGTCCGCACGAAATAAAAAATACTTAAAAAGTAGTCTATGTGTTCTTCTAGATTATGTTCTACATTTATGCCAAATTTCAGCGAGATTCATGCAGCCGTTCTGGAGTTACCTTCAAACAAATATCCACCCATCTAAACATTCGCATTTATATTATTAGTAAGTTATATAAAAAGCAGCTCTTCAGCTCTAAATTCGACAAAAAAAATAGTATCCTATGTCCGTCTCCTAGCTCTGAGCTACCTCCTCAAAAATTTTCAGCCATATAGGTAAAGCCGTACTTGAGTTATAAATAGTGTAACTAACACGTCTTTGTTTTATATATGTAGACTAGCTGTCGCCCGCAACTTCGTCCGCGCTGGATGAAAAATAGATGTTGGCCGATTCTCAGATCTACTCAATATGCTCACAAAATTTCATGAGAATCGGTCAAGCCGTTTCGGTGGAGTATGGGAACGAAAATTGTGACACGAGAATTTTATGTAGGTATATATAAGAAGATATAATGAAATTATTATATTAAATAATAAGCTAAATAAAGTCTACATTTATGATTGTTCAACAAAAAAACAATAATATAACAACACACTTGAAATCAATTCAAAATAAACTCAACGACAAATTGTATCGCGAACAATTTATCTTTTACGATTCGGTGAAGACGCCATTTTCTAAATTATATTTGAATTAAAGTCCCATATAAATTGGCAAACTTTATATATAAATTAACAAGCGATTTTAAATTCTAATTCTTGGTAATACGGCGAAATTATGTGTCATAGATGGCAACATTAATTTTGTATCTGTGACAATGACAATGAAGATGTCAAAAGTCCGTTCCGAAACGAGGACAATGCTTACTGATTGCCAGTACTCTATTCAAAGATTATTCACGGCTATTATATTCTATTTAGTTCCAAATAACCGTTTAATAATAGTTTACGAACGCCAACCGTCCCCCTTAGCATGCCTATTAACAATACAATAAATATAAATAACAAATAACACAAAATAAGGACCACTTTACACCTTCTTGGAACCACGCAGTTGCGCTTTGCTTTAAAAAAAAAGAAAAAATCATCGTATCTTTTCTTTCATATAACTTCATCTCTTTCTCGCTGTCTTACTTACAATGTTATTTTGCGTTTGACAAAATAAATGTTATTTAATTTTCAACTCTATTCCAATGCAATAAAGATTATGATCATGTTGTGTTTTAGTATTTGGTTGTGTTTAGTTTTTGAGTATTAAGATAATGGCTTTTATAGATGAAGTGGAAAACGATAGTCAACGTGTCAATCCCTTTTCAATGCGATGCTAATATAAAATTAATAATTCTGTCGTTGGTCGCAGTGGGAGCAGAAAAATACAATTGTAATTTAAAAAAAAATATTACGCCATTTTGAACTTTCAAATTATTTGCATTGTATAGAGATATAAAACATCAAATTGATGTTATAGTATCGATAAAATTACGTTGTCATGAAATAAATAAATTAATTTTACATATTAAAGGAGGAGGAGGAACATTAAAATTAGGTCAAAACAATGCTCTGTCGAAAGCAGTGGCTATATTAGACTTAATCCTACAAACATTTATTTTAAACTAGTTGTCGCCCGCGACTACGTGTGGTGTTAAAACAAAATAGTAGCCTCTTTGTTCTTCCAGACTATGTTCTACATCTATGTCAAATTTCAGGGAGATATATGCAGCCGTTCGCAAGATATAAACAAACAACCATCTAAACATTCGCCTTTAATATTAGTAAAATGAGAAAACTACAAAGATATTGATAACTGTCAAAAATTTTCCCAAGCTTTGTACTATAACCTCTTTTGTTCTCTGTCATAGACCACACTTTACGATCCAGATAATAAAAAGTCACGTTTCTATTTAAAATTAAATAGCGTAAAATTTAGCTACATTCAAGGAAGCCATTTTGTTTCGGGGTCAAATTTTACGATCACACATGATCAGATTTTAATTGAGATATTTTACGATTTCAAAACAATCGTTTTCTATTCGGTAATCGGTATCAGAATCGAATCCTGAATATCGATTCGGCACAATTTTAAATCATTCAATTTAAACATGACCCTTATAACTAAGGTAATAAATGTCTAAATCGCTTAGCAATGTTTATACGAGGCATAGATTAAATATAGAGATTAAAGATCTTTGTTAGATACATAATAAGTTTTTCTAACCTTGTGTGGCCAAATAAATGTGTAATGTGCAACCGAAACGATATAGAAATAATAATGGGGTGCTATTTAGTTTCATTCATGTCTAGAATTCAATGATGACGAATCTACAACTTCAAAAACAGTCTTACCGCGGGTTTCCGATATCAAAATCTTACTAATATAAATGCGAATGTTTAGATGGATGCATGTTTGAAGCTATTTTTAGAACATCTGTCTGGAGTCTGGAAGAACACATAGGCTACTTATTATGTTTCTTTTATTCCGAGCGGACAGAGTCGCGGGAGGCGGCTAGTCTCTGTATAAAATATATCATCATCTCTGTCTTTCATCTTTGACAAAAAAGGGATAACAACATTTTAAACGGAGATGTTGGTCTCAGAAATTCACGGTAAGTATATCCTTGAAGCTTATTCAGAGATTAGTGACTGATACAGATTAGTGAGGAAATAAGGGATTCAATGATTTCCTCATTAATCTGTATGTAAATAAGCGTCAATAGCCTAATGGTTAAGGGTACCGAATTACGATTACGAGGTCGGGGGTTCGTATACCGCCATTCAACTATTTTCGTAAAACATATCCTAGCACAAGCCTAGAGCTTAGTTGGCATTTGCAAAAAATCTGCTAATATTTAGTCTAAAAAAACTAAGTATTTAGTAGTTTTTTGACCACTGACTTCTATAACTGGACTGGCTATAAGAGTAGTATTTTGTGCCAATTTGATTATTCCCATTTTGGCGTTGATTTTTATTATATAATTAACTGTTACGTAACATCAGTAGGCGATTTTAAATCGGAACGAATGAAAAGTTTCTTAAGCAGATATTCGAAGTATTAGATTATTAACCACGACTTAAATTATATATTGTCATCAAAATACTATAGTTAACTGTCGAAAATACTTCATTAACAACTGGTACTTAATTATCTGTCAAATCTATTTTTTTTTAATAAAAAGGCAAAGGCCGTTGAGACGTCCACCAATTAAAATAAATGAGTCAGTCGGTCCCCGCCTTCGTGTATCTATCCAACGCCCACATTAATTTGCTAAAATAACAGCCCTAGCGGTTAACGAGTTGATTAATTATAACGTTTAACGTTCAGCTTGCGTTATTAATTCAACTATAACCTATAATTAGCTAATCGTTTTTTATCAACGTTACTATTATTTAATCTGCATATTTCGCGCGCGTTTTGTAACGATTTGCGTAAAACGTTTTATGCCTTTTTTTTTAGATTATTCGATTTTGTATAATTATAATTTAATGTTGAACTGTCGATTAAATAAAAATACATTTTTTTAAAATTTTCTGATGTAAAAAAAAAATTATTTATAAAACGGTTTTCATTCATTGTCCCGCGTGTACCAACAGACGTGAAGTCTTTTTACATAGGAACATAATCAATTAGTATTAAAAAAAACATAATAATTTGTTTAAAACTAGCTGTCGCCCGCGAATCCGTTCGCGTGGACTTAAAAAAAATAAATTCCCGGTAATTATTCTAACTTTTCTTACCTTCAAACTTTCCCTAGACTTCCACGAACATTTCAATACCACGGTAAGATAAATCCGTTCAGCCGTTCTCGAGTTTTAGCGAGACAAACAAACAGCAATTGATTTTTATAGATAGCTTTGCCCGCGTCACGGACCGCGCTGATTTAAAAAAAAAATAGTAAGTAGCTTCCAAACTATGTTCTACATCTATGCTAAAATTCAGTGAGATCCATGCAGCAGTTCTGGAGATACCTTCAAACAAACATCCATCTAAACATTCGCATTTATAATATTAGTAAGTTGTGTTACAGCGCTAGTAATTATAATAGAGTAAGACAAATAATAATATACTTATAAAAAGTAATGAGAAAGAATGAGACAAACAATATTTTAAGCTTACGCACTTGAAAAAGAAGAGTTTTAAATAATTAAAGAATGGGCATAATTTTAATGTGAATTTAATCGTCGAATTCGCAGAATCGACCTAATTGTATAATAATTAGTATACAGTTGAAGAGAGCCCGCAGGTAATGTACAATCAAGTAGAAAAGTGCAATTTAAATTATTTAACTTATAAAAATTACGTTACAAAAATTGGAAAAATTTCAAAGTACAATAATAGTAAATGATTCAATGAAAAATTCTTAATAGGTAATCGTTAACAAGACGTACAATCGAGTAGAAAAGTGAAATATAAAAAAATCTATAGGCAAAATCTTACTTACTAATATAAATGTTTAGATGGAAGGATGTTTATTAGAAGGTATCTCGGCAGTACGGCTCCATGGATCTCGCTTTAATTTGGTACAGATATAGAACATAGTCTGGAAGAACGCTATTATTAAGTATTGTTTTATTACGCGCGGACGATGTCTCGGGCTAAAGCTAGTATTTTTATAAAACTGCATAACAAATTGCAAAATCGAATACTTCGCCAAACCACATAACGGATTTGGCGGCAAAACAATGTGCTACCTACATAAAAGTATACGTGAATAGCCTTTATTTAAAATAAACATACGTGTAAAAGTTCAAAAATATATTGATTGACGTAATCAAAACTAGCTGTCGCCCGCGACTCCGTCCTTGCGGTATTAAAAAAACTAATAAGTATCCTACGTGTTGTTTCAGACTATGTTCTACATCTGCGCCAGATTTCAGCCATATCCATGCAGCCGTTTTGGAGATACCTTCTAACAAACATACATCTAAACATTCGCATTTATAATATTAGTAAATACACTTTAAAATCAAAGTTTACTAGTAATAGTATTTTTCATTTCGTAGTTTATTAATTAAAAATAATTAACTTTAATAAATCTATCTTTAAAGTCCACGGCAGTGCCCCTACGAAAATGAACACGGTATAAATTACATGAACATTTTAAAAGCAATTTAACATTACAGAACCAAACAATACTTTAAAGTTAGTTTAAGTATACATAATTATTTACAGCAAGTAACAATTTAGTGCTCGAGTGTACCGCACATTAGCGTCAAGGGATATTCACTTGGCAGCTTAAGTAATAAAAATTACTCACGACTGTACCGCCATCTAGTGATAGCACTCTGCAATTTGTCTACATTAACCTTCACGATAATTGAACTTAGTAACTTGCTTTGTACTCTATTAATGAGGTAGCTCTAGTAATTTGTTTATCTGTGGTAATATTTATTTAGTAATTTTACACAATTATTAGTTAGAAATGGCGCGCTTTCGTTACCAAGTGCCAGATTGATTAGTGATGGGACATAAACGTCGATATTTTAATAAGGCTAGTGTTGTGTCGGATTTTCTTCTTAACAGTATATTGATAAGAGTTACTAAAATCGTCTAATTTCTGTAGACTTATGCATGTGCAAGAGGCAACGCGTAGTACAGTGGTAGACGAACATCTGTTGCATGAATGGGTTGGCTTGCTATACCACGACCACAAAGAAGACAGGCGTCAAGTGGAAGCAATTCCGCGTACAGTCTTATGACTGCGCGTGCTGAAGACCTATTCTTAGTTTCTTTTCCCTTCCTATTATTTTCTTATAAGGAAAGGAAGAGAAGGGGAAGTGGAGAGGACGCATAGGAAGGAAGGTCGCTATATCGGCATATTCAGGTGACCGCTTGCTCGTTTGCCACCTTCTAATATAAATAAAATGTTTGAATGGATGGATGGATGTGTTTTTAGGGTTCCGTACCTCATAGGAAAAAAACGGAACCCTTATAGGATCACTTTGTTGTCCTTCCGTCTGTCAAGACCCTTTTTCTCAAAAACGCATGAAGGTGGAAGCTGGAATTTATTCGGAACCCTAGAGCCGCGAGTCTGACTCGCACTTGACCAGTTTTTGTTACAATGTTTCTGCATAACGACTGCATTAATCTTAATGAGATTTGGCATAGATGTAGAACATAGTCTGGAAGAACACATAGACTACTAATTAAGTTTTTTTTGCCGCGTGTACGGAGTCGCGGGTGATAGCTACTTTACAATAATATAACAATTATCAATCTATTTATAATCTGTCCTCTTGTGTGTGTCGACCTCATTTGTAATTTAAAAAAGTAACCTAATCATGGATTCTAGTAGCACTTTACGTATTAGTTATGTTTAAGGGCGTATTGTGTATGTCTCGCATCACGACACCCTACTTGACCACACGGACTGTTCTTGTGACTTTCCATTCAAAGCATTTGTTTATTGTTGACGCACCATCTGAATATTTAACATTGGACATTTATAATCTAAAGGTTAGTTTACACTTATATTATAAAACTTCGTATGTTCTAACTCTGTTTAAATAGTTTTTTTTTTAATTGTATCGTTTTATTGTGTTGTTTTAGAAATTCATGACAGAGCTTCAAGGAGGATTTATACATAAAAATTGTTTGGTTATAAGTTAATGAATCAAAGCTTAAGCAATTAAAATAGATTAATAATAAAGATATTAAACTTTTTTTTCTGACTAGCTAACCGGCCACGACTCTGTCCGCGGGAAATTGAAAAAACTTAATTTGTAGCCGTTAGTGATCCATTGAGCCGTACTCTAGATACCTTCAAATATCCATCCATCCAAACATTCACATTTACAGTATTAGTAAGATTCGATCAGAAGAAGAAGATATGTCATGAAATTTTATTACTAAGCAATATCTAGGCTTCTATATCTGTGGGTCTCTACAAACCCTAGGCGGCATCAGCGGGGGAAGCGGGGAATCCTGAACCTGCTTTGCACGGTGTCGTCTCTGAGGAGCGCCTACGGGTGTAGCGCCTCATTGGGGGCGCATTGAGGAGCCCTATTCTCGGGCTGGTCAGTGGGGCGTCGCGGTGGTAAGTTAACACGATCCCGTGGCGTCCCACATTATGGCTATGAGGGAACAGAGGGGTTTAGTGGGTAGGCTTCTATATCTATTCTTTTCTATCTTTCTAATATTATAAATGCGAATGTTTGGATATAAGGATGGATTGTTAGAACATATCTCCAGAATAGCTGCATGAGTCTCGCTGAAAGCCATAGATGTAGAACATCTGACAGAACGCATAGACTTATTAAGTTTTTTTTTTAAATTCCGTACGGAGTCGCTTGCAGCCAGTATTTGACATGCCGTGAACGTAGCTTTATACCTTTCCACTACTGCGTAAAAACTTTCTTATTAGAATAACGATAAAGGGAATTTTCGGGTGTTGTTTAACATATTATGTCGTACGTTTAATGGATGTCTTCAAGAATAATACGTAGTAAATTAAATTGACGATCAAGTTGTCTGAACTACAAGTTTATTTGACGTTCCTTAGAATGATATGTGTTTTGAGAATTTTGTCTATGATTATAGAAATTATAATAAGAGAATGTGTAAGACAAATTTATCATTCCCGGTATTAGAATTAAAGTGGTTATGTCTGTGTTTTCTATAGTCTGTAACAAAGCAAAGAGTGTGTTTTTACAACTAAACTAGACTTTTTTTCTAGAGTAATAGTTTTACCATTTACTTTATACCCTATCATTGTCATCAGTTCATTGTAAGTCCCCACTGAGGGGCTCGAAGCCTACTCTAAGTTAGGTGTGACTAGGCCATAGTCAACACTGACCTAGAGCGGGTTGATGTCACACATATTTTTGAATTTATTCCCAGATATGTGCGATGTTTTCCTTCACCGTAATAACGTCGGATAAATATACATATGTGAAACAAAAAAGTCATTGGTACATGTCGGGATTTGAACCAAGGAATTGTAGATTTTTTGCAAGTTTTTATTCCTTACAGTGTTTAGGAATTCTGTGTAAAATGAGTCAGCTTCTTATGTTACAATTTCTTACAACTTTACCCCCAAAAAATAACCTAAGATTTTGACACTTCGTTAAGACTTTTAATTTCTAGAATAAATTAAAAAATGGTGCTGGAACTGGTTGACTGTTTACTCTCTTCTTTCTTCGTTTAAAAAAAAAATTAAAATGTGTATTGAGTCATTGTGTATTTAATCAGAATTCTATTCAAGTAGAGATGTAATATTTTAATAGGTATGCGCTTACGATGCAGTTTCCTGCCACCAGGGTGGGTGAATGTGTTCGGAATGCGTTAGCGGCTAGGACAGTCTACGCTGTTTAATCTATGATCGAGTTTTAATCTTTGACAGCAATTTTGGCGGGAAATTATTTTATGTCAAGCAATCGTAAATTCAAATCTTACTCATATTATAAATGCGAATGTATAGATGGATGGATGAATGTTAGAAGTTATTTCCTTGATGAAATTTGACATTGATGTAGAACATAGTCTGGAAGAAAATATAGGCTACTTATTAAGTTTTTTTAATTCCGTGTGGTTGGAGTCAAAGGGGACAGATACTGTTTTATAAATTGCTCACTAAATGATACCTTTATGAAGATATTTGATTTTAATTTAGTAAAGACTGAATTTATTTTTATTTGTTAAACTCCATTTAAAAAAAAATCAAATTTATTCTACGGATTGAGGAATATATTTTAAATGCGTTTAATTCTCAGCGCATTTGCTTGAAGTATACATGGGTAAAGTGCCGTAAGAATTGATTGACATTGGGAAATTTTATTTCGTTCATTTACCTTAAGTACTTCTTACGGTGAAGGAAAACATCGTGATGCTGCACATATCTGAGAAGAAATTCAAAGATATGTGTGAAGTCAACCCGCACTCGGCCAGCATTGACTATGGTCTAATCACCCTTAACTTAAGATAGACTCCGAGCTCTTCGCTGGGGACGTATAGTGAGCTGATGATGATGACTAAAGAAGCATTACAGTAAGGATTATTACCATTTAACTAAGTAACTAACTATGCAATAATATGTATTTATGTTCATTAATATGACAATACAATTTCTTAATGTTGGTATGTCTGACTGTCAGATCGCAAATTCGTGTTTTATTCCCAGCTCCAAAACGAATAGACTTTGGTGAGATATTTACTAGAACACTTTTTTATTCTGCTTTCTTTGCTTTAATAAATTAATTAATGATTAATTACGAGTATCTAATGTTTATAATGAATAGGTACTTACAATATTAATAATACTTTACAGAATTCAAACAGCTTAGGGAACTGATATATAAACACGGCTAAACACTCACGTATATACGTTCGGTGGCGACACCGACTAGTTTCGAGATCGGGGGCCCTTCATCAGGATGAGTGGCACTGGTATTATTTCGCGGATTTAGGGCGCGTCTTGAGGGAGTGGGGGGCGCGGGTTGCGCCGGTGTCGTCGACGATGTTGATACCAGAGCGTCGGTGGTGTTGTTGTTGGTGAAGCTTAGGGAACATACACATACTACGAGAACTGTTTTTTTACTTTTTTCGATCCCTCCCTCCTCTCGGTGACCACTCGTAGTACATGCCAAGACCCCTCCCCCGCTTTAGTTTTTACGTAGTAATTCATAATTATGATATTTAATCATTTCACCGGTAAAAATTGAACAAGAAATAATTTGGCTCATATTCTTCTTTATAGCATAAGACTGCATGCATTCTTAAATTACTTGTGACTTATGCATTATGAAAAAAATACAAGTAACGACTACGTGACTAAAATCTGAGGCCCCCCGCTCCTGTGACTGATCGTAGTATTTTAAAGACTCCGCTCTCCCCCCCCCCCCCTAAACGGCTCACGTAATATGGGTACGTTCCCTTAGGTTATGGTCATAATACCATAGGCATTATGTCATCTGTCTGGACAAGAGGGTGATAACCAAAGACGTTCAATATATATTAATAGATAAGGCACATCAAAATCTTGTATAAAGAGTTTGTTAAAACAGAATTATTTTGCCTATTGCTTTGTAACTTTAGCTACAAAACGGAGAGGCTAGACAAAGTGCATTCGCTTCGATGCGATTCCATAACTTACATCAAAATTATGAAGCTAACGCGTTACATTCGACTTATCGTAAGTTATTGCCAATTCTATACATTTTTTAAGTTTATGGAATCGCTTAAGCTAATGTACTTTATCTAGGCTCGCAGTAGTCAGATTCAAACTCATAGTAAGTTAACGGCCACTTAAAACACAGTTTGGGCGCTACACGTCAGATGTATTTAAGATTCGTGTCCCGTCTGTCTGTCTATATAATGTCACATCAGTAACTCAGTAAGTGCGTGTCTTGATTGTCTAAGATCTGAAGACTTAAGAATGTTTAGATGTGGCATAGGATAAATTAATATTGAAATAAGTCTTCTATTTAGTATTTTATTCAAAGATTAACTTTTTACTGTATTTTCATATAAAGTTTTTCTCTTTATTTAAACGTATATCTGCATATACTTACGTCCTTATGTGACTCCAACCCCAAAAAATTTTGAGTCTTCATGCGTGTTAAATTGTTACTAATTAGCTTATGTGTATATCTAGGCTATGTTCTACATCTGTGCTAAATTTCACCAAGATCCATTAAGCCGTTCCGGAGATACCTTGTAACAAACATCCATCTAAACTTTCGCATTTATAATATTAGTAAGATTTGTTTTGTCGTATCTATTACTTTGTTATATCTACATTATAATAGGGAATATATTATTTGCAATGATGTAACTATCCTTCTATTACTAACACTATCTAAATAACCGATTAAGTTAATTGAAAATGCAAGACCGCATAGTTAACTGTGAATTAACAACTCAAATATACCATAATAGTTATTACACTTACTATATAACCGTTAAAAACTATGTTAGTTTTATTAATATAACTAAACTAGATGTCGCCAGTGACTCCGTTAGCGCGGTATTAAAAGACTTGGGTCCTTCAAGCGGCCGCGGACGAGAGCGAAAGCTTGTCCGTGGTCCCGTCCCGATGCGTTGGAGGAACAGATGGGTTTAGTAGGTATGCCTCCGCTATGGAGGAGAATCCCACATAACTACCGCGTCCCCCCCGGGGCGCGGAGTATGCATAAAGCATTCCCCTTTGAAAAAAAGGGTCCTTCAAGCGAGCTTATCACTATCTCAAAGGCCGGCAACGCATCTGCGGTTCCTCTGGTATTGCTGATGTCCATGAGCGTCGTTGAACACCTCGGTGTTCCCGCTGCTCGTTTGCCCCCTTCTGTTATAAACAAAAAAGTAGCCTATGTGTTCTTCGAGACTATTTTCTACATCTATGTCAAATTTTATCAAAATCCATGTTGCTGAAGATAACTTCTAACAAACATCTAAACATTCGCATTTATAATATAAGGAAAGATAAAAAAAAATTGATTTTATTAAAAAAAAGATAAATGAAACAAAATTTACTTAACAATAACATAGGCATGATTGTTATTAACGCGTTTGAAGAATAAATTAATCCATTTTATTAAAAAAATATTTTTGTTATAGCCCTCATAGCTAATATATACTAAGAGAGTCCCTTAGTTACCATTAAGCCACTATTAGTGTGGCATTTCATCATCATCAGCTCACTATACGTCCCCACCGAGGGGCTCGGAGCCTACCCTAAGTTAAGGGTGATTAGGACATAGTCAACCACGCTGGCCAAGTGCGGGTTGGTTGACTTCACACATATCTTTGAATTTCTTCTCAGATATGTGCAGCATCACGATGCTTTCCTTCACCGTAAGAACGTCGGATAAATGTACATATGTAAATCGGAAATCGAAAAACACATTTTACATGGCGGGATTCGAACCCAGGACCTGCATATTGCAAGTCAAGTGCTTAACCACTGAGCCACCGACGCTCCACAAGTGTGGCATTTATTCTTCCTAAATTATACGATAAAATATAATATGAACACAATAAATCACTCGCACTTTTTATTATAATCTTATATTGTCAAAAGTAATTTGCATTAATTAAAATTATTAAGCTTTCTCTTATATTTGCGCATGTACTGTACAGCACTGCTGTCTCTCTCTAACGTATCGCGTATTAGAGAGAGGGCGCTATTTATTTCTACAGTCATTATGTTATCAACCAGATGGGTTTGTAAGGCTGTGATTAGACGGTGATTAAGCCTCATTCAACATAATCATAGTATTATTTATTTATGTTTTAGACTACAGTATGTTTTGTATGTAGTATAAGCGAAAAATTCCCATTAAATACGGATATTTCTTATGTAGCATTTTTTTTGGTTTTTTATCTTGCTTCCTAATATTAAAAATGCGAATGTTTAGATGGATGTCTGTAAGAAGGTATCTCCAGAACTGTTGCATGGATCTCGCTGAAATTTGTCATAGAATATAGCCTGGAAGAACAAACACATAGTCTACTAAGTAAGTTTTTATAATTCCGCACGGATGGAGTCGCAGGGTCAGCTATTTTATCTTACTTCTTACTATTACTTAAATGCGAATGTTCATATGGATGGATTGTTTAAAGGTATCTCCAAACATAATTTGGAAGATCACATAGGCTACTAATTACATTTCTTTTTACATCTCGCGAACCGAGTACCGGGCTTCAGCTATTAATAATAAAAATATGTTTATTGTGCGTTTCTAAGATGTACTGTAGAGTTCGTTCACAACGCAGTAACGCTGTCTGCTCAACAACGCTAATGAAACGAGCGAGCACGCTGCCTGAGTAGTGAACATACGGTCGCAAAGAACGTCGAGTAAAAAATACGAATTATAACTGCTAGATGGCGCTAGTAGGTTAGAGAATTTCTAATGACTTTTTTTTCGCTATAAATATCTTAAAACTTACATTATCATGCGTAAGTTTGTCGTTTTTCTGAAGCCGTCAACAGTCAATATCATCAGCTCACTATACTTCCACACTGAGGGGCTCCGAGCCTACCTTAAGGTAGGGGTGACTAGGCCATAGTCAACACTGGCCCAGTGCGTGTTGACTTCACACATATCTTTGAATTTCTTCTCAGATATGTGCAGTTTTATTATGATGTCACCGTAAGAACATCAACGTTAAGTCTAGAAGTATCTACACGTTAGTCTTCTCTGTGTTGTGTAGTAGGGGTTGTACACCGCAACAGAAACCTGCTCCACCATTATTGCCCTGAACAAATATCTTAAACTAGGGTTGACAACTTTCACAAATCGAAAAATAATCTATATTAATTGCGTAAAAAATTAAACACATATAAACGTCAAACTTTACATCTAACTAATATTATAAATACGAATGTTTGAATGAAAGTATCTCCAAAACGGCTTAACGGATCACGATGAGATTTGGCACACATATAGAACATAGTCTGGAAGAACACATAGGCTAAGGGTTTTTTTATTCTGAGCGGACGGCGTCATAGGCGACAGCTAGTTTGGAAATAAGATTTAAACCGATTAATTATTTTTCTCTCTCACGAGTTCTATAATTATACATTTTACAACCACTTTAACAAGAGGAAAGCAATTAAAACATTTGTTTAACCCTTCACAACAAACGAGCGTTTAAAATTAACCAATAAAACCTTTTTTCTGACGCTACCCAATCCTTAACGATATAACAAGTTATAAAACATTTAAACATTTATTTGAGGGTGTAAAAAAACGTAATTAGGGGTAAGTAATTCAGATTTAGTCAGTTAAAGGTAGACAACGCATATGCAATTGCGTATGTCTATGGGCAACGGTCACTTCGCTATATCAGCGTATTCAGGTGACCGCTCACTCGTTTGCCACCTTATAATTTAAAAAAAACATAAGTAATTTAAAATCCTTGTGGTCGTTGCATTGTTCGAAATTTAAACTTAAAAACTAGCTGTTGACGGCGACTCCTTACGCGGAATTAAAAAAAATAATAGTCTATTTATTCTTCCAGACTATGTTCTATATCTAAGCCAAATTTCATCGAGATCCATGCAAGAGTTTTGAAGATACCTTGTAACAAACATTCAGCCATCCATCCAACCATTCTTATTTATAATATTACTTAGCTGTCGCCCGCGACACCGTCCGAAAAGGAACTTAATTAGTCGACGTGTTCTTCTAGACTTTGTTCTATATCTTTGTCAAATTTCAACGAGATCCATGCTGCAATTTTGAAAATATCTTCTAACAAACATCCATCCAACCATCCAGATAATCTCCATATTAAGTTGCGCTAACGGTATGATTTGAACTAATAATAAACGTAGAATTAATCAAGAAGTTCAATCGGTGATTACAAACGACAAATTATAAATAAATCGTGTTTTATAGTATAACACTACAACAAATTGTGGTCCAATTATTTCTAACATAACATTTAATTGTGTAGGTGTTTGATTAGTTCGTAGTAGGTCGATTTATAGAGTAATAGCTACCTCTTTAAATCAGTCTCATTATTTCTTTATTTTACAACAAAATTTATTTAATAATGACACCGTAATGTAGCATTATTTTTTTTACTTATTCACATCCACTAGCTGTCGCCTGTGACTCCGTCCGTGCGGAATTAAAAAAAAATAATACGTAGCAAATGTGTTCTTTCAGACTATGTTCTACATATGTGGCAAATATCATCGAGATTCATACAGTCGTTTTGGAGATACCTACTAACAGATATCCATCCATCCATTATTAAGTTTACGACGTATGCATAGTTTTGTTTTGATTTAATTGTTGAACTAAGATAAAAAACGTACAAATCTTGGTATTAATTCAAAGTTGTTCGTTGGAATATTCCGGTTTTAGTTCGTTCCACGTCGGTGTAACAGGCGGCCACTCTACAAGTCAATTGACCGGACAAAGAGCTAACAAGGTGCCGGACTAATTATTAAGGGTTGTAAATGCCTTACAATCATTAATGGAACTTTTCGATACAAGAGCTGTTTATTATGTTAGTTATATATCAAGCCAGTTTTTTTTTTATTTACGCTATTATATTTTTGTGTATTTATTATGTAGCTTATTTAATATCATAGTTGTAAGTTTGAGAAAAAAAAGGGTGATAGGGGTAGGTAATTTGCTGCCGTATCTTACTAATATTATAAATGCAGATGGATGGATGATTGTTAGATGATGATGAAATTCGACTTAGTAGAACTTAGTCTGGAAGAACACATAGACTACAATTATGTTTTTTTTTAATTACGCGTGGACGAAGTTGCAAGCGACAGCTTACTTTTAGAAAAAGAATTATGAAGTGTATAAAGTTATTCGATTTACAAAATGTTCTTTGCAATATGAAAAAAGAAAATGTAAAAAATATCCAAGATGGCGACTGAATTGGTACGTTATCGTAAACAAGTATTGACAATAACTAATGTGAAGTCAAGTCATTATCTCGATTCCCACAAAACTCCGTGTAATTATCGTATTCAGTAATCTAAGACGGAACGAGCCGACCTGAAGGTGTTAAAAAACCGATTGGGACAAATAAAACGTCGCCCCAAAAACAAACGAAACGAGCAAAAAAGTCGGGCGGGCGACAATCTTACGGGATCTTAATTGGGGTGGACGGTATGCGAGGAATCTGCGAGCGGCGCGTCGCATCGCTCGTTTGGTTTTGTTGCTCGTATCGTTTGGTTTGTTTTTGTTTTTCTACTTGTTTCGTTTTGCTCCGTTTGGATATGTTTCGGTCGCTCGCTCGGTGATTGTTTTCGGGGCTACCGGGCCAGGTCGTATGTCTCTGTCAAATCGGGCGTCCGTCAGTCTGTCTGTGTAGAATTTTACTTTAAAATCACAAAGTGGATTCGCGCCGCGACCGCTCGTAAAAACGCGTGTTTGTTTCTTTGATTGTTTGAAGAAAAAAGGGTTTAAAGTGTTCGCAAGCGCGAATGGTGTTTGGTTTTGTCCACTACTAAGGTCTTTTCATGCAAAAAAATATGCTTCGTATTTATATCTGAAGATATTGTAATTTAATGCAACAATTTTTTACTCTCAATTTCTTCCTTTTTAAGAATTGGATTTAGTGATATTTATAGTACTTCCATATATTTTCATGTTCTAAGACGATGGGTCTATAAAAGATGGCCAATTTTACCTATAGAATCTCTGGAGTCGAAATCAATAGATACTAGTTTAATTTGTATATATTAGGTGCGCAACTAAGTTCTCCCTGTTTGTCAGTAGATGGCTTTAAATTTTTAAATCGATAATAGCCCTGCATTTTGTCACCTTACTTATAATACTTTGACAGCTAGTATTAAATATTTACTAAAAACTAAATATTAGTCATTTCTCGGTAAGTGATAATGGTTCGAGATTCAGTACCGTGGTACTTCTCACGTCGAGTTTTGACTAACGACCGATTATTCTGACTCCCGTCGACTTTTAAATACAAAAACGATAATTTCTTTAAAAAATATTGAAGCGAACTCGATTCGAACGGACAGTTTGTTAATTGGCAAATTAAGAAACTGCCCATCCTCTGGATTCTTTCAAAACTCGTTTACTTTGTTATTTTTAGTTGGAACTAAATGTTTTCCTTAATATTACAGTTTTGCAAATACTACAGTATTGTTATAACATAATCTTACTAATATTATAAATGCGAATGTTTTGATGGATGTTTGTTTGAAGGTAACACCGAAACGGCTCAACGAATCTCGCTGATATTTGGTATAGATGTAGAACATAATCCGGAAGAACACATAGGCTACTTATCATCATGATCAGCTCACTATACGTCCCCACCGAGGGTCTCGGAGCGTACCCTAATTTAAGGGTGATTAGGCCATAGTCAACCACGCTGGCCAAGTGCGAATTGGTTGACTTCACACATATCTTTGAATTTCTTCTCAGATATGTGCAGGTTGCATCACGATGTTTTCCGTCACCGTAAGAACGTCAGATAAATGTACATATGTAAATCGGAAATCGAAAAAACACATTGGTACATGGCGGGATTCGAACCCAGGACCCGCAGATTGCAAGTCAAGTGCTTGACCACTGAGCCACCGACGCTCAGGCTACTTATAATGTTTTTTTAATATTGCGCGGACGGAATAACTTAATCTGGGATTCAAATGAATCCTTACTCTGGCCTAGAACCTAGTGTAAGTTAATAACTAGGCTATAGTCAATCAAGTTGGATGACTTTCCATAGATCT
Organism: Papilio xuthus; assembly: GCF_000836235.2. Classification (NCBI taxonomy): domain Eukaryota; kingdom Metazoa; phylum Arthropoda; class Insecta; order Lepidoptera; family Papilionidae; genus Papilio; species Papilio xuthus. Next base: position 781,091 of record NW_013530893.1, on the reverse strand, counting down.
TATCCATCTTTAAATTTCTTTCCGATCCGTGCAAGATTGCATGATTTAACTGATTGATATAAACAAAAACGTAATGAGATTGAATGTTGGTGGCTACAAAGTTAGAAGGCCAAAGAAAGTATAGATTGTGTGAAAGAGGATATGCGTAAGGTGGATTCAGATATGACTGCTGATAGAGATGTATAGAGGAGTTCTTTGCAGACCCTCCGTAAGGATAAGGGTCAGTTGATGATGTGCAGGTTAGAAGATGAAAGAACCTGAATAAGACCGGTGCTTAACCCAAAGTAATATCAAAAGAAAGAATTTATTTATTTATTAACTCTTAATGCTATTATAATACATTAAAAAAATTACGAATAACTCATCTTTTTTTTATAAGAGAAGGGGGCAAACGAGCAGCGGGAACACCGAGGTGTTCAACGACGCCCATGGACATCAGCAATACCAGAGGAACCGCAGATGCGTTGCCGGCCTTTTAGATGGTGATAATCTACAAAGCAAGGGCGGCCTTATCGCTAGAAGCGATCTCTTCCAGGCAACCCAGTGGGACAGGAGAGAATAACATAGAAGGAGGGGTATATAACATATCAATAAAAGGATAAGTCAGGAATAAATAAATAAGAGCAAAAATTAATTATAATATGTATATATATACATATATATACTAGTTACATATGGATATACTAAACAGATTATTAAGAATATTAAAAATAATTTAACACAACTGTGATATTAAAAACGTCGACCTGTCTTATAGCGGCATGATAAGTTCAGTGGCCATTACTATGTAATTAATTTTACGCGCCGTTCGTTCGTATATGTTGAGTTTGTTCGCGCGCCGCAAATCTGATGCGATGCTAAAGCGATCCGTAATATGATACTTCACTCTTTGGATATCCCTTTAATATACTAGCTGTCAACCGCGACTACGTCCGCGAGGAATTAAACTTAATCAGCATATGTGTTCTTCCAGACTATGTTCTACTGAGCCATATTACATCGATATCCATGTAGACATTCTAGAGATACCTTCTGTTAAGAAGAAAATCCGACATGCCGGTGTGACGCAACACTAGCCTTACTAAAATGTCGACGTTTATGTCCCCTCACTATTCATTCTGACAGTTGACTTTGTAATGAAAGCGCCATTCTCTCCAAAGGATTCTAAATAATGTCTAAAACTTCAAACAATCATCCAAACAACCTTAGCTCCAAAATTTTAAAACATAATACATTTAAATTATAAACAATTTGTTCATATTAGTATACTTTTCAGCAGTAAGAGCTTTCATTGAAACCTGGAGCTTTTAAAATAAAGCGCTGTAGCGCTGCGAGGCCGATAACTAATTAAAAGCAATAAATAACATTAACACGCCCACTTGTGTACGTCCCAATACAAAATACATCGCTTGGGAATATACTAACCTAATATATTATGCTAAACGTCTCACCGTCTTAAACAGCGTCGGTGGCTCAGTGGTTAAGCACTTGACTTGCAATCTGCAGGTCCTGGGTTCGAATCCCGCCATGTACCAATGTGTTTTTCGATTTCCGATTTACATATATACATTTATCCGACGTTCTTATGGTGAAGGAAAACATCGTGCAACCTGCACATATCTGAGGAGAAATTCAAAGATATGTGTGAAGTCAACCAACCCGCACTTGGCCAGCATGGTTGACTATAGCCTAATCACCCTTAACTTGGGGTAGGCTCCGAGCCCCTCGGTGGGGACGTGTAGTGAGCTGATGATGAAGATGAAGATGATGATGATGATTTCATTTCTTACCATAAGCATCCCTAGATGAAGACTCCAGAAATTCAACAAAAACATTTTTTACAGAAATGGAGATAATTTGGTTACTAAATATTTATGTAAGACTAGCTGTCACCCGCAACTCCGTCCAAGCGAAATTAAAAAAAAATATTGGTAGCCTTTGTGTTCTTCCAGACTATGTTCTATATGTATGCCGATTAACATCGAGATTCATGCAGCCGTTCTGGAGATATCTTCAAACAAACATCCATCTTCAATTCACATTCAAAGGTAAAATATATGTGAAGCGTGTTTAATTAACTTGTTTCTTAATAACCACAAGCTGTCGCCTGCGACTACGTCCGAGTGGAATTAAAAAAAACATAATTAGTAGGCTATGTGTTCTTCCAGACTATGTTTATACACGCAGGCCTTCTGGAGATACTTTCAAACAAACATCCATCTAAACATTCGCATCTATCTAGTAAGATTAATTCTTAGAATGACTACAGTTCTTGTCGAATGTAAACATAACTTAAATTACAATTAGTTAAGGTAATACTTTAAAATTGTTCCCCTCGTTGCACATTACGTAATTATGTTTGTATGTGTGTGTATTTGTGCAGACCAAATTAGCCCCCAACCCGCCTCCGCAGAGATAATGGGCGTGGCTGTTATTTAGGGTAATCACTTTCGTCTTAATAATATAGAAATTTTGTCTGCAATTTTATTACGTATACGTTACTTACTATTGCTCGTAATTCATTCCGCGTGGGACTAAAAAAAAACTTAATTAGTAACTTATGTGTTCGTCCAGACTATGTTCTACAATTATGCCAAATTTTATTGACATCCGTTGAACCGTTCTGTAAGAAACGTTGAAAATTTTTCGTTACTTACTTTCAATAAGATTTGTTCCAAAACAGCTGGACGGATCTCGATGAATTTTGACATTCATATAGAACATAATCTGGAAGAACAATTAATCTACTTAATAAGCTGTATTTAATACCGCGCGGACGGAGTCGCGGGCGACAGCTTGTACTATTATAAATGTGAAAGTTTGGATGGATAGATGGATGTTAGAAAGTATCTCCAAAACAGCTCAACCGATCTCGATGAAATTTGTCATACACATAGTACATAGTTTGGAAGAACGCATAGGCTACTAATTAAGTTTCTTTTTAATTCCACGCGGATAAGGTCGGGGTTGTCATCTAGTACAATATAAATCACAAACTTGACAGCACCTTTTATCAAAAATATTAGAAAATGTGTTAATATTTTCAGTCATGGCACATCCCTAATGACCAATATAACAATTTAAACGGGAACATTTCAACGGTAATAAATTAAAGTGAAGTAATGGCGCCACGAATTCCCGCGCAGACTAACGCGAGCCTCGGGGTTTGCTTTAATTTTATTTGATGTTATCACATTGTTAACGTTAAATTAGATTTTTCATATCATAAAGTGGCATACGAACAAACTGCCACCTGAATTCGCCGCAATAGCGAAGCAACCGATGTCCATAGGCATCTCTAATTGCAGATGCGTGGTCTACCATTTTTTTATATCATAAGGTGCAAACGAGCGAGCGGTCACCTGAAATCGCAGAAATAGCGAAGTGACCGATGCCCAAGGACATACGCAATTGCATATGCGTTGCCTACCTTTAATCGACGGAGGAGAGGATGTACAGTAAGAATATATTTTTCCTTTCCATGCATCCTCTCATCCGGGAAGTCCACTTCCCATCCTTTCATTATAAGAAAAAGGGTGGGAAGGGAAAGAGGACTAAATGAGGCCACAAGGACGCACATTCATCAGACGAAACGTGGAATTGCGTCTACTTGACGCCTGTCTTTTTTATAATCTTAGTATCACATCGTACAACAAATATTGTTGTTGCTGGCGTCTTCCTCTGTTAAATTATTAATAAACTAACTGTCGCCCGCGACTCCGTTCGCGCGGTATATCAAAATATGTTAATTAGTACCTATGTGTTCTTCTAGACGATGTTCTACATCTGTTTTAAATTTCCTAGATATCATTTAGATCCGTAAAACTGTTCTGGATATACTTTCAAACAAGCATCCATCCATCTAAACATTCGCATTTATAATATTAATAAGATTTTTATTTAATATCGCGTGGACGAAGTCGCGGCCAACTTCTGTATAATACAAAAAAAATTCTTAAAAAGGACCATAGTTATTCTTAATTAATTATGAAATAAGAAAAGATTTATTTATATAAATTTATACATCGAAAGTATGTTGTTATATTCACCGTATAAACTCAGATCGTAGTTTCCAAGAAGGTCTATAATTGGCCAGATATTGACCTTAATAATAGCCTTTATGAGGCAAATTGGAGTCCATAAAATAATGATCGAATTATTTGATCCTCGGATAGGGATTCCTTTGTTTTTTGATACGAGAATTTAGTTATAATTATAACACATCTAGCTGTTGCCCGCGATTCCGTTCGCGCGGAATTAAAAAAAAAAACTTCAAAAGTAGCCTAAGTGTTCTTTCAGACTATGTTCTACATTTATGCCAAATTCCAGCGAGATTCAGCCGTTCCGGAGACATCTTCAAACATCCATCCATCCATCTAAACATTCGCATTTATATTATTAGTAAGGGTAACCAGTAAGATTGAATATTCAAATTTTAACCATCAAAAATGTCAACAGAATAAAAAGACGAGAAACGAATCGAATAAAAAAAGTGAATCGAACTCGGGCACGATTTGCTTTCGCAACGTGTTTAAATATTTGCTAACGCTGCTCAGTTATTACTCGCTCGCGTGACCCGCCCGTACCGACAGCAAAACATGACATAGAATATAATAATTATAAAGAAGACGTGTAGATTTAAAAACCAAACATTTTCTATCGGTTCATACCAGTAGATTAGCTCAAATCTGGTTTTGTTAACATCTCCAAAGTAGCGTCTGCAAATAAGTAAAATCAATATGGAACAATCTCTCATATGAGTTACATCTTGAATTATTCCTTAACTAGCTGTCTCCCCCACCTCTGTTCGCGCGGAATTAGAAAAACTTAGTGTTCTTCCGGACTATGTTCTGAATCTTTGCCAAATTTCAAGGAGGTCCATAGGAGTTTCATCAAGATCTCAATTTGGTTTCATCAACGGCCTACTCGTAGGAACCAGAGATGCCTTTTTGGATACAAAATCTTAGTACTTGTTGCTGGGATATGAATCACGATGTTATTATGTGCTTTCCTAATCAATTATTCGGTACAGAATTTTAAAAAAAAATACGATTTTTTTTCCGTAATAATTAAATTCAGTTTTTTGTTTTACTTTGCAGACCGTACAAAATATACTATATAATAGAAAGGAACTGGACTACAGGCGTGCAATGTAAGCTTAGAACAATTGTATATCTAATAACTGCGAAAGAGCAACATAAATCTGAAAACAGCCTGAAGCATCTTTCATTCCTATACATTTAGAGTCTACTCTAGCTTTTTTTTATAACATAAGGTGGCAAACGAGCGAGCGGCCACCTGAAATCGCTGAAATAGCGAAGTGACCGTTGCCCATAGATATACGGAATTTCATATGCGTTGCCTACCTTTGATCGAATTTGTTTGTTAGAAGGTATCTCCAGAACGGCTCAACGGATCTTGTTGAAATTTGGTATAGATGTAGAGCATAGTCTGGAAGAATACATTAATTACTATTTTTTTTTTTAATTCCCCGCGGACGGAGTCGCATCCTACAGCTAGTTCTATAAAAAATCTAATTATTATTAACTGTTATTTTCTATAAAAAATGAAACAAATCTTTATATATATAATTCATCTGTGAGTGTGTATGTCACTGAACTTCTCTCAAACGACTGGACCGATTTTGATGAATTTTTTTGTGTGTGTTCAAGGGGATCTGGGAATGGTTTAGATTCACAATTTTGTCCGCTGGACAATGTTTTTTTTATTAATTTTTAATATATTAGTAGTTGTTGATTTTGGAATGTTTTACATTGGATCCGACAGACGGCGCTACCATCGCAGTGTCAAATTTTAAATAATATTCGAATTTTAATTTTAGCTTATTAAAAAAAGTCTGAAATTTTCAAATTAAAGACGTGTAGACAGGACAACGTCTGTCGGGTCCGCTAGTATTATAAATAAGATAATATCATAAGGTAAGTGCACAACTTATCTGTTCGGTAGTTACTCAATAGCCAATATTAAATAAATCAGATGAAATAAACACTTGATTGTACAAGCAATAAGGTACTAACAAGCAGCCAACAAAAGATAAAAATAACTGGAAGCGATTAACAATTAATAAAATTTATAATAATATAAATGAAGCAGCGAAATATCGTAAAACGATTTCGACGGAACGCGATGCAAGGAATAAAGCATATCCACATAATTGGCCACGAAACAAATTTCCATTGATACTCGTGCTGGGAAAAAAACGTACAAATTCGTTGTCGATATACACCTACATCGATATTCGACTAAGAACAACACTACAACTATACTTAATGCAGTCTCTTTGACTCTTATAAGAAAGAGGGAAGGGCGTTTCTCGCTTGAATATATCGATGGAAATAAATTGTCGATATAATGGGCCACTTACGGGCAGCGCAAATTGTCGGGAATCGCGCCGGGTCCGGGCAAGGTGTCAATTTGGCAGAGTTATGAAAGCGTCGAGTTCTCGGAACTATTTGTTTTGAGGTTTCTCGGCGTCCGAATCGAGTTTGCACTTTATTTGTATATTGATTGGTAAGGTTAGGGCGTTCGTTTTATGATATGTTTTATTGAATGCCTTTAGAGATTACTTTTGACTTAAACAAAGGAGTTTATTCAAGATTTATTTCAAACCTTTTTGTTGATTTTCATAGAAAGATATAATAAAAACCTCGTTTGTTAATCTTTGTATAAAGAATACATATTACATATAGTTAGCAAGACAATATAAACATTAATATATGAATATAATTAAAACTGTCTTTTTTACATGACAAAGGAAAATTTATTAAAAAAAAAGTCATTTTAAATTTAATAGTATAAATTAAATTTTTTATCGATAATTGTTACAATTTATCGACTATGCTCACATCACTAGTAGTTCGAACGAGATTTATATCGTACCATTACTTATAAAATATTTCTTTTAAGCGTATAATTAGCTGTTATTAATATTATAAATAATATACGAGACTGCCTGAAGCTTAACTATTGATACAGGTCAAGTTAATTTGAACGCATTTGATCTGTAGCCAACACTTAAGAGATGTTAAGTTGTTTTCTTTATCTATATATTTAGTAATATTTGTTTTATTTATAGCATTTGTTTTGTGACTACTTTGACTAAAGGATAAAGCGTTAAAATGTTACCCATTGAATCAATTCTACTTTAGAACTAGCTGTCGCCTACGACTGTGCGTGGTAACTTATAAGTAGCTTATGTGTTCTTCCAGACTATGTTTTAGTATGTCAGTGAAATCCTTGTAGCCGTTTTGGAGATACCTTCTAACAAAACAAATCTATATATCCAAACATTCGCATTTATAACATTAGTAAGATTAGTCAACCATGCAGGATCATTGCGAATTGCTTGACCTATAATTTACAATCTTAATTAATAATTGTTTATGTCTCACGTTAATAAATTTGATGTACTTTCACGTTTTAAGTAAATTTTCACTAACAAATTAACTTAAGTAAATAATTTACTTCGCTTATTTATTTTCCCGGAACTGTGTACATTAAAATCACCTGTCAACGATAGTATTTACCTCATTACTTCGTCCCACGAACACATTACAGGATGCACCCAAATATCTGACGTAATTACCCTTTACTTTGGTAATTTACTAGTACTGACAACCCTGGCCAAAATTACACAAACAAGAATAAATTTACCACCCAGATATGCAAAACTAAACTCTATTGCTATTTAAATAAGATCGATTATAATTGCACTTTATCATTGTCTTTTTTAAATTTATCTCATCAATAACATTCGATTTCAGACTTTATTGAAAAGGAATAAGGGCTAAATTGATTATTTTATTTGCGTTCGATTTTCGAATCAACAAATATTGCGTTAGTGCGAACCCATTATTGAATTTACTTTATATAATAACGGTTAATCACTTGAAAGCATCGGATGATGCTGCCTTGTTACTGAGCTGTAGTGATGTACGTAATATCGATAAATCACGATAAATCACAGAAAATATAACCAGTAACACCGAAATTCGACCTCAATTAATCAGTTTCACGAAAAATGCAAATTTATTTTATTTTTTAATAGCAGTTGCAAGTAAAAATGGTATTTCTAGTGCGCAAATCATTTTTTAAATTGTTGCTATAATTGCAATTAGGACAAATATTGTACTAGAAATTAACAAACAAGATATGACAAGACAGCAGAGGCCACTTGGACAAAAAACCCGTTTCAAGTATGACTTTTTTGGTGTAGGGTATTGACGCAACACTAGCCCTATGTACTAAAATATCATTTATGTTCCCTCACTAATTATTCTGACACTGGACTTTGTAACGAAAGCACGTCATTCGCGCCAAAGGGTTCTAATTAATAATGTCTAAAAGAAAAATATCTAGAAACACCATCCACGCTGTGATGATAGAAAACTTTCACTTACACAAACTTATATGTAAAATTACTCTACGTGTGTCAAATAAACCGGACGTTAAATATGTTGGAGAAAGACTCGGAAGTTGTAACTTAAATGTTATAGCGCCATTGTTGTCTTTCTTAGAATATGGATCGATAGACATCCAATACGTATTTTGTTAACAATAAATAAAGCACTAACTTAAGTTATCTTATTTGATCGGAGACAGTATTAACCTTTATAGTGTAATATTATACACCATCCTTAACAATGTAAATCATCTTGTTTAACTGTTGTGTACGGGTGTACTCAGAGACGTCAATGGACAGTAAGAGAGTCTCTTGGTGTAAATTTATTATAGAAAGAAGAAAGAAAAAGTTAGTACAGGTAATAAAGATTAAACTAAAAACAATTACCTTAAACTAATATAAAAATTGCACATAACTGATTAATACTATAACACAAAGCACAGATCTCGTGGAATAAAATTAAATGCCGGTTAAACGAATCTTTGCGTTGTCGTAACTAAAAAGTGTACCCAAAAGTAAATATAATATACTGTTTATATATACAGAAAGATGAAAGTACAAACATAAGAGACTTTATTTCTCTAAAATGTTAATGTTTAAAGTTTACAAAGAATTGTAAATGTTGTCGAATAAGATTTGCTTCTTGCACAAAATATATAGCTTGGAAAATTTCGTGTGATATTTTATCTGTACGTGTAAATTTTAGTTGCATAATTTTTAACACTGGAAAATTGTTTTCATCAAAAATATCTTGGAATACTTATCTTACTCTGCTGGCGCATCGACCCAAAGTGGGTCTTAACCTTAGTAAGAAGCACAAGAAATCGCCAAAGTCGTACGAACGTATCTATTTCTACATAACCTACGAATTTGAAGTGATAAATTCCTAGTTACATCTGCCATCACCTCTACAACCGTTTCACTTTTTAATTTCATATTAACAATGATAATAAACGTTAAATTATTGACAGTTTGATTGTTTGACAAACAGGTGCGGGACAGTTATAACGAGATATTGCGACATAGTTAGTTATAACAAATATTTAAATAACAATATCCAGGTTAACGACAGCTGTTTATAAAACTTGATTACGTAATTTTTGAGAATAAATAATTTTAAATGTTGGCCAAGTTTAGGTTTTAGGGTTTGTTAGTCAAAGTTTTATGGACACTATCTTTGTTTAGAGTAAAATATATATTTAAATGCCCGCTGTTTCCTTTATTATAATAGAAAGACTAGCGGTCGCCAGCGACTCCGTCCGAGTGGAGTTTAAAAAAAATAATTAGTAGCATATATGTTCTTCCAGACTATGCTCTACATATATTCCATATTTCATCGAGATCCGTTCAGCCGTTCTGGAGGTACCTTCAAAGAAACATACATAAAATTTAAAAATGCAGAATTAAATATTCTATATTTTTATCTAATTAAAACCAAAATTATTTCTAGAAATATATATTTTAATACTCCACGTACGCTTATCGACTTTGTTATCGATACAATCGATGTAATAATATCGATATTGTATCATCGATGGGCATCCCTAGCGCCGGCGGCGGGTCGCGGGGCGTGTCGCTCATTTCCCGCGCAATAATTTATACTTACATGTTGAAGTAATCATGCGGCCGCTACAGCGCGCTTCGTGTTCAGACGCTAATTATTGGTTTTATTACGCGATATGGACAGACCAACAAACAGACGAGCTTTATGAGGCCTATTAAATAATAGTGGTGTGATGCTACCATGCTTCACTACAATCTTACTAATATTATAAATGCGAATGTTTAGATGGATGTTTGTAGGTGTCTTCAAAACCGCTGAACGGATCTCGTTGAAATTTGGCATAAATGTAGCATATAGTCTGGAAGAACACATAGGCTACTTAGTATGTTTTTTTTTACTGCCGCGCGGATGGAGTACGACAGTTGTAGAATAAAATAAATTGTTTTTAACAGCAAGGTGTTTTATTTCACACAAGCAACATAGAGTAAGAGACCCCTTACCCGCCTAGGATTCACCAATGTAGTTTTGGCATGGAGGAGAAAATATTCTCTTCCTGTGCATCTCTTCCTCCATCGATTATGTAGGTAACGCATCTGCGATTACGGACGTCTATAGGCGGTCGTTTCGTTTCGGTGATTTCTGGTGGCCGCTTGCTCATTTTCCACCTTATAATATAGATAAAGAGCGTCGGTGGCTCAGAGGTTAACCCTTTGACATGCAATCTGCAGGTCCTGGGATCATGTCACGCCTTGCACTAATGTGTTTTTCCATTTCCGATTTACATATGTACGTGATGCAAATATCTGAGAAGAAATTCAAAGATATGTGTGAAGTCAACTCGTAATGGGCCAGCGTTGACTATGATCTAGTCACATAACTTAGGGTAGGCTCCAAGCCCAATGATGAATATAAAAATAATAAAAGATAAGGGAGCCTTGACTTTCTGGATTAAAGTTGCCGTCTATAAATGACATTTGCTTATAAAATTAAAGACAAGCGTATAGATAATTAAAAGTTACATCAAACAGATTAAACTCATTACATTTAAATAATAATATTATAATTTAATTTTTTTAATCTTTGTGACAAACAAAATATTTACTGCAACACAAATATTTTAGCGCCAAAACTATAACTAACAGGCGAAAGAGTTATAATATTACCGTCTCTTTCTTTCTTTATACTGCTTCTGTCTCTTTCCAACGTTATACATTGATTTATCTGTATAACAGAATAACATGAATTACAATTAACTAATGCAATGAATTCCATTTTTGTCGTGCGCTAGAATTTACAACGTTTTGAGAGCAAACAATATTTATTATCATCCAATGCGGAACAATGTTACTATTCACTAACTACATTGTATAATAGTTTTTTTATTAATGGCAAAGAGTAACGAATAACAGAGTTGTAAATATCATAAGGTGGCAAACGAGCGAGCGGCCACCTGAAATCGCTGAAATAGCGAAGTGACCGTTGCCCATAGACATACGCTATTGCATATGCATTGCCTACCTTAAATCGACGGAGGAGAGGATGCACAGAAAGAAAATATTTTCCCTTCCCATGCATCCCCTCATCCGAAAAGTCCACATCCTTTGAAATAGGGTGGGAAGGGAAAAGGGACTGAATTAGGGATGCACACTCATCATACTGTACGCGGAATTGCTTCCACTTGACGCCTGTTTTCTGTATGGTCGTGGTATTTCACCGGGCGAGCCGGGCCAAGTCGTGGGAAGATGTTAAAGAGGCCTCTACCAAAACTTTCTAGACAAATTTAAAAGCTATCGTATTTTTAGTAACAATCTATCAAATATTGTTATTAAAAGACAAAGTATTTCTATTAAAACAATTTAGATGTGTTTATTACACAGAAGAAAAAAACAAACGCAAATGTCATATTTAAAATTTATATTAAAATAAAAAAAAAGTACTGGCTGAATTAAGAATACTCTTTTGTCACGCAATTGTAGAAAAATAAAACAAATTGTAAATTTAAATGCGGCAATGTCCACCTGCTTGTTAAAATGATGTGTCATTTACAAAATGAAGATATTATATCGAACAGCTATTAAATTTATTTATAAGTCATATATCTAGAGGATAGCACGTAATTAATTCAAATAAGTATGTCTTCTGCCACGCACGCGAGAATCGACAAAACGATCATAATATTTGTAGACTATTAAATATCTAGAAGTGGCAATTCACTTATAGTTACATTTGGATTACGTATTTAATATTATTTATCTTTCTAACATTTTTTATTAAATAATAGCAAGCGGATGAGAGTCCCCTCCTCCGCGTACGAAGACTAAGTTCGCTTCGCTATTTCGGCGAATTCAGGAAGCCCCTTGCTTTTTGAGGCTATATAAAATTTCTTAAGTCTATGTTAAAACTTGGTAGCGCATCTATTTTTATTTATGGCAATTCTTAAATTAAGTTAAATTTAATAGTTCTTCAATTCTATACTCTTCTTAGGTCGTGTACTAATCGCTCGCCACTAAACTCAACAAATGTGAAAAAGAGACGAAAGACAACGCGCTTTACTGAAGTGAGGGAGATAGTTGCGGATTACGTCACAGCGGGGTTTCTCTCTTCCAGCACCTCGGTATGATCAATTGTAAAACGACGCGTTATCAACTTACACGTACATTGCCTCGCACGTATTTAATAAATTACAATAATAAAAATACACGAGTGAAAAGATTAACGGTCAGTTTCTAACATTCCTGTCAATTGAAATTTTACTTCTTACTAATATTATAAGGGCAGTTATCCTAGGAGCCGCGCGCATCGTGAGAAGGTTCCTGTCTCTGCAGCCTTGACCACTGGTTGTTTGAGTCATGGGATTCCGCAGCCGGTGGTGTTCTATTTTTAATATATGTTTTGTATATTTATTTATTTTTTGTAATAAATGAATACGTATTATAACATTAAATTATTCAAACTTTCGTGAGACATTATACTAAACTGATATATAAAAACGGCTAAACACTCACTCCGCGAAATAATACCAGTACCACTCATCCTGATTAAGGGCCCCCATGGGCTCGAAACTAGTCGGTGCCGCCACCGGACGTATATACGTGAGTGTTTAGCCGTGTTTATATATCAGTTTACGTATTATAACTGCGAATGTTTGTATGTTTGTTAGAAAGTGTCGACAGAACGGATGTATTGATCTCGCTGCAATTTGGCATAGATGTAGAACATAGTCTGGAAGAAAATAGAATGAATGAGATGCTAAGTTCATTGACGATAGAAAACCCTAGTATTATGTAACAATATTTATCATCAGCTCACTATACATCCACACTGAGAGTCGCAGAGCCTATCCTAAGTTAGGTAACTAAGTCATAGTCAACGACGCTGGTCAACTGCGGGTTGACTTCACACATATCTTTGAATTTCTTCGCAGATATATACAGCACCACCATGTTTTCCTTCACCGTAAGAACTTCCGATAAATGTACATATGTAAATCAAAAACACATTGGTATTTTGCGGGATTCAAACCAAGGACATGTAGATTACAAGTCAAGTGCTTAACCTCTAAACCACGGACGCTCTTTAGTTCGTAACAATCTTACATTTAAACTGTTACTAGCTTTCGCCCGCAACTCCATCCGTGCGGAATTAAAAAAAAAACTCGGTAGCCTATGTGTTCTTCCAGACTGTTTCCTACATATATATCCATGCAGCCGTTCTGGTGATAACTTCAAACATCCATCTAAACATTCGCATTTATAATATTAGTAAGAAGTAAGATAATATTTAAGAGCGAGTAATGAACGCAGACTATGTAGAGTCGGTCGGAGTTGCCAGCGTGTCCATTGAGCTCGTTAGAGATGAACTTTTGCTTTATTTCCATAACAAGCTGTATCTATCATTGTTAACGATGTTTATTCAAGCACCCAAAGTAGGGTGACCATGACACTTAGAACTTTTAGGAATTTGAAGATTTTTTTCGATTGTTTTATCTAAGATTTTATTTGAGTATTAGGTACTTACCTCATGCTTAATAGACTAATAAAGTCATGCATTCACTAATATTATAAGATTAAAAAGAAACAGTTTTCCAAAACACCTGATATTTGTGTCCTTATTATAAATTTGATTCCTTAAAATAGAAAAATGAAACACCCTGATAACAAAAAAATAATAAAAAATCCGTCATTTGTGGCATCTATCTCTCTTTTGTCAATAAGAGTGAAAGGGATGGGAACACGCATGGAAATAACATTGTCGATGTCCATAAAAGACAACGTAATATGGTCACATGAGTCCAATAATATTTAACTTAACTAACATCACTGTTAAGTTCTTTACACTAATGATTGTAGTAGCGCATTACACTATGATATATAACAAGAAAGTTTAAGTTAAACATGTGATAAGTATGGAATGATAACCTCATCTATCAGACTTCCAATTGAGATTTGAGAAAAGGAATTTGTAACTGAACCAACATGAGTTTTCATATTATCGTAGTACTATAGTAGTACTGGCTGTACCACGACTTCGTCCGCGTGGAATAAAAAAACTTAATTAATATGTATTCTTCCAGACTATGTTCTACATCTATGCCAAATTTCTCCGAGAACTGTTGAGTCGTTCCGGTACATTCAAACAAACATGCATCCATCTAAAATTTCTTATGTATAAAATTTTCGTTCCCATACTCCTCCGAAACGGCTTGACCGATTCTCATGAAACTTTGTGAGCATATTGAGTAGGTATGAGAATCGGCCAACATCTATTTTTAATCCCGCGCGGACGGAGACGTGGGCGACAGCTAGTAATATTAGTAAGATTATAAATGCGAATGTTTAGAAGGTTTGTCAGATCTGCAGAAAGGTTCAATGGATCTCGATTAAATTTGGCATAGATGTAGAGCATAGTCTGGAAGAACACATAGGCTACTAATTAAGTTTCTTTTAAATTCCGCGTAGAAGGAGTCGCTCGACGGATAGTAACATTATAATGATTTGATTGATTGCATTGAATAGGCTATGAAACTACTGAACCGATTTGAATCTAACACTATTTATTATAGAAAATAAAAATTCTTCCACTGTTGGGTAAAATATCTCCGGAAGATAAAGGCTGAATTACTATTTTTTTTAATTTCACGCGGACGAAGTCATTGACAACTGCTTGTATTGAATAAAAAATATTACGATATACGGAAATCGTATTTATTTATTTTTTTATTTCAATGAACACTAAAAGCATAAACAATAAAATAAAATATTATTTTGCTTTCACTTTTGAATGACAGTTAAAAACAATATCGCTTGAGCAATTCTGATTTAAATTCTAAAAAAAAAAAAAAACGGAAATATTCCTACTGTACAAAATGTGTTTAAAGTTTTAAAAAATCTTGTAATAGCGACCATTCATGTCTGATATTTGCCTAATTTATATTTCAGTTTAAATAAATTGTCACCGACGCCATTATTGCGCGACCCATTTTCCCGCCGAAACAATTTAAAAAGATTGTCAATGACGTTTTTAAAATTCAAATTATCACACGGCTTTTGCCTTGCGACAATTTGTAAGTTTCGAGAAAAAAAAAGAAATTCTTATTTATTAAATAAAAAAGGGTTCTGTATAAATTATATTATAATATTGAATTAGTTTATGATATTTTATTATTAGTAATTATTATCTAGTTTAGTGGTTATGGTGTAAAATATACAATTTATTGTGACTCTTATAAATAGGGCTTTATATTATAATGTTGTCCCTTTTTCGTTTATAAAAATGCAGAACCCTAATCTTACGTGTAATCATCAAATAACTAAAATATCTTTATTTCGAATCAATGACGATGGTATTCAGTTTATTAGTTTTTAAAGTGGCGAACAAAAAAATATACATTCGCAATAATCCACTGATATTTGATACTGGCTTTAATGAAAACGTTTAACTTTTGCACAGATTAAAATAATGCAGATAAAGAAATATGATATTTATTTTCTAAACCATAAGGTTGTATAAACTGTAAATTAAAGTTTGCCTTTTCGTACAAATGGAGGCATCGGACGGGAAGGCGCGATTATCGTATGAATGGCTTTATTTATTAAAATTAAACGCGCAAGTAAAGGACAGAACGCATTATTTGCAGAAGCACTTCGAATTCAGATACAAAATGTCCGTTGCATAATTTTTCAAACAGCTTTTTTATAGGCAAAGGTAATTTTGACGTACAGCCAGAAAGATTACTATAAAATGAAAAAAAAAACGTTCCGATTTACTTGATGATTTTTGATATGGTTGAACATATTTGTTAGTCAAAATATTTTTTTTTTAAATCCTAAACTAAAGATATTAATCCTCTATAGATCTATACCTCTATAGATAGTGATTTTCCTTTACACGCATGTAAATGAAACATTCGTGATTCTAGTCGATTTATATCTTGCTCTTTTAATACTTTTTCATGGTTATTTTTAATAGTCAGTGTGTACCAACTTTATAATATTAAGGCTTAACACAGAGGTAGATATCCCCCCTCACCCCGCCGGGACCCTGCCAGCGGGGTGCCATTGTGCGGACCAAACAAATGAACCTCCTCTCAGAATGTTTAATATTATAATTTGATATTTTTAAACGGATAAATATATTAAAAGTCACGCTTTCTGGTGTTTGTTTAACGCTTTGAGCGATGTAGAGTTATTGAGATGTAGCTCAATGTGATTCTTTTGCTTTTTTTGTTTTTTTTTTTATTGGGTTTTTGTGTAGAAGGTCATTAGTTTTGAGGTCGTTGGCTTGGGTATGTTTTTTTTATTGTTTTTGGTTTTTTTTTCTGTATTCGTGGTTTGGATTCCTGCTAAATGATTGTAATAAATAAGACACGGTCATTATAATAAGTTTATTATATTTCAATCTTGACACATTAATATGTGTGAACGTATCCGTTGATCCTTAAAACTGGATGTTTGGTAAATATTAGTAAATTTTGGTAATAATTGGTAGTTTTTGGCAAAAATATTGATTTTTTTTTATTTTAATCGTCGAGTTTTAATTTCTGCAAAACAAAAATTACTAATCCAAAAAATATGAAATTCACTTAAATCGTTTTGAAGCTTTATTAATCGTCAAAAAAACCTAACTTCGTGTGTTTCGGAGTCTTAAATCTTCTTTTAAATCATTTTTATTTTAAATATAAGCAGATTTTTTTGTAAATTTACTAATATGTCTTACCCATTCTAACTAAGCTCTATGCTTGTGCTAGGATATGGCTTACAACAAAAGTCGAATGGCGGAATTCGAACCCTCGACCTCGTGATCGGAAATCCGTACCCTTAACCATTAGGCTATTGACGCTTATTTCTCTGTTTTGTCAAAAATGAAAGACAGGGATAACGATATATTTTATGCAAAGATTTTAGTGTCAAACACCTAATCTATCTAATAAGCATAGCTTTGTTGAACTGAACGATCAAAAGAACGAATGAACGAATGGAAGCAATAAAAATAACACGTGTTTATCATAGAGTAATCAAATAATATTATCTAGAATCTAACATAGAACATTGTTAAATGAGAGTCCATTGAATAGTATTCGTTTAAAGATTTTGATTTGGTTTGTATGATATTATTCTTAGTACTATCGCCTCTATTCATCTTTAGTTCGTAAATCTCTAGTTTACATCGGTTCATTAAGATTAATTTTTAAAGTCAACGCGTTTTATAAGACATTGTTCTATATTAATTATACTTACATTTTTAAATTAACTTACTAACTTTAGATTAACAAATATCTTAATTATTAAAATTATAGCACACTAGATTGACCTGCGACTCCATAGGCGTGGATTGTTAAATGTTAATTAATAGAGTATGTGTTCTTGCATACCATATTCTACATCTAAACCAAATTTCAGCGAGATTCATGAAACCATTCTGGAGATACCTTCAAACAAACATCCATCCATCTAAACATTCGTATTTATAATATTAGTAATATTTTACAAATCATTTCTCGAAACGAATATATCTAGATTTTAACAAATCACTCTGCGTTTGAAAAAAGGACCTAAAAGTGTACCCAGAGGCATTCCTCGTTTATACAACAAATATGAGATGAACACTAATTAACATATAAGTGAGCCGTCACTCACAATGACGGGCACTGAGTGAGGAGTTAATTGAAACCCTCCAAGCACAGACCACATAAGGCCTTATACACAAGGCAACGTAAATCGTCGACAATAATATTGTATAGTTGCGTTGCGAGACTAGCGTTGCGCGCGTACACACGACGACAAATCATCGCGTTCTTTCAGGGGGGTTAGACAAAATGCATTTGCTTCGAGGCGATTCCATAACACACTTCAAAAATGTATAAAGCTGATAATAATTTTCGATAGGTCACGTGATTGTCGCGCGTCAGTTTTTTTTTCCGGAATCATCCGGAAAGTCTTCCACTTCCCATTCTTTCCTTAAAAGAAAAAAGATGGGAATGGAAAGAGGACTAAATTAGGCCTAAATTAGGACGCACACTCATCAGACTGTAGTTGGAATTGCTTCCACTTGACGCCTGTCTTCTGTGTGGTCGTGGTATTTCACCGGGCCAGCCGGGACAATTCGTGCGATGTTAAATCGGGCTCTACCACTGTTACATACAAATATACTAAAATCTATACCTCTTTATATTAATTAGTGTAGAAAAGTGCGTTAATAAATAAGTTTAGTTTAACATCCAAATTTAAATAAATCTTGAAATTAGGAGAATCTTACTCATTACTCAATCCTTACAAGAAACAAACTCAATCGATATATAAAAAGGTAAAAGTGTTTGATAGTTTGTTTATGTTTCGATGAAGCATTCGCTACCACATAACAAACGGGATTATCCAATAATAAATCATGGAAGGTTCGAGAACACAATGGCGGCCGGGAGTAAACTCGAGTCATCCAGCGTTAATGAATCACAACTACTGATATGTTTATGAAGTGATTATTATATTTAATATACAGGTTCCGTAGATAAAGACAAAATAATTTTAATGTGACTAAATTATGAAGCGTTTTATTATATTATAAGATGACAAACTCAACCTGAATTTGTCGAAATAGCGAAGCGAATTCTCTAGACATCCTCAATTTCACGTGTTACCTGGCTTTAATCACGTAGGACAGACGAACATAAAGATTTATTTCTCTTAATCATATCATTCGGTGAAGAGAAAATAAGAGATATTAAACATGTAATGAAACTTTGCTATTTATCAGATGTTTTTAAACAGACATTGTTATCTGAGAAGAAAAAAAACATCAATATAAACTCTCAACACAATCATCTTGCTAATTTTATAAATGCGAATGTTTGGATGTTTGTTAGAAGGTATCTCCAGAATGCATGCACAGATCTCGCTGAAATTTTGGCATAAATGTAGAACATAGTCTGGTAAAACACAGACTACTAATTAACTTTTTTTAATTCCCCACGGACAACAGCAAGTATTATTATAAATGCGAATGTTTGGATTGATGGATGTTTGTTGGAAGATATCTCCAGATTGATAGCATGGATCACGCTGAAATTTGGCATAGATGAACATATAGTCTGGTAGAAGACATGGCTCTTAATTATGTTTTTTTAATTCCTCGCGGCCGGGCAACAGCTATTCTAAATGTGAATATTTGGATTAATGGATGTTTCTTAGAAGGTATCTCCAGAAATCGCTGAAATTTGGCATAGATGTAGAACATAGTCTGGTAGAACACTAAGGCTATTTTTTTTAATTTTACGGATGGATTACGTGCGACATTCATTGATCCCTAAAAGTATAAGTATACAAAAAGTAACAGAGTCAATGTTTAAAACAAACCTGAATCATTAGCCATCATTACGAGCGCGATCTGAGTCGTTAATCATTAAATCATTATAATGATATGAGATTCTTAACGATTATTATCTTGTTGTCAGCCGTTTGAAATACGATTCTGTTATTGTCGACTCACTCCTCATATGATAGCTCACTTCAATAACCTTTTACTTGAGTCAATGTCGTAAAAATTTTAACTTAATGCAACTTAGAAGCAGTATATAGTGGTAGAGCCCGCTTTAACATATTCGCACGAATTGGCCTGGTGCAATACAACGCTACAGAAGACATGTGTCAAGTGGAAGCAATTCCGAATACAGTCTGATGATTGTGCGTGCGGCCTAATTTCGGTCCTCTTTCCCAAGTAGAGGTGGGATTTTCCGGATGAGGGGATGCATGGGAAGGGAAAATATTCTCTTTCTGTGCACTCCCGCCTTTGCCTAAATCGAGGCAATACATTTGCAACTGCGTATGTCTGAGGGCAACAGTCGCTTCGCTATTTCGGCGATTTCAAATGACCGCTCGCTCGTTTGCCACCTTAAGATATAAAAAAAGAATCAGGAGCTGAGACCCAGAAGACTTCCCTTACAGTAACTGGTATTTGTATGGACTATAAGCGAGGCACTGAGAGCGTCGAATGCTTCGTCTAGCTTTAAGCATTTCATTTATAATCTGCAGGTCAAAAGATCAATTTAAAAAAATTACTGCCTATATTATGATTTTTTTTATATCATAAGGTGGCAAACGAGCGAGCGGCCACCTGAAATGCTGAAATAGTGAAGTGACCGTTGCCCATAGACTTACGCAATTGCATAAGCGTTGCCTACCTTTAATCGACGGAGGAGAAGATGCACAGAAAGAAAATATTTTCCCTTTCCATGCATCCTCTCATCCGGAAAGTCCACTTCCACTTCCCATCCTTTCCTTATAAGAAAAAGGGTGGGAAGGGAAAGAGGATTAAATAAGGCCTCCGTGACGCACACACATCAGACGAAACGCGGAATTGCTTCCACTTGACGCCTGTCTTCTGTATGGTCGTGGTATTTCACCGGGCGAGCCGGGACAATTCGTGCGAAGATATTAAAGCGGGCTCTACCGCTGTTAAATGATTATAAATCTAGTAACTTCTTTTCTTTTAGGCTTATGCATATTCTTATTTGGATTTTATTTTTCTACAACTGTCACTTTACAACTCTTTATAATTCTAAATGACCAGTATTTTCAAGTATAACCTCATTTCACAGATTATAATCAGATATTATATTTAATTAATTAAGGTTATAAAGTGAATAAAAATTGCCGTTTACCATATCTCCGTTTGTGGAGACGCATCAAAACGTTAATTACAGATGTAAGAACCTCGAAAATATTCTGATATTATCTTTGATATAATTCATCTCAGTTTAAAAACGGATTGTGTGACATATATACGACTTTTTGGCTTAATGTTTTACTGGCCGTGACCTAAACTTGAATTACCATTTAAAAAAAAAAGATATTGCTGAATACGAATCCTACTATTTTCGAATTAATATTTGTTTTTTATTATAAAAGATGCTTTAAAAAATCTTACAATTAAAATGATCTTTTAATAGTTTCTAATTTTTCGTAATGAATAAAAAAAAATCAGTACAATTCTAGCATCTTTGGATAAGAAATATTTTTTTTTGTATCAAAAATTATATGTTTTTTCCTTTTTATAATTTTCTAACATCCTGTATAATAAGTTTATATAATTAAGTTTTTAATTATGAAACAAAATGAACACTTAAGGCAATGCCACACGAAATATACCCGCATGACACACAATGACCTCATAATAACGGACATTAAGTCTCCGCCCGCGTTAATGACTACTTATGACATTTTAAAATGTCAAATTTAGTTTTATTTATCTTCAAAGAATCTTATAAGATATAAATAAAAGATATAATATCTGGTTGTCTTTAAATACGAGGAAAATAGGGGCCCCAAGGACTTCCTTAGGGCCCCTATTTTATATAAAATTTTGTGCAGTTTTTACAACAAGTTAAGTCTTTTAAAAATATATATCAATCTTTATTCTTACTAATATTATAAATGCGAATGTTTAAATGGATGAATGTTCGTTTGAAGATATCTCTTTTAATAGTGGTAGAGCCCGCTTTAACATCTTCGCACGAATTGGCCCGGCTCGCCCGGTGAAATACCACGACCACACAGAAAACAGGCGTGAAGTGGGAGCAATTCCGCGTTTCGTCTGATGAGTGTGCGTCCCAGAGGTCTAATTTAGTCCTCTTTCCCTTCCTACCCTTTTTCTTATAAGGAGAGGATGGGAAGTAGAAGTGGACTTTCCGGATGAGAGGATGCATATAAAGGGAAAATATTTTCTTTCTGTGCAGCCTCTCCTCCGTCGATTAAAGTTAGGCAACGCATATGAAACTGCGTATGTCTATGGGCAACGGTCACTTCGCTATTTCAGCGATTTCAGGTGACCGCTCGCTCGTTTGCCACCTTATGATATAAAAAAATCTCCAGAACGGCTGAACGGATCTCGATAAAATTTAGCATACTTATAGAACATAGTCTGGTAGAACATATAGATTACTATTGTTTCTATACCGTGCTTTATTAGATAATTTAGTTCCCAAGTGATATAAAATAGACAAACTTTTTTTTATCGACCATAGACACAAAATACCTGCAATAACAACAGGTGTGAAAATAATCTATGGACAAAAAACCCATAGCAATGCCGAGCAATCGAATAATGGTAAAAAATTATCAGGTCTCAGAATCGCTATCCGTAGTGAATTTAGTGGAAATGAGAGGGGAATCGATGTCAAATTTAGATAAAATAATGGTCTACAAAGGACAGATGCTCGCGCCTATATTTTAGATAAAACATACCTTTATCAAAATATTTTTTTATCCAATTAATTTATAATAAAAGAACCGTGGGTTTCTGAGCCCAAAATCCCCGTTTAAAACATATTGCTAACTTTCTCTAGTCAAAGATGAAAGAGAGGGATGTCGATATATTTTATACAGAGATTTTCGTGTCAGAAATCAATGGTAGGACAGGGGAATAAACAAATGTCTTTTAAAAAGAATTATTTTAACGGCATTTTCTTAAAGACCTTAAAATACTTACTTACTCCGCTAGCGCATCGACCCAAAGTGGGTCTTGGCCTCCGACACAAGAGATCGCCAAATGCTGCAAATCTTTTTTTAAATATAATAATAATCTTTATATATATAACTCTTCTGTGAGTGTGTATGTCACTGAACTTCTCTCAAACGACTGGACCGATTTTGATGCAAATTTTTGTGTGTTCAACGGGATGTAGGAATGGTTTAGATTCACAATTTTGTCAGCAGGACAATGTTTTTTTAATTAATTTTTAATTTTTTAGTAGTTGTTGATTTTGGAATGTTTTACATTGGATCCGACAGACGGCACTACTATCGCAGTATCAAATTGTGAGACAACGTCTGTCGGGTCCGCTAGTAATATATAAAATAGGTGGCGTTTTTTTGTGAAAAATATATTTTTTTTCTCGTAAACATTTCTTATAATTACATAATCGAATTAAAATTTCAAATTAACTTACCAATATAAGGAAATACATTAAAACCAAACCCAATAATTGTATTATAAAATAAACAAACCGCGTAAAATAACCTAACCAAACCATTAACAACCATTACAGAACGAACCTAATTATACAATGCTTACAAGTATAATATAAATTAATTAAGACATTTTTTAAAATTCAGATTGAATCTTAACGTCTACGTCATGGTCGTGCCTTAACACGGCTGTCTTTATCTTAAATCGGGATGAATAAAAATAAAATAAAATATCCAAACTGTGCAAGCATTCTACGACCAATTAGTTTATTGCTCTACACATGTCCTTCTTGGAACGTTGTCGATAATAATCTGTGGAACACATCTAATGAATGACTGAATGATATTGGTCACTGACTTATAGACTGGCTGTAAGGAGTAATATTTTGTGCCTATTTGATTTTTGGCATTTTGATAATGGTAGTGATTTGTAGCGAAAGCTGTCATTTCCAAGCAATCGCCTATCCATATATGGAGATTATGATTAATTCGTATTGATTTTGAGGTTAGAAATTCAAATTTTTTTTTAATTTGCTTATTCAATTATTTCAAAATGTTAATGTTAAATACGCGTTTTAAATATGTTTTTTTTTAATTTATTAAAAGTATAAGACTCAAATTAATTATGCGTTAATCATATTTTTTTTAATTTTGACAAATGATTAAGCGTAAATTTCATATGATTATATGTCGAGGTTTTAGAAACATAATATCGGTTGATATAACAGGCCGAATCGTATTCGATACCCAATTAATAAAAAAAACCTTACGACTTTGTCCTTTTGTGAATGTTTTGTTAAACATCTAAATTTGGTCTTTGAACGGCACCTTGTTAGAGCGAGCCAAGGGTTTATATTTATTTTGACAGCCGCACTAAATTCAACCAGTTTTTGTGGCCACTAAGATTAATCACCTATTATTCGGGTAATTTTAATAGACGAAGGTGTTGGAAACCCTATTTGGGTTCTTTAGAAATGTTCATATCTATAAATATATTCCGTATATGGTTTTTTTAACGTTATAAAAATAAATATTGTAATAAGATATTTGTAAAACATACAAAAGAAAGTAATGCAATTAAAAATATTTTAATAATACAGATTAAAAAAATTGTCAAAAAGCATGACAAGACACTAATCTTTTCTAATTAAAAAAAAAACAAAATATAATGACACTGGCACTTTAGAAGAAAAATTTACTTTTTTGTTAGATTGACAACAGTACAGAACCATAGACAAAATTATAAAAAGCTTACAGTAAAAATTCCAATTGATCAAGCAGACAGTTCGGAGCACAAACAGCTTGGGCCAGCCCTATTCATTCCGTTGCGGCCATAGACAATTTATGTTGTCGGATTACTCGGCTTGTCTACGAGATCGTTTTATTTCACGCAGTTTGTCTATGGTTTAATTTATAATACGGATGATTATTAACAAGATTTAGGATAGTGTTTTTTGAGGGCTTAACATGTTAACTACTTTTTAACACCAAAAAGTACAAAAAAAACAAAAATTTTCTTTCATAATCACTACACGTCCTTACCGAGGTTCTTGGAGCCTACCCTAAGTTAGCAGTGACTAGGCCATAGTCAGCCATGCTGGCACAGTGCAGGTTGACTTCACACATATCTTTGAATTTCTTCGCAGATATGTGCAGCAGTGTGCAGATTGCGTCACGATGATTTCCTTCACCGTAGGAATGTCAGATAAATGTACATATGTAATTAAAAGCACATTGGTACACTGGGATTCAAACCCGAGACCTGCAGATTACAAGTGCGAAGCATTACCTATCTATACCACTGACGCTCTTTCTTAATTTTATTTTTTGTTCTAATTTTCTTTGTAATTCCCGAATTATAAAATAATAATATACAGGGGGTATTTTATTTTGAATATATATTTTTATTTCTATTAGAAATATCTCTTTGAAATATTTCCCTTAATCGTTAACTTTGAATAAACGTATTCTAGAACAAAGAACCCTTTGATACTATTCATCAAAATCCTTATAAGTTAAGTTGCATTCAATAGGGTTTTATAAATTCAATATTTCCATTTGTTTTCCAAATCTGCAGTATCACGTAATAAATTCGATCTCCAAGTCGGGAGGTAGATCTGGTGCGGGTAAATCCGAAGGCTGAGCCGATGCTATTATACAGGGTGAGTGCAAAAAAGCGTCCGAAGAGACATCGAAACGCGCGACTTATAAATAAATACATTACTAGACGTTTGACGCAAATTATACGCTGAAGCGTTTTATAATCAACATTTTATTCTTATTCTTTTGTAACATTTTTTTTATTTTAACCTTTTTGATTAAACGAGGTGTATAAAATCAAGTTCTTATATTAACACCGTTTTTCATTTTGTATAACATACATTTAATGTTATAATAAATAAATTTTACTAGCATTTTTAATAACGCTTGTTGTGACAAAACCAATCGGTCTAGATGTAGGTCTACAGGCGATTGCTTGATTGATGTCATAATTAATCTATTTCGATACCATATTTTCACAGGAGTCCAAATAATCTATATTTTTTCCGACCATTATCATGTGACCGTGACTGTAGGTTGGTACATATCTTACAAATGTTATAATATAAATGCGAATTGAGTATGGATGGATGGATGGATGTTTGGTACAGGGTATCTGTACAACTGCTCAATTGATCTCAATGAAAGGAAATGCATAACAGTCTAAAAGAACACATAGGCTACTCTTTTTTTTAATACCGCACGGACTGAGTCAGGCGACAGTTACATGTACGTATATTCCAATGAACCTTTTATGTAAGCAAATAAAATCTCTTTTCATATATAAATCGTCTATAGATTGTGCCTCGGAATTATTAATTAAAAAAGTTTTATTTAAACTCTTTTAACTTGGAATGGACGTAAAGATAAAAGACAACACCGCGCGTCCGCCAATGCATGAGGCATCAAGAAAAACTTGTGAAAGCAAACGTAATGGCCGCAGAACATTTGTAAAATTATACCGCGGGATTGTTTAAGATGACGTCTCGCCGGTCTGCCGCCGATTTATGTGACGCATAGGTTAGACTGACCATAGACAAAAGATTATTTTTAATGTCAAGATTTTTGATATCAGGTTCATTTAGCCAAAGTTCGTCATTTATTAATTACCCTATTGATTTAGTGACGAATTAAACAGATTATTGCCACTGCATTTGTCCGATACTTAAAGAAATATTTTTACAAACTGCCTGGCTATTGCTTATAATTATTAGTATTATAATTGCTCTTTATAAGTAGAGTTGATAAATTCACGCAATTCCTTTAATGTACTATCAATTTAGACTAAACTAGCTGTATCCCGCGACTGTACTGTGCAGAATTAAAAAAAATATAAGTAGCCTATGTGTTCTTTCAGACTATGTTCTATATGTATGCCAAATTTCATGAAAATCCGTTCAGCCGTTCTGGAGATATCTTCTAACAAACATCCATCTAAACATTCGCATTTATAATATTAGTAAGATTAAGTTTAGAAATATAAAAATTGGCGTATTGAAAAGGATTCTTCTTTGAATATGTTACATTTAACATGTAGCCTCTATGTTTTCTTACTCTGTGGAAAGTTGCCGAATTTCAACTGTTTTTGCGGCATTTTGTTGTGATTTTTAAATTATTTCTACCTCTATGTTTAATTTATAATGCAATTTATTAAATAACCCGCGTTCAAACGCGACGCGGTGTTTTTTAATCTGTAAATCTCTCGCTTCGAAACCTCTGACGACTTATATATCTAAATAACAAGAAAAAGAAATTCAATGGATGTACTGGATATTTGTTTTTCTACGTCTGTTTAAATCTATTTATCAACAACATGTTTAGTACTATATTAAATATTTAAAGAAATAAAAAGGTATTAGTCATTTTAAAAACTCCACCACAGAGCAATCTTATTACAAGTTTAAGGATGGTAATACATTTATCATTATACTTAAAACTAGAAAAGAGGTTAACACTTTTTTATATTATAAATTGTCAAATCAGTAGTTCTGAATTCGCCGAAATTACGAAGCTACCGCTGCCAATAGACATTTGCAATTGTAAATACGTTGCGTGCTTTAATCGACAGAGGATCGCACAGAAAGAGTTTTGGTTTCGGTATTTTATTAAATAAAAGGATTAATGATGTTATATTAGTATGAATATTTAAGCAAGCATAAGTGTAGCGTGTGTGAGCATTGGTGGCTCAGTGGTCAAGCACTTGACTTGCAATCTGAATGTCCTGGGTTCGAAACCCGCCATATACCAATGTGTGTTTCGATTTCCGATTTACATATGTACATTTATCCGACGTTCTTACGGTGAAGGAAAACATCGTGATGCTGCACATATCAGAGAAGAAATTCAAAGATATGTGTGAAGTCAACCAACCCGCTGGCACTTGGCCAGCATGGTTGACTATGGCCTAATCACCCTTAACTTAGGGTAGGCTTTGAGCCCCTCGGTGGGGACGTATAGTAAGCTGATGATGATGGTGAAGTGTAAAACTGTTACAAATATCTATTAATCTAATCCAGTTATTGATAACCATATTAAAGTTAAATAATATATTAATATAATTTATATTTAAATACATAGAAACGTTAAAACGTTGTAATTAGTTTAAAAACCAGTCGCTTGAGTGCTGACAACATAATATAAGAGTTGACTCGAGACACACTGGTCACAATTTGACGACAAAAAGTCGGATACTAATGAAGTGATTCGCACAGACCCGAAGGAATTCCGCAGACGAGATATGAGAAAACGCCGAAGCTGAATTAAATTAAACTTTTTTTATACACAACACACCATTTACACGCTGTTAGTAACTGTAAAGGGACGGGTAAAAAGCGCGCGGATTTTTGAATTTCGAAACGTTTTGCGCGGGAACGGATTTTGTTTTTTTGCTTTTTTTTTAATTGAATCCAGCCAGGTATGTGGTAACCAGTTTAGGACTATTTTTGTAATAACACTTAAGATCTACATAAACGATTTAAATTCGAATAACAAAACACGAATTAAAAAGACAATTATAACAGACTAGCTGTCGCCCGCGACTCCGTCAGCGCGGATTTAAAAGGTTAAATACTCCTTATAATTTTGAAACTACGATACACGATCTCAATTAACTGTAATAATATTATAAAACCCCATAAATCATCCCTTACCAATCGCTTACCAGTTACAGTTGTTAACACCCCATAGGGGATGTGTCGCTCCCGCGGCGCATATCATGGGGTCCCACCCTATAGATTAACACAAACAATATCTATGGCAAATAGTCGTACAATCACATTTATAATGAAACTTATTTTATCATACTTCTTACTAATATTATAAATGTAAATGTTTAGATGTATGGAAGAACACATAGGCAACTTATAAGGTAATAGCTATACCCGTGACTTGGTCAGCGTGGAATACCGTCTTTGGATACCATTTTAATTGCTTAGACTACTTATTTTACTAAGACTTATAATACATAACAAAACATATTAAAAAAAATCGATAAAATTCTTTGTTAAATCTTTTGTATGAAAAAAAAAATATATTGAACTCACGACACCATTCACATAAACTTCAATAGAAATATCCAACAAACTTTTCAACACCATACAACCTCTTTTTCGCGTTAAAAAGTAGCCTATGTCCTTCCCCAGCCTCAAGACTATCTGTGTACCAAATTTCATTTAAATCGGTTCTGTAGTTTTTGCATGAAAGAAGAACAAACATACAGACGGAGTTCCTTTCGCAATTATAATATTAGTAAGGGTTTACCATAAAATATCCTTTATCTAAAAATTGCTACGTCGGTGAAACATCCAAAGAGGTTGTAAAAAAATTCTATCCAATTAAATAATCCTAGTATAGTTAATAGAAAACACGTTTTCAATTGTATACTTATAAATAATAGTATTATATTTTAAAACTCGTATATGTGAATCTTGTTAGTCAAATGGTCGCCATTTATCGTTATATCGGAGTGGTTCGATATATTTGCGATTCAAATACACTTCAAGAACACGGGGGGTGAGTCTAACAAATACAAAACATACGGGTATCAATTCCACTTTAAATAAACATTTTTTATTTTACTAAACGCTTAACCGTCAATAGTCTAATGGTTAAGGGTACGGATTTCCGATCACGAAGTCGGAGGTTCGAATCCCGACATTCGACTATTGTCGTAAACCATATCCTAGCACAAGCATAGAGCTTAGTTGGGATGGTAATATTAAAAAAAATCTTCTATTTCTTACTAATATTAAATGCGAATGTTTAGATTAATGGATAAGAAGGTATCTCCAGAACAGAATATTCGCATACATATAGAACATAGTCTGAAACAACACAAAAACTACTAATTAAGTTTTATTTTAATACAGCGCGGACAGAGTCGCGGGCGAGCGCTAGTTATATTTATTTTAAAGATGATGTCTAACAGGAATTACAACCAGAAAATATATTGTTATCTCATCTTCTTTAAAGAAAATAAGAGAGATGACATTATGTGTCACTTGTTTGAAATGAAAAGGTTTGGATATATCGATGGTAGTTTGTTAGAAGTATCTTTAGAACGGCTGCATTCATCTTGCTGGGATTTGGCATAGATGTAGAACATAGCATGGAAGAACACAAAGGCTAATAATTAAGTTTTTGTTAAATTTACGCACGAAGGGAGTCGCAGGCAACAGCTAGTTTGAAATACTCCATTTCCATCTCTCTTTAGTAAGGGAAGAAAGGCAAAGAAAGCCTGAAATGTGTCCTTACTTCTGTTTCTTACCTTTCGACTCAAGGTCAATGACACATCAAATGATTATTACAGATGTCTACGGTTAGTCTAGTTAGGATACAGCTGTTAGTATTTGCTTCATCATTTTAAATTACTAAATACGTTAAAATTATCAATCCGTGTGTTCTGACCCTTGTGAGCGCATGTCAGGATTCAGTTGGTGCGCAGCGCAGTTTTAACGACTTGGAGATTTGTTCCATTGTGTCGCCGTGATGGAGGCCCCGACGTCAACAATATGACGTGTTCGGTCTTTGGTCTCGCAACTCCTGTCTCGGATCTCGGGTTGAATCAAATGTTGCATGATTATTATTATAAAACACTTGAATATGATGTTTAATACATAGTAATAAAAGCCATAATAATATCAAATAAGCCAAATCAAATATATTCCATCTAATCTTTAGTAATTAAATGTTGTCAGTTACCCCAATAGTCGAGCTATTACGTAGAAGTTTAATTGAGAGCGATCGCAGCGCCACCCCTTTCGTGAGCCACAGTGAATGCTCGCCCGCCATTGGCGCACGGGGACTTAGCCAGCGTGTGTACTATGCAGATACTTTCATACAGGATGTTCTCTTTAACATACCATAAATACACAGACTTATTATAAAACTATGCTTAATTTAAAATAGTCTGTAATTCTTCTGTTTCTACTAATGGGTTTCAAACTTAACAAAGCCGTCTAGTATTTGATTACTTGTCTAGATTAGAGGTCGCATCATGTCTCATACTAGTCGGTCTGAGTATTAATACTCTGAGTATAGCAGTTATATTTATTAAAAGGTAACTAGTGTTAAGAAGAAAATCCGACACTGTACCGGTGTACTGGCGCAACACTAGCCTTACTAAAATGTCAACGTTTATGTCCCCTCACTAATCATTCTGACACTTCACTTTGTAATAAAAGCGCGCAATTCGCGCCAAAGGATTCTAACTAATAATGTCTAAAACTACGTATAACCAACGACACCGACTGCGTCCGCGCGGAATTAATGCAAAAATTTCAGCCAGATTCGTTCAGTCGTTCTGGAGATACCTTCTAACAAACATCCATCTATTTAAACATACCAAAATAATTTTTTAAACTTGGAACATCCTGTGTAAGAGTACTAGCGTAAGTAATGACACATTTACCGCGCGGCACGTCCCTCGCTGGGGGAGGGGAGTGCGGGGTGAGCGGGGTGAGGGGTCGTGGGGTGCGCGGGCAACATCGCGAATGTACACCCCGCAGCCTCCAACCTCGAGAGATGGGGAATACGTTCTACGTAAGCGTAAGGGTTCCTTGTCTTAATATTATAATTTACTTTTATTACTAAGCTAACTTTATATTTCTCGAGTGCGACAGTTTGTCACATCAAAAACTTTCTTTAAGACGTATCGTCATCCCTGTCACTCATTATCTCGTCAAAGAGAGATAACAATATGTTTTAAACGGGGATATTTGTCTTATTTCTTATTGAGTCTTAAGTAAATCATGCTTATAGCTATGAGTTCTTTTATTACTTTGTTCTTTCCAGTGTAATTTTACTAATATTATAAATGCGAATGTTTGGATAGACGTTTATTAGAATCGGCAGAACAGCTTAACGAATCACATTGAAATTTGTCATAGATATAGAACATAGTCTGGAAGAACAGATAAGCTACATTATTTTATACCTCGCGGACGGAGCTGCATGCAATAACTAGATATTGTATACATATAAAAAAATCGCTTTTTTTTTCTTCAACGTGACAGAAATTTCAGGATTATTTTTGACAACGAGGGCACCAAAATAAAAATCTATGCCTATATTTTACAACAAATAAATAAAATATTAAAAACCTAATGCCATCCGTTACCCCGATAAAGCACATTCGCTGTCCTGAACTCGCAAGTTAAATAGCTCTAGTTAACTTGCCTACAATAACGTTCAGTAATGGTGGGCAAACTCCCCGCCCTCTTTAGTAAAGTGCCACCCCGTAATGGCGGGAAGAGGTTTAGTGCCGTTTAATTTTTTAATTGCCTCTCTGCGACTGGTTCGTTTGAACGCTTTGTTTTATTATCTGTAACTAGATCAAAGAATATTGTCGTTTGACATTTGTTTTTTTTTAACCTAAAAGCAACATGTTTTTGGTGTACAGCCATAGACAATTTTTTTATACGATCTGGTGGGCATAAGTCAAACTTAATTATGATAACTCACTAGCCCCCTGTCAATGTCAAAAATGTCATGTTTTTCGCTTTTATG
The DNA here is from genome assembly GCF_000836235.2 of Papilio xuthus. NCBI lineage: Eukaryota > Metazoa > Arthropoda > Insecta > Lepidoptera > Papilionidae > Papilio > Papilio xuthus. The sequence continues at coordinate 748,663 of NW_013530893.1, read as the reverse complement.
CCATTTTCTGCGCCCAAATAAGTTTCATATCTTTTTTAACAAAACTAACGATGCTATGGGCATCGGCACCCAGATACCTTGTAAGAATATTATCGTAACGTACATATCGTTTGTTTTTTTTACTTTTAATTTCAAAGACTATCATGACAGTTTCAAAACATAATAATACATAAGAAAATATAGCTATAAGTTTTTATAACAGGGCCAAGAAATTAAGTTTTTACTTTACATCTCACGTTTGCTTAATACATATGTATAGTTATAAACGTACCGGTTACTACAGATTATACACATCTTATTGAACCCTTGTAAACGATAGGAAAAGTGTAAAGTTCCAAGATATGTCTCATATAATTGTTGTAAGGCGACACTTAACGGCCACCGCGAGACTCGTCAGTCCTCAGTCGTCGGCAGTAAACACGATGTTCACAATCAAACTTTATTGGACGCTAAGCCATTTTGCGCCGAAATAATAAATCCTAAAGCGATAGATTCTTTCTTTACTAGTTTATTCCACTTGGAACTAAAAAAACATCCCTGTTTTAGCCCACTCACGTAGCGTTTCGGGGTTGACGCATTGGATTTCGACCTCCAGATCTCTTCCATGTCAATCCCTTCTTCATCACCTTTCTGGCAAACCTTTCAATTTCTTCTTCCACCAATACATACGTTCTAATACCATAATAATATTGTTGTTTGACATTTGTTTTTTTTTTACCCAAAGGCAAAATGTTTTTGGTGTACTGCCACAGACAAAATATTTTTTTTATAATAAATATAATTTTTATCAAGTTTGTGCCTTGTATTTGTTTTATTTGTGGTAATAAATGTTTTTTCTTTCTTTCTTAATATAATGATTAAAAGAAAAGTGTAATGGAACAATTATTTCGGAACGATAAAGAACAAACTCTCGCACCAATTCTATTCAATACGGTCGCAGTAAAACGAAAATAGATCGAAGAGGAAACCAATAAAAATTCCATCTTCCAAAACAAACACTTTATTGCAAAACTGTTCAATGTAAACTGAAACGGATAGGATACATCCCATTGCAAATTTCATCCATTTTCATTTGGATACAGAACCTCTTTTGAGGAGCGAAGTGTTTGATGAACACATAGATTCTAGATTTGAAATTTTTCCCTCTCTCTCTCTCACTATTTGTGCATCGTGTCCTCATTCCTGAGGATCATGGTCTCTCTTTTTAACCACCTCTTGTACATATGTAACATTAATTTATGATTTCACGGATTTTTCCTCTGGACACTTGGTACTTACCCGTATAGTATTTCATGGAGCCTCCATCCATCCATTTCTTCTTAGAAAAAATATACACAAAAATCTTACTAATATTATAAATGCGAATGTTTGGATACAATGTTAGAAGTAATTTCCAGAACGTCTCAACGAATGATAATGAAATTTGGCATAGATGTAAAACATAGTCTGGAAGAACACATAGACTACTAATTAAGTTTTTTGTTACCGCACAGACGGAGTCGCAAGACAGTTAGTATGTATATAAAATAAACAAATACATGAACTAAACAAACCCAATTCAGATAAAACACGTCGACATTTAAATCCGTTGTGTAACAAAACACCCAGGCGATATTTCCAACGGTTCTTCAACGAAAATCGCTCCCGCAGGATCGATTGGACAACGAAAAGAATTTACTTTAAAAAACTCCACAAAGTGTGAACGCTATAAATACGTAATGGATTCCGTATATGTTAAAAAATATTAGATAAAGTCAATTATGTTTCAAAGGTTCCCAACGATGACTTTATTTATATTTATGAAGACCGAATCATCGTACCTTAATAATAATATAAATGTGAAAGCTAAGATGGATGTTTATTAGCAGGTAACTCACAAAAACCAATTGGATCTGGATAAAATTTGGCGTAGATACATAGAGAATAGGTTACTCAGTTTTATACCGCGCAGTCTAAAATTCCCAATAAGTTGACATAAAAATTAGGAAAAATCTAGCGTAAAAGATAATAATGTATGCTTTTCTTACTAATATTATAAATGCGAATGTTTGGATGGATGGATGTTTGTTTGAAGGTATTTCTAAAACGACTAAATCGATATTTATGAAATTCGGCATACATATAAAACATAATCTGGAAGAACACATAGAGTTACTAAAAAATTACCTCACTGAACCCTAAAAAACCATCCACAAACACCAGTTTGAAAGATATTTGAAAACCAGAAATTTACGTACACCATATAGGTCTTGTTACACTGGTTATGTATAAAAGGTTGAATATTGTTTTAAGAAAACGCTTCAGGGCTCTTTGTCGAGCCCGAAGCGATAGATTCCCTGATTGAAATTTGTTTCGATACACTACGCCTTTATTTTATTCGATCTTTCGCGCAAATACACTTTGGCCTTTTTTTCTTATTGAAAAGAAAAATTACATGTTCTCGATGCCAAGGAGTTTTATTTAAGTTTATCGAGATATTTGTAAAATAATAGGATATTTTGTTACGCTTGTAAGCGACTAAACCCACGAAAAATAAAGGTAGTTTTAGTGGATTTACCGTGGGGATGAGACCAAAACCTAAGTTTAAAACATATTATTATCTCTGGCCTGTCAAAGCTAATGACAGAGAAGACGATATTTTTTATGCAGATTTCGGTCTCGGAAACCTACGGTTAGTATTAAAGTAGTATTAAAAATGTTTTTGACATTGAAAATTTCAGTAATTTAATGGTTAGATGAAAGTTACTTTACTTAACTAATATTTCTTCAAAAATTCCAGTCTGCCCAGGCTACAATAAACCTTGTTAGACGTTCGCTAAAATTAAAATAGTTTAGCCAAAACCAATAACCTATAAGAAATTCGTTTGACAGTTTGCCGCCCAAAGTGACAGCTGCACTCGCGCGGGTGGCATTTTTGTTATAATCCACATAATCCGTTCTGTTTAGTTAACTAATGAGCCCTCTTCGAACTTCATCTGCGAATGCAGATTACGAATGAATTATGACGTCATATAATCCATGGCAGCAAAAACTAGTGACACATGGAAAAACAATTTAATGTTTTTTTTAAAAGCAGATGACGCGTGTTTTTGCGTATTATTTGTTAAACTGATAATTATTTGTCGAGTATTAAGACATAAAATTGTACTTAATGTAAAGCAAATTATAGGGAAAAAAGATGAACAAAAAATCACCTACCAAATGTTTATAAAACCACTAACCAAACGATTCTCAAAAGCTATTTCCGTTAAGTTGTTTTTTTTACTTTTTTACAAACATGTGACAGAATGACAACGTCAAATTGTAATTGAGTTAATGACAGAACGCGTTCGGAAACGCACGAGATTAATAGGATTGTGGGAAATGAACGCATCCGAAAAAAGATACGACGATTGTTATTTTACACGTTTAAATTTTTTTTAAGGCTATTTCGGTAACGATAATTAATAAATTGTTACTAACGCGTTATATCTTTCATCTCCTTAAATATGGGGATACTTAATTATTAATAGTTATATTTTGTTCTTAGCTATGTTAAGGATTTTTATTATCTATATATATATAAAAGAAAGTCGTGTTATTTACACTATTTATAACTCAAGAACGGCTTTACCTATATGGCTGAAAATTGGCGAGGAGGTAGCTTAGAGCCAGGAGACGGACATAGGATACTATTTATTCATTTTTTCGAATTAATGCCTTGAAGAGCTGCTTTTTATTCAACTTACTAATATTATAAATGCGAATGTTTAAATGGATTTGATGCGGATGGATGGATGGGTGTTTGAAGATTTCCCTAGAACGGCTACATTAATTAATTTGTTGTATATATCCACGCGGACGGAGTCGCGGGCGACAGCTATTTATTTATATTAAGAGGTTATTTTATATTCTCGACAAAGTACGTGTACTTAAAATATTCTTTGATTTGGAATGTTTATATAACATTGAACATTTCAAACCACATTTAATTTATTGCGCAATGATATTAAAAATAAAATTATTCTTCATATCGCTTACGTCATCACGCCTTTGTGATTTATCCGAAACAATAGAGCACTGGATGTTTATTCAGTTCTAAAGTTTACGCCGCAGTTCATCAAACCATAACTCAAAATTTACTTTAAAGCATTCCACTCATTGTATCGGCAAATCAACGTAACACAACTAAAATATGATTATAAAAAAGCAATAAACGGATAAGCAACCTAAATTTAACTGCATTAGTTTATTACTCATTGTACAGTCGTTCACGAAATTGTTTCAGTTAAAGAAATTCGATACTTGCTTTATATCAATGTACACGTGTTCACATTGATAAAAAAAGCTGGAATGAATTATTTTCTTATTCATAAACACAAACACTTTTTGATGTGATTAATATTCATTTTAAAATATCAATATGGTTACTATTTCATTTACACTAAGGGAGATAAAAATTTGACCACTCTAAAGTAATTTATGTAAACAACAAATCCTTTCAAATATTATTTTTTTAATTGTTTTTAATAACTTTAGTTGCAATTTTAATATTAATATTCAAAAGAGTTATTAAAGAACAAAGCAATTGAATTAGAAAAAAAATCTGTATAATAACACTTTTGTACGAAAGCGTACATCTGTCATCGCCTGCACTAAGTGCGCGCGAACTGCGCACGTTCGGAAACATTTTAGCGAAACTTTCGATAATAGTTTCAAGATATATCCGATTTGTTCACAAGTTATTAATAGCTGTCAAATTGTTAAAACGGCGCGAAGAGATCAGCCGTCGACAGTTTTATATTCCACCATTTTGGAGTCCATTTAGTAAAAGCAGATAAATATTTATCGCCGCCGATAACTCCGTGTTACGAGATGATGAACGTTTATTTTAGTAGCTGAGAGCTTTCTTAGAATCCCGCCGTCCGGTTGTAAAACATAAAAATTAATTATCTGTTGTAATTTAGTTTTTTTTTTAAATGAAAGGTTAAAGCGAATATGACTGCTACAAAATAAATTACTTTTTATTGATTTATAGAACTCATTCGTCTACGGGAAATAATAATGACCTATAGCGGCATCTCTTGGTGCATTTTAGTAACCTGTGAACGTAATTCTGTTATTAATTATGACCTATATTAATTAAATATTTTAACATTGATTAATGAGTTTATAGTCAAAAAGTTTTTTATAACGTTAACTGTACCTAAATATGTCACAATTCCTAATTTTACTCTCGAATAAATAATTCTATTTTTAGAATATTGATAAGGTGTGGATGAAGTTGTAAATTATAACCAATTAAGCCAATTCATGTAGGATTTGACAGTTACGATGATAATTTCATATAATATTAAATTGATGAAAGATCTCAAACTCATAGACGCACTAAAAGTTGCCTCAATGACGTACACACTAGTTCTGTTACAAAATTGGATTTTTAATCCTTCTTCATAATTTAATTCTAATTTTAGAACTAGCAGTGCCCTCTGCTATATAAAAGTTAAAACTCATTTAAAAGATTTTCATTTGGATTTGAAGACAACGCCCTCTATTGCAAAGTGTCTTAAGCAAATTAAGTTATGATAACGACAGATTATAATATTATTTTGCAAAACGATATATCATATTTTCAATTCTCCAAATGATTAAAAATTAAGTCAGTTTTAATTTTTACTGACCTAACAAAAAATATTTCTTTTAATTGAAACAATTTAAAAATTTTAGTTTTTGATTATAATAACGGAACGTAATCGGAAATCAGAAATAACTTGTCGCAAATCCACCATTTTCCCTTTGTAACTAACCGGTGTTCAAAACACGTGCGTACGATCAAGTTACATGTTAAGCCGACGCGTTCGTGATTAAAGTAATCATAGAAACATAACTAAAAGTGCGTCGCGTTTTTCTGTGCAGGTATTTCGTGTTAAAACATCAAAATGAACACCGAAAAACTGAAAAAACTGCAGTCCCAAGTTCGTATCGGCGGCAAGGGTACACCGAGGCGTAAGAAGAAGGTTGTACATGCTACTGCAGCCACAGATGACAAGAAACTGCAGTCATCATTAAAGAAACTATCAGTTAACACTATCCCCGGCATCGAAGAAGTAAATATGATTAAAGATGACGGCACAGTTATTCATTTTAACAATCCAAAAGCACAGGCCTCATTGGCGGCTAACACTTTCGCTATTACTGGCCATGGAGAAAATAAGCAAATCGCAGAGATGCTTCCGGGCATCCTTAGCCAACTGGGGCCGGAGGGTTTGAGTCAGTTGAAGAGGCTTGCGTCGAGTGTAACGGCGCCAAAGCCGCTGGACGAGGACGATGAAGTACCTAACCTCGTCGGCAACTTTGACGAAGCTTCCAAACAGGAGGCTAAAGAGGTTATAACCGAGGAGAAGGAGGAAGTAAAAGAACCGGAGAAAGAGAAGGCTCCAGAAAAAGCTCCCGAAACAGAAACCAAAGCGGCCGAGAAGAAATCCGATTAAATAGTCCCTTTCTTCAGAACAATATAGTTTTTAATTTTGCTCACCCATTGAAGTGACAAGGGTTTCCAAAGTTGAGCGTTTGTCAGCAAATAGTTTTTCTGAATTGAAATTGAGCATCTCATTTATATATAATGTGGTGTTGGAAAGTGTGCACCTTTTTTTGTTTGTCATTGTCATTCACTTTGGGAATCCCGTCCCCCCTGTGGGGTCACCGGTCACTCCCGCGCCTTCACTAACATAACTCTTGTGACACTTGCATGAGACCGAAGTTCTCATAATTTGGTATTTAGTTAAGTGTTTTATTGAATATATTGTTGACATAAAGGCAGTAAATAAGCATTTAAAAACATTACATGCATTATTTTTACAGTATATGAAGGAATATATTTATAGTAAATAGGTGTTATATACACCATGTAATATTTTTAATATTGGATTTTCTAAAGTTGTTGATTCATGAATTTGAAGATTTGCTTTCTCATAAAGTTTAATATTAGGTGGAAATAGTCACAAGCTCTGAAGAGTGAAACAATGTAGGAAACATTGTTTTGTTCTAAATATAATAATTAAAAATGTAAGATTGGAGTTTACTGTATATACATAAACTTTAGTCGATAATTTTGTGTTTTATTTAACTAACAACTATGTAATACAATTTTAACATTACTTCAAAAAGTATTTTATACATCTATGATGAACAAATTCAATGCCATTGGCTCATGACTCAATTTAAAAAAAAATGCCACAGTAAGTGTTAATTGAAATGAACAAGTCATACAGTTTTTTGATAAGGAATTATTAAAATGGCATGAGGTTTCACTTCAGGAAACATGTGGTTAGTCATTATCATTTCAAATTACAATTATAAAATATAAACATTGTTTTGTACAAAATCTTGCAACTCTATAACTTTAGAGTACCTAACATCTATTCCATGGGTTCCATACATGCAACTGTTGACAACAATGACTAAAGCTTATAGACAGTGCTTCATTAATTCGTGAAATGATTATATAAAACGGTAATAATTAGATAACTAGTCCGAGTAAAGTCACCTATCATATGAGTCATTAGGGAGGAGTGGATAGGGCAGCAGCCCCCTCTTACCATTGGAATAAAAATAAATTACCACCTGGCCCTAGCTAGCCGAGGCACTTTATACTTAAGGTTGCTAGATCTAGGGATCTAGCCACTTGTAATTTTATTTTATTGCTTTAATCCTATCCTGTCCACCCCCAAGAAGTAAGGTGCATAATGATATTAGGTTTACTCAAACCATTTCAAGTAACTGTATTGAATATTAAATAGGCCTTGTTGAGGAGGGGCTGATTCCGAATTAATCTGCGGGAGAAGAACAGGGAAGGGAATAGCTATCAATCCTGGTTAGGGAGAAAGAAATGTTCACTTTATAAACACAAAAGTAGCTATCAATCCAGGAGTGCGTTGTTTTAATATAGATTGATCGAAGGGTATTAAAATGGTTTGTGTTAATGTTTTTAATTTTAGCATATTAAAGCATTTTTCTCAAAATCACTAATTTTCTTGTAAATATGAAATAACGAAACGGGTACAAATTAATTTGGACAGCTACAAAATATGTCATATTTAACTTCTGTCAATGTCAGATCTCGTCATTTCATTTATTGTGTTGATATAATTCTCGTCAATAATATTTTACATTGATAACTACGATTAATTGAAGCACAATTTTATTTAATATCGAGAGTATTTTATGTGTAATACAAAATGATAGCCAGGCCTTGGACGGAAGATTTGCCGAAGTGTCAGAACACTTGCGTTGCGTCGTATTTCTCACAAATAAGTGCAAATGTAAATTCCACTGACGATTATCTTTGCTTCTACTGCCAAACTGAGGATGGATCGTAAGTATATAATATGTATTTTATACGATATGAAGCTACTAACTTACTGTGATGGTTCAGCGAACCAAAGCGAGTTAGCAGTCGCAGCTGACAATTAACTTCTGCCACAAGTTATAAGGCAGCAGATACTTTGTCTACCTTTAGCAGAGAAGTTGAAGCACAGTAAGATGATATTTTTTCTGCCTATCCATTACAAATCCGTTTTGCTAGGAAACTAATTTCTAATAACAATTATAATTTCCACGTTTTCAATGACTAAAACTTAAGTTTCATCTTTAAATAGTAAAATTGTAATTTTCAAATTATAGGTGTCTGTATGGAGTATTTGAACCACACAATGGCTTGGATGCTGCAAGGTTTATCATGCAGCGTATGGCTGTGGAAATGTTATTACCACCTCCATCTATCAGTAATTCAGATGAAGAGATAAGGGATAGGCTAAGGTATGTAATAAAATTTTGTAATATTTGTGTTGCATGTATTGTATGGTATATGATAGATGTATAAATGTTGAAACAGCGAGAGAGGTGTGTCAGGATCATGCCAAATGTAGATCTGTAGTCTCTATCTCATCTGCTCACTATCCATCCCCACCGAAAGGCTCAGAGCCTACCCTAAGTTAAGGGTGATTAGGCCATAGTCAACCACGCTGGCCCAGTGCAGGTTGGTTGACTTCACACATGTCTTTGAATTACTTCTCAGATATGTGCAGGTTGCATCACAATGTTTTCCTTCACTGTAAGAACGTCGGGTAAATGTACATATGTAAATCGAAAAACACATTGGTACATGGTGGGATTCGAACTCAGGACCTGCAGATCGCAATTCAAGACCTTGACCCCTGAGCCACCGACGCTCTTTTCTTTGCACCAATGGTCTCTATCTACCCTTCTGCATTTCGGGCTTGAGATATGTTGCATTTGTGTTTTAACTAAATGTAATATCAAATATTTGTAAGAACTTGTTCAAAATTATATATTTTCCAGGAATGCTTTTGTCTCAGTAGAGAAAGCTTACATAGAGAACTATGATGGTATGATAGCTGAACGAACCTGCTTGCAGTACAGACTACAAACATTAAACGAAACACAGGTACTATGACCAAATAATACTTTTATATCAAAATCCTAATGTGAGGCTTTTCTAAACTAGATGTAGCAAGAGACTAGAGTACTTTACATCAGTCCAAAATTGAAGTTAAGTACAAATGTACCTTCAATCTTCTCATTAGTTGCTTAAATATAATTAATTTTTACAGATATCACAAAACTGTGACAATATTCTGTCCCGTTTAAAAGAAATTGATCAACATCTGTCTGGTGGCGCCACTGTAGTTATAGCATTAGTACATAACAACAAGTTATTTGTGGCCAATGTTGGTGAGACGAGGGCGCTACTGTGTCGCACAGATGATAACTCCGTGCTAAGAGTTGTGCAATTAACTGTTGATCATAGTTTAAATAATGAAGATGAGTTGCTACGGCTCTCGCAGCTAGGATTGGATGTTAATAAGTTAAGGAATGGTGAGAATATGTTTATCAAGTAACTAGGTGACTTTAGGTGTGACTGTTCGTGCGGGATTTAAAAAAAACTTAATTAGTAGCCTGTGTTTTTGCAGACTATGTTCTACATCTATGCCAAATTTCAGTGAGATTCATGTAGCCACTCTGGAGATACCTGCTAACAAACATCCATCCATTCACTAAATTTATAAAATGTATATCAATGTTTTACTTAAGTCAATTCGTTTATCACGATTTTTTTTTATTTTCAACTTATTTATATATTTGACATCCACAGCGCAATATTTAGGCAATCAGTCAGGTACTCGTTGTCTGGGAAACTATCTAGTAAAAGGCCTGTACAAAGCCTTTCCCAACATAGGCATAGCGGCAGCCGAGCCAGTGGTGGCCACTCCGGAGATTCATGGGCCTATAGCACTGGATGAATCTTGCAGGTAATACAAAATTTTGCTGTCATCAAGCTATAAAAAAAAAATTAAGTATAAAAAATAAAACAGTAAACACTTTGGTTACATTGAGAATGTGTCTAAGAATCGGTAAATATATTTATTTATTTACAAGCTATTGTCAGTGACTCCGTCCGCTAGGAATGAAAAAAACACCTCACCTCGTTGTTCCCGCCGCTCGTTTGCCCCCTTCTCTTATAAAAAAAAAAAAACTTAATAAGTAGGCTATGTCTGCTTTTAGACTATGTTCTATATGTATGTCAAATTTCTGAAAGATCGGTTAAGCCATTCCAGTGATACCTTAAACAAACTTAATATTAGTAACATTACAATGAATAAAATTGTTTTTATTTAAGTTAAAGTGAATTGTTACAGATTCTTAGTTCTAGTCAGCGCTGGAGTTTACAAACGTATACAAGAAGTTCGCGGTTGCAGTGAACAAACGAACAAACAGCTCGCACAAATCATAGTAGAGAATTTCAGAAAACAAACGGATTTTACTAAAGTCAGTCATACTGTACTTGGAGAAATCGAAGACGAATTTCTTACTTATTGCAACAAAAATAATCTAACACCAAAAGCAAACACTCATGTCACATTATTAATAAGAAATTTCAACTTTCTTCCACCTGTGCCTCAGAACGACACCATAAACTTGAGAAACCCCGTCCATAAACAAAACGAACGATCATCTGTTCGATTTAATCCGATTGTACAATCGAAATCGAATACACTTATAAATGAAATCGATTCGGAAATCGATACATCGGGTACTATTGATATGGGTACGAATGATAGTAATATCGATACTAATCAATCGAATGATTCTGATATATCGAGTTGTAGGCCATATGACAAAGATAGAAAGATAAAAGGTTATGTTGACTTTACTTGTTACTACGAAAATGTTGCTAAAGCTAGAAAAAATGGTACTTTGCCTGGTTTTATAAAATGATTTCTTATTTTTTATGTCAAGATATTGTCGTTTATCTTTAGGCATTAATCGTATATGATTAAAAAAAAGAGTATTGTAAATGCTTCACTTTTATCAATGTGGTTTATTCGTCCTGAGATTATTATATTTATAAAATGTTTTAATAAAATATAAAAAATATGTTGTTTCATTATTACAAAAGAGCGTTGGTGGTTCAGGGGTCAAGCACTTGATTTGCAATCTGCAGGTCCTAAGTTCGACTCCCGCCATGTACCAATGTGTTTTTCAATTTCCGATTTACATGTATGTGTCCATTTATCAGACGTTCTTACGGTGAAGGAAAACATCGTGATGCTGCACATATCTGAGAAGAAATTCAAAGATATGTGTGAAGTCAACCCGCACTTGGTCAGCGTGGTTGACTATGGCCTAATCACCCTAAACTTAGGGTAGGCTCTGAGCCCCTCAGTGGGGACCTATAGTGAGCTGATGTTGAACATTATTACAAATATCCTTTATTATACATAAGTATTGATTTTTTAATATGATAAAGAATGCTTAGTAAAAATATTGTAAACATCTAAATGAAATACCGAACTTTCACAGAATACATGATGTATGATGATGAATCATACAACCTTTTTATTTTTTATTCGATTATAATTCTCATCTCTTACTAATCATTCTTTAATAAGGAATATTAAATAATTTTTAATAACTGTTGCTTTATTCACTAGTGAACTTATGTGAATCTACTAGAACTTTGTTAAAGGGGGTTTAGGTTCAAGGGGCCTTGGGAGTGGACTATTGTTTTTAGGTAAATATGCAAAATATTGCATATTTAAAAGCTTTTATTTTTTTCTCTAAATAATTCTGTTAAATTAAAATAAAAGTTGCTTACAAAGCATTGCATAGTGGCTTTAAGGTTCATAGTACTTTGACTTATAAAAGAAAAAAAAAACGGAAATTGACATTTCATTTCAGAAACGTCAAACAATTGTTGAAAATCATTTTCGTTTGCAGGTATTTTCTTATAAAATTACAAAATGCCTGCTGGTACATCAGCTATGGATCCTTTGAGAGAAAAGGCTTTTCAAGATTATAGAAAGAAGTTAATGGAACACAAGGAAATCGAATCTAGACTTAAAGATAGTACGTACCCCAATATCATTTGTGCCGAATCATTGCGTTATTGTTTCGTATTTTGTATGAATATAATTGATTATTTGGAAATATTCTGTATTGAAAAGTTCATTTTAAAAATATGTTATAGGTAAAATCGATTTTAACTTTTCAATTATTGAGGAAGACTTATCGCATGTTTTTATTTGCAGTGAGAGAACAATTGAAAGACCTAACTAAACAGTATGATAAGAGTGAAAATGATTTGAAAGCTCTTCAGAGTGTGGGGCAAATTGTTGGCGAAGTTCTGAAGCAACTGACTGAAGAGAAATGTAAGTAACATATTAATTTACAACACATTTAAACCAATATGTAATAACACACTTAGAAAGAAAGTACCATTGTGTAAATTTAATTTATAAAATTTTCTCTTAACACTAAGTCAATTCAGTAGGCACGGTTAATTGGATTAATGCAATCTTTGCTTATACTTTGCTATAGGAAAATAAGCAAATTTTTCATAAAATTATTACCTAAAATTATATCTACTCAAATGGAATCTGAGGTAAAGTTATTGTGAATCATTTCCCCCATGGTTATTTTAACTAAAGAAGTAAATCTAAAGTTGTATAATTATTTTCTTTCCAGTTATTGTGAAAGCAACAAATGGCCCACGCTATGTGGTTGGCTGTCGCAGACAACTGGACAAGAACAAGCTGAAGGGTGGCACCAGGGTTGCTTTAGATATGACAACCCTTACTATCATGCGTCACCTGCCTAGAGAGGTATTTACGTTACGTTTTTTAATTAACTTAATTGCAACATCCCCTTTCTGTCATTGTACATACACACATGCTGTAGGTCTTTTTATAGTCTATTTTCCATTCAAATGAAAGAAGTATTCATTAATTGGGCAAAGAAGTAGAATAGTGCCAGATTCACAGAGTATCTTAGAGTTACTTTGGTGGCATTCATTTCTATGGCCAAGTGATTTGATGTTTGTACTGTTAACCAATAGGTTACTTGTTGGGAAAAACTAAGGGGTCTCCTAATCAAAACTTTTTAGCTGCCTTTAAAATGAAAAACAAAAAACATTCAAAACTAGTAGTGCTTTAATATTAAAAATTTATTTTTAAATTAGAATAGGGCTTGCTAATTTTGGTCCTCTTTAATTTCCCACGCACTTGCAAGGAAAGGATGGGAAAGGGAATTGCATATTAAAGCAAAGGAGATGCATAGGAAGGGTAAATGTTCTCGTGCTGTTTTTCTCGTCCTCTATTAGAGATAGGCAAAGCATCTGCAATTGCCAATGTCTAAAGGCAGCAGTTGCTTCTCTATTTCAGCAAAATCAGGTCACTCGCTTGTTTTCCTTCTTATGATAAAAAAAGTAATTTGATTCCTATTGTTTGTCTTCAGGTGGATCCCCTGGTGTACAACATGAGTCATGAGGACCCTGGTGATGTGACTTACTCCGCAATTGGTGGTCTTCAAGAACAGATCCGACAGTTGAGAGAAGTAAGTTACTCAAGTGAAATAAACTTAAAAATTGTGAGATTAAGTTAATGTTTTAAAATATATCATTTTCGGACAAACTCAATGAAAAGTGTGAAATGTTAGATTTTTTAATAGTGAGTCTAGCACGAATATTTCTAACATAATTTGCACTAAGCAATAAGTATATATGCATAATAATTTTGACATAATTTACGAAGATAAAACAAAGGCGATTGTCAGAAATATTCGTGCCGAGACAACAGATGTCTTTATGTCTATCTTAATATAAACAAATAATATTTAAAATACGAAAGTTTTGATACCTTGATATTTGTTTAACTACAGAACATCTAAACAGATCTTGATGAAATAAAGATCTAGATTTCATCCTGGATTAGCGCATAGATATATATTTTCTTTTTTGAAATTTACAATTTCATGTTTTCAGGTAATTGAGTTGCCTCTGATGAATCCAGAGTTATTCCTTCGTGTTGGTATTACTCCGCCCAAGGGATGTCTGTTGTATGGTCCTCCGGGGACGGGGAAGACATTGTTGGCAAGAGCGGTTGCTTCACAACTTGATGCTAACTTCTTGAAGGTATGTAGTTGAGGAGTTGGGGAGTTAGTATTTTTCCGCGCGGACGGGGTCGCGGTCATGCCAATGTTTTGGATGGATGGATGGATGTTTGAATGTATCTCCGGAACATCTCAACAGATCTCGATGAAATTTGGCATACATATAGAGCATAATCTTGAAGAATACATAGGCTAATAATTAAGTTTTTTTTTTAAAATTCTGTGCATATAGAAACATGGGAGTTAGTTTGATATACATATTTTTTCCTAGGTCGTATCATCAGCTATTGTAGACAAGTACATTGGTGAATCTGCTCGTCTTATTCGTGAGATGTTCAATTACGCGAGAGATCATCAACCTTGCATTATATTTATGGACGAAATAGACGCCATTGGTAAGTACTATATTCCTTATATCTTTTTTAGGGTTCCGTACCTCTATTCAGTTCAGAACGTTGGTGGTTCAGGGGTCAAGCACTTGACTTGTCTGCAGGTCTTTAGTTCGAATCCCGCCATGTACTCATGTGTTTTTTCATTTCGATTTACATATGTACATTTATCCGATGTTCTTATGATGAAGGAAAGCATCATGATGCAACCTGCACATATCTGAGAAGTAATTCAATGATATGTGTGAAGGTTTTTTTTTATTTCAAAAATTAGGCCTCCACGACCAAAGACCAACAACTAAATTGGGGTGGGCTCCGAGCCCCTCAGTGTGTACTTATAGTGAGCTGATGATGGTAAATTATAAATTCCAGGTGGCAGACGTTTCTCTGAAGGTACAAGTGCTGATCGTGAGATCCAGCGTACACTGATGGAACTGCTTAACCAAATGGACGGCTTCGACTCTCTAGGTCAGGTCAAAATCATCATGGCTACTAACAGACCTGATACCCTGGACCCTGCGCTGCTGCGTCCTGGTAGATTGGATAGGAAGATTGAAATACCACTCCCAAATGAACAAGCCAGGTGAGTTACTGAGACAAAAAAATGTTGTATATGTGTTTTTCAAGACTATCTTTTGTATGTATGACAAATTTCATCAAGATTTGCTGAGTCATTCTGGAGATATCTTCTAATAAACATCCATCCATCCAAACATTCGCATTTATAATATTAGTAAGATTTGAAGACTAAATTATATGTTAAATTCATTGAATTTAGCAGTTTTGGAGTTATATAGTAACAAACAGTAATACATCCAAACGCAGGTTTAGTATTAGTAATAAGTAAAATGGTTAAATAAGAAAGTACTTCACTAACCTTTGTTGGTATTAATGTATGTATCACTTACCTTTGGTTTCTGAGACCAAATTCTCTAAAACATATCGTCATCCCTGTTATTTTTATAAAACAGTATATTTTAACTGTGAATTTTCGTCTCAGAAACCCACAGTTACACCATTATGATATCCTTGGACACAATCATTACATGATTTAAACCAATTGTGCTTTTAAAAACGTATTTTCACATCCTGCAATTTAATTATAAACCAAATATATACTATTTACACAATTAAGGTAGGTTTCTGAGCTCAAAATCTTACAAAACCCTGTTAAGATGTTTTAAACATAGAATCAAGTCTTAGTAAACCATTTTACGTAGACTGGAGATCCTGAAGATCCACGCGGCCCCTATCGCGAAGCATGGCGAGATGGATTACGAAGCTGTAGTGAAACTGTCCGACACATTCAACGGAGCTGATCTCCGCAATGTTTGTACTGAAGCTGGATTGTTCGCTATCAGAGCTGAGAGGGAATACATCATACAGGTAATCTTATACTGAAGGGAAACATCGTTTTTTTTATTTTAGATAGGAAAATAACCGAGCGGACTGGATTCGCCGAAAAGGCGAAACGACTAATTTTGATATTTTCAAAATTATTTTTGTCAAATAATATTAATAATATTTATTTTATGTGTTTTTTATTAAAATAAAACGAAATTTAGTTATATTTTGAAGTATGTTATACTACGGGAATATTATAGACTAGCTGTCGCCCGCGGCTACGTCCGCGTAACCTATGATTTCTTATATTAACGGAGAATTGTAAAGGAAACTTTTACTATAACCCGCAACTTGAGACATGCAGCGCACACAAGGGGGCGTTATCGCACACTTTGGGAAACACTGGTTTAGAGTTACCTTCAAACAAACATCCATCTAAACATTCGCATTTATAATATCAGTACGATATTGTTCTTTCTTTTCTGTACAATTATTACTATACTAGATATCGACCGCGGCTCTGTTGGCGCAGAATAAAAAAAAACTTAATTATTAGCCTATGTGTTCTAGACTAAGTTCTACATCTGTGCCAAATTTCATCAAGATCCGTTGAGCTGTTCCGGTGATACCTTCAAACAAACATCCATTTAAACATTCGCATTTATAATATTAGTAAGATATAATATTGTATATTTGTAGGAGGATCTCATGAAGGCAGTGAGAAAAGTCGCCGATAACAAGAAACTGGAAAGCAAACTGGATTACAAGCCAGTTTAAATTCGGCATTTATATTAAATAATATATAAATATATAATTGTGTAATTGTATCATTTTTTTCCTTTTCAATAATAAAAATTAGTGTTTAATAAAAGTGTTTTATTAACGTACTAGTTGTAGCCCGCGACTCTGTCCGCGTAGAGTAAAAGAAACATAATAGTCTATGTGTTCTTCCACACTATGTTCCGCGAACGTTTCCGGAGACACCCTTAAACAAATATACATCCATCCAAACATTCACATTTGTATTAGTAAGATTGAAAAATATCAATTGATTGCAAACGAGCGAGCGGCCGTCTGAATTCGCCGGAATAGCGAAATGACCGTTGCCGATAGATATACGCAATTGCGTAGTCTGCAATTGCAGATGTGTTTCCTATCTTTAATCGACAGAGGAGAGGATACACAGAAAGAAATTATTTCCCTCATCCTCTCATCCGGAAAGTCCACTTCCACTTCCCATCATTTATAAGAAAAAGGGTGGGAAAGGAAAGAGGACTAAATTAGGCCTCCGGGACACACCCTCATCAGACGAAACGCGGAATTGCTTCCACTTGACGCGTGTCTTCTGTGTGGTCGTGGTATTTCACCGGGCGAGCCGGGCCGATTCGTGCGAAGATGTTAAAGTGGGCTCTACCACTGTTAAAGTTATATATCTTTTATGATAAACTTAAAACACTTTATAACCTATAAAATTTTATTATCATCAAGTCATATGGCGCAGTTTGAATACCTACATAAAAACTTCCACAATAAACACTTTGTAGAATAAACTATATAACCGAACTTGAGTTTATTATTCACTACCAAGCTATAAAAGTATACCTTTATTTCTATTTTAATAGTGTTTAAAATTAATTTTGAAGCGTCTGTGGCTCAGTGGTTAAAGCACTTGACTAGCGGTCCAGGGTTCGAATCCCGTCATGTACCAATATGTTTACCAATTTCCGATTTACATATGTATATTTATCTGACGTTCTTACGGTGAAGGAAAACATCGTGATGCTGCACATATCTAAGAAATTCAAAGGTATGTGAACAGGTGTGTGTCAACCCGCACTGGGCCAGCGTTGACTATGGCCTAGTCACACTTAATTAAGAGTTAGCACTGAGCTCCTCAGTGTGGAATATAGTGAGCTGATGATTAAATGGAATTAAAAATCTTACATATCAATGAAATAATAAAAAAAAACTCTTCTTAAATGTATATTTTAATTTTAAGCAATGAAAGCGTAAACTTTATGAACAAGTCGCTTTGCAATACTATTTTATACGTAGGAATCGTAGTTACTGTCTACCTTAGATTGTTGAAGATTGCCAACAAAGTCTTATTTAAGTTATTCATAAGTTGGACAACCGAATCTTGATAAGTCGGTACTGAATCAAGTTAACACTAAAGTTAACCGTAACTAGATCAGGACTTGGCGTAACTGAATTCAAGATTCATTCAACTCGAGCGAGCAGGCGGTTCGTTAACAGAACTAATTAATAGTTTAACTGCAACATTGCAGTGCTAGAACTGAGTTTGTATAGAGGGGGGACGTTAATTTCCTAACCATCACACCTTTGATATTTCGCTTTACCAAGTCGTTATCGATAAAATCATTTTTGTGAACAACACTATTCTTTATGACTTAAGTTTATACATTACGGCGTTAAAGTACAAAGTCTATTGAAATTTTAATAGAAAATCGTCAATGGATGTGATATTAAACTTTTGATCGAATTATTTATCGTATATTAAAGTTGGGAGTAAATGATAATAACGTTTAGAGATGTTCATAGTAACAAAGATATTAATAGTTTCATCAAAATTTAAAGACATTATAAATAAAGAATAGGTCAGCGTCATCTTGATTCAATTCTTTTTTATAACAGAAGGGGGCAAACGAGCGGCGGGAACACCGAGGTGTTCAACGACGTCCATGGACATCAGCAATACCAAAGCAACCGTCGTGTACCAATGTGTTTGACGTGATGCAACCTGCATATCTCCAAAAAAAGCAAATATATGTGTGAAGTCAAACCGCACTGGACCAGTGTTTGACTAAAGCCACTAGGCTAGACTGACTACAGTCAGACGACTAAATGTAGAATGTAGTTTGTTATCTTAAATCTAATAAGCTATCGAAAAGAATCCTTGAACTGTAATCCGTAAATAACCACAGATTATATGATAAAACTTTTAACAAAGAATCGCAGAAATAGAGAGACAAAAGAAAAGTTCGCTAAACCTAGGGATATGTTATCCGATGAGAACGATGACAAATATCTGGCTTCTGTACGCTCAAGGACAACGGTGATAATGATAATTTATATTCGAAACAAGGACTAAAAGTGGGTCGTTCTAATATGTCACATCCAACAACGTAACCTTGTAAAGCCGTTCATAATTTTTTTTATTTATTTTTTGAAGTTACAACTGAACTGTTTACCTTTTTTTTCTTTCGATAACATATTTATTATGTCAATCGAACGCCGTTACAATGTTGCGTCAGTCAATTCTTTTTCTTAAACACTAAAGATGTTACAAAAATGGAACCAAAATATCGATATTTCATAACTATTGAATTCAATTTACATGTTTAAAGTCAGAATCGATTCGTTTCCATTAATTATTGTATTCTCACAATGAAAAATAGTATTTAAGTGGTAGAGCCCGCTTTAACATCTTCGCACGAATTGTCCTGGCTCGCCCGGTGAAATACCACGACCACACAGAAGCCAGTCGTGAAGTGGAAGCAATTCCGCGTTTCGTCTGATGAGTGTGTGTCCCGGAGGCCTAATTTAGTCCTCTTTCCCTTCCCCTTTTTCTTATAAGGAAAGTATGGGAAGTGAAAGTGGACTTTCCGGATGACAGGATGCATGGAAAGGGAAAATATTTTTTATATCTGTGCATCCTCTCCTCCGTCGATTAAAGGTAGGCAAGGCATATGCCATTGCGTATGTCTATGAGCAACAGTCACTTCGCTATTTCAGCGACATCAGGTGGCCGCTCGCTCATTTTCCACCTTATGATATATAAAAAAAATAATTTACGAAAATAAATAATTTTCAACCAATGTTTATACTAGCAAGTAGGCCCACGTTTTGTACCGAAGTCGCACGTGACACCTAATATTTTGGTCGGACGTGTCTCATTATTTTAAACGTGAGCTTTTAAAACCTCGCCTTTACCTTGAGAAGAAGAAAAATATACGCTGTATTTATTTAGTATAGTGCTTTATATT
The DNA here is from genome assembly GCF_000836235.2 of Papilio xuthus. Taxonomy (NCBI): domain Eukaryota; kingdom Metazoa; phylum Arthropoda; class Insecta; order Lepidoptera; family Papilionidae; genus Papilio; species Papilio xuthus. Next base: position 728,475 of record NW_013530893.1, on the reverse strand, counting down.
TATATAAAATTGAGTAATATAAGTCAAGTCGTTAAATAAAAAAATATTGTTAGGTAGAAAATCCGAAAATAAGCCTGTGTATTGACTCAACACTAGCCTTACTGTCTGTCGACGTTTATGTCCCCTCACTAATCATTCTGACACTGGACTTTGTAAGGAAAGCACGTCATTCGCGCTAAAGGATTGTAATTAATAATGTCTAAAAGTATTAAATGTCGGGGGAAAGGTTTCAAGTTTCAGTTCAACGTAAACTTTATTGGATTTAATCTCACTTACATACTCAATAATTAATTGGTTCTTAATCAGTACTTTAGTAAAGATTAACCATTAAATCTACCCTAAGAGTTCTCTTTAGTTATTATTAAAGTAATCTGAATACGGGATTTAAACGCCAAATTACATTTGTACTAGCTGTCGCACGCGACCGTCCACGCGGTATTAAAAACTTAATTAGTAGCCTATGCATTTTTCCAGATTATGTTCTACATCTATGTCATATTTCAGCGAGATCTGTTGAGCCGTTCGGGAGATACCTTCAAGCAAATATTCATGTAAACATTCGCATTTATAATATTAGTAAGATTCGTCTATTACTGCTCACCCTCTAACAGTATATGCGTGATATATATAGAGTAATACATAGGGCGAAGGCTCACGTAGTCCGCATTAGGTGAGCTCGTTGTTTCCGCGCGATATTATATTTTCACGGACGTGTCTTATTTCTTCCGCACGTGATGCTTTGAAGAGATTCCTTTTGCCTACACTTTTGTGGTATACCAAATAGATAAAGATACATGTATAA
>NW_013530893.1:669572-727387 GCF_000836235.2 Papilio xuthus | reverse complement strand
GAGCCTGGGAAAGGACACAGGTAACTTTTTAATGTGAAAAAGGGGTTTGGAAATTTGTATGAAATAATCGTAATATAGATAGAATCTTGAAACTTATTCTTAGGCTGTTAATTTGATAAAAATAAATCCATGCACCCGTTCTGGATATCTCCAGGGTATCCCTTATAACAAACATCCATCTAAATATTCGCATTTATAATATTAGTAAGATTTAACTTTATTTTTACTAAAGGAATACATTTTTGTTTGCTTTAATGTAAAGCAAATAACTTTGTATACAACTTCACAAAGTTGTGCAACGAATGCATATTTTAGACGACAGTTTGCTTCGTTGCGAAACTCATAAAATGTGTAGCAACGTAAAACAAGTCGACTAGTTATAGGTGTCGTTAAGTAAACAAAATATAACTTTAACTTAACAATGTAGCTTAGATACCAAGATGTGTTCTATTGTTCATTGTTGCTAACTTAAGACTAACTTAGACTTGAAACAATACCTTATCTAAATACTTGCCGTATACCAAACTTCCTTATTCCATACTAGCGATCACCCGCGACTCTGTCCGCGCGGAATTAAAGAAATACATAATTAGTAGCCTATGTGTTCTTCCAGACTATATTCAGTATGTAAGCCAAAGTTCACTAAGATCCGTTCAGCCGTATTTTGTTACTGCATGTTGCTTTACAATGTTTTTATTTAAGTCGACTTTTTTTTTAAAGATTGTGTGCATGTTTTGGTACAAGTTTTTCTACAATGGAAATACACAAACAGCAAGACATAATTTTTTTATCTATCATTTTGAGATATACGGTATGCAGTTTTTAATCATAAAAATACTAATTTTATTATATTTAATTGAGTTCTGTGAAAAAATAAAGGAAAAATAAAACCTAAATAAAATTCGTTCATTCGTATTCGAGCGCAAACCCAATTTGCAGATAAGAGTCCAAAGTGTTCAAGATAAAACGTCGCGTCCGATGTCCTGCAGTTCTACACTACGATATTCTATACTATCTTGTTTCTATTACACTGCAAGTTGGCTAAAAAAAAAATGTATAATACATACGTATATACGTATAACAATATGTTTTCACTAGCTATCGCCTCGAATCCGTCTGCGCGGAATTAAAAAAACTTAATTAGTACCCTATGTGTTCTTCCAGACTATTTTCTACATCTATGCCAAATTTCAGCCGGATCCTTTCAACCGATCTGGAGATACCTTCAAACAAACATCTATACATCCATTTAAACATTCGCATTTATAAGGAAAGGATGGGAAGTGGAAGTGAAATTTCCAGATGAGCATGAGCATGGGAAGGGAAAATATTATCTTTCTGTGCATTCCCTTCTCCGTGGATTAAAAGTAGACAACGCATATGCAATTGCGTATGTCTATGGGCAACAGTCGCTTTGTTATTTCAGCGATTTCAAGTGGCCGCTTGCTCGTTTGCCACCTTATGATATAAAAGAAAGCCTCTATAAGAAAGAAAAATATAGCAGTCTCTTGGATTCTCGCTTATACAATCTCAACTGTTTATCTTTCCAAAAAGGAAACCTAAAGATGTAATTAGAAAGGCTTTCTAATTATTTTTCTTTTTTAATGTTCATTTTACTCCAAAGCAGGCTTGTTTTAAAACGGACATACGAAGACGTAATTGCATAAAACGAACAACAATTAAACAGAGCTCCGACACAAACGTTGTAACGCCTTCTCGTTGTGAAAATATCCATGCATTTTTCTTAAATCTAATTTGGTTTAAGCGTTGAAAATGTTTTGCACTCTTTGTAGAAACAATTCATTAGAGCATTTTGAAGAAAACTTGACGCTCTCGTCTGTAAATTAAAGGGTTGGCTTAGTGTGTGGAATTAGACAAAAACACCAAAGGTTACCAAAATTACAAGCTATATAATGATTTTGTTGATAGAAAAGTATGGTTATTACAAATCTTAGTATGACATTACCAAATATACACTTTGTTGTATTATAAGGTGGGAAACGACTAAGACGGAGGACCGCGTTCTGTGGAAGGCATTCGGCAAGGTCATGCCTAGCAGTGAGCAGATAAAGGCTGTTGATGATGATGATGAAACGACTAATTGGCCATGATAAATGGTAACTTAAGTTTAATTTAATTTCTCGGTTATGTGTTTATGTTAGTTATTGTTTCTTGGTTTAATCTTTATTACCTATAATAAAAACTTTTCTTTCTTTCTTCTTTCATCTATGTTCGCTAACATTATGATGTGCCCACTGACATGGACATCAACGGTGGAGAAGATGCACTGAAAGGGTCCCTTTCGCCAAATCTCCCTTCTCATCATTTCCTCATATGAAAAGATAGGAAAGGACCATAGACAAAACTTATGCATCCGGGACGCGCACTCATTAGATTAAACGCGGTATTTCTTTTACGTGATGCTTATCATCTTTGTCAATAAACTTCAGCTAGTTCAACATTAATAACTAAACTCGATATGTGTAAATTTTTTGGGGTAAAAGTAATAAATGGGAATTAAATAAAACACTTAAAGCAGTTGAATCATATTTCATTTGTTGTATCTTGAGGGCATACGCATAGACTTATACATTTAGGACATATAAAGGGTACACAGAATATCATTATAATGAATGGGCAAATTATGGGTATGCATGGACATATGCACATGTATGCCCTATTAGTGCCACATGCTTACGTACAAGTGCAGTCTTTCTCCTTGAAAGGATCTTCACGTAATGCACAGGTCTTTGCGCAGCTGCAACAAGGCAGGCAAGCTGCACAAAACCTGATAAAGAATTCTAAAATACAACACATAGGTATTGAATTTTATTACATTGATAAATTGTATTACGATATTTAATTATGTTACATATTTCTGGATTTCATCTTCTTTGTTAGCAGGTTTTGATTATATCTCCAGATTCGGTGATGATAATAAAAGAAGTAGAATAGGTAGCGGAATGCAAAATATCCAAGGACATGTGAATAATGATGAGACCAATTTTAATATGTTTGCGATGTTCACGTACATTGATTTAGATTTCTAAATTTTGCTGAATATTTTAAATAAAAAGCACTTTTCAGTTTTTATATAATCACATGATGTTTTCGTAATATTGACATTGTTTTGACGGATTGATAAACTGCTAGATCATAGAGATATTTTGAAGAATTTATGGTAAACTAGTTGTCGCCTGCGAGTCTGTCCGCACGGAATTAGAAAAACCTTCAGTAACCTATGCGTTCTTCTAGAGTATGTTCTACATCTATGCCAAATTTCAGCGAGATTCATGCAGCCATTCTGGAGATACCTTCAAACAAGAATCCATCTAAACATTTGCATTTATAATATCTTCTAATATCTAAAATACTAGCTATCGCCCGCGAGTCTGTTCGCTCAGAATTAAAAAAAAAAATAATCAGTAGCTTACGTGTTCTTCCAGACTATGTTCTACATTTATGCAAAATTTCAGCGAGATCCATGCAGCCGTTCTGGAGATATCTTCAAACAAACATCCATCCATCCATCTATCTAAACATACGCATTTATATTAGTAAGGTTCAATGAAAGCACTGACCTCTATAGAGTTCAGTGAATAAAAGAAATCAATCGACCATAAACAAAAAGAGGTTTTAATTATCTGTAGCATGGATTTGGAATATCCATTCCAAAACTCGTTTCCTGAAACTTTTTATTAAATTATACAGCATTCAACTTTTTGATTTGTGTATTTCATACAAACATAATTTTAAAAACAAAACATTTTACAGGCTTAGAACTCTTCTTCCTCTCATTCTTCGTTTACTTTCTCTTCTTTACTCTTCTCTTTCTTCTTTCCCTGCTAGAAGTTCAATCCATGTAATTTCTATTTAATTTTCTAAATTGCTTTCGTGTACATTGGCTATTGCTTGTTCATCGTATTATTCTTTATCAGTTTTGCATGGTTCCTTGCATTTTTTTTGTGATTTTTTGCATTTCTTTTTGCACGGCGGTGAACATTTATCCTTTGGTTTGGTACAACATTTTTCTGGATCAACAATCGCGTCCATACAACAATCAAATAAAGGTATACAAGATACAAAAGGACTGACAAGAACAGGCAAAAGAAAGCAACACATGAGAATACTTAGATATCACGATAATATAAAAATATTGACTTCATGCATTAAATCTTGGTTCAGATTTCTCACGGTCTTCAGGATTATAAGAAGAGAATAGAAGTAAACAAGGTATAGGTAAGGGTACGCAGAATATCCAAGGACATATAAATAATAACGGACACCAAGAGAAAAATCCACTTGTAAGAAAGACACACATTGATTTAGATTGAATAATACAGATTATTTAAAACTTAATACATGACAAAATATATTAAAATTGACAAATTGTCATGATTAAAAATGACTTAAAAATCTTGCGTTATTTATGAATCATAGTCTATAAAGCATAGATGAATTATTTCTAAAAAGTTTACATTAAACTTATATAAAATGGCTAAACACTCACGTATATTCATCCGGTGACGGCACCGGCTAGTTTCGAGCCCATCGGGGGCCCTTCAACTAGTCGGTAACTAGTCGGTGCCGCCACCGAACGAATATATGTGAGTGTTTACCCGTTTTTATATATAATAAGTTTATTATAATGTCTCACGAAATTTTGAATAATTTAAATTAAACTGATATAAAAACGGCATAACACTCACGTATATTCGTCGTCGTGAGCGACGGGCCGCGTCCGCGAAATAATACCAGTACCACCCATCCTGAAAAAAGGCCCCCGATGGGCACAAAACTAGTCGGTGCCGCCACCGGACGAATATACGTGAGTGTTTAGACGTTTTTATATCATTCTTAGGGATTGTACACTTTTTACAGTAGACTCAGCAACAACATTTGTTGGTCTTCTGTATGGTCGTAGGGTGCGTACGGGATAAAAAATTAAGGGAAGGAAAGGGAGTGTATTTAACGGAAAAGTAGACGCAAAAGAAGGTGGAACTTGTTCTTTCTGTGCGTAGAAGCGGTCGCTCCGCTATTACGACGAATTACTAGTTAACATAACCACAAAATAAATTGAAGTTACTATAATACTTTCTTAGTAAAGTGTGTCACAAAACTGGTAATTTTGTCGGAACGTAGAGAGCTCTCTTCCTTCGCTTTGTTAGTACCAGAATGTAGAATCGTATTTTTAAACAATCCATTTTCTTTGTTAATCCATTGATTTATAATAAAAATACTGACACAAATGTAAAGAATTTTATTATGCATATCGTATAACTAATTGTCAATTAGTAAGATTCTCGATTTTTGTTGATCTGTTGTGCAGACGGGTGCAAGTTTTCCTCGCTGTCGTAGTTAACGATAAAGCATTGGCACCATTTAATACCTTAAATAGAAGGAAATAGGGTTTAAAATGCTTTGGAAGTTTAATAAGGACAAATCTAAAGGTATATTAATGGTTGACAAGCTGATAGGAGAGTTCAATTTCGCTGTACACCTGCGTTTCTTTTACATTCTGTTTCAAATTCATTGTTAGCAAATACTTTTGTTTGCTTTTAAAATATGTTCAATTTTCTAGTAGTCAAAGCACTTGTGTAGAATGAAATTGTTGAACAATGTCAAGATTTTCTTTAGTTAGCAAACAGTCTGACATGTTTTACCAATTTTTGTCAATACCTCGTTGATAAAGTTCGATTGTTTTTAAATATTTCTTTACTTCCATTAAGCAATTTGAAGCATTCTGTTCATAGGTGTATTTTATATTTTAAGTATTTAAATTCAAGGGACCGAAATAATAATTTTTGGTAATTTCGTAGACGACCTCTATAAAGACGAATTCAAGTTTGTTCCTTATAGGGCACGGCAGCGTTGTGGAACAGTCTGTCTTCTGTTGCATTTCCAAACCAGAGCGACTAAGGTTCTTTTGAACAAGCGTACATATCTTTTTCTCAAAAGCCTGCCATATCATCAGTTCCTCTGGTGTTGATGTCCATGGGCGTCGTTGATCACCTCGGTGTTCTCACGACTCGTTTGCTCCCTTTTCTTATAGAATAAGGTAAATTGCGAATATGGTTAAATTAAAAATTGATCTCCTGGTTACCTTTAATGCAGAAAGGCAGACAAGCAAGACAAGGACTGAAGAGAGAAGGATAGCAGCACAACTGAGGTACACAGATGCAAAAACACATATGATACTAGATCATATCTACATCTGGAAGATAAAAAGACAATTAAACTTCCAGCAGTTCTGGAGATAGCAGTAGGATTAGTCGCAAGGTTCGTCCGCTCGCCTGCACCACGCAGAAGACGCGCTAAAATGCGAAGTATAGTAGCGTCTCGTTTGTTAGTATGTATGCCAATTCTAGTCTGCTTACCCTTCTCTAATAAGAGAAGAATGGTTATATCAGCTCACCATACATCCCCATTGAGGGGATCGGAGACCGTGGGTGAGTGCAGGTTGATTCACATATCTTTGAATTTCTTCCCAAATATGTGCAGGTAGCATAACGGATAAATGTGTATAATGTAAATGGAAACACATATTGGTATATAGCGGGATTTGAACATGGGACCTGCAGATTACATGTCAAGTGCTAACCTCTTGAGCTACCGACGCTCTAAATGAAAGAAGGAAGGTAAAAGGAAGTATGTGGTTTTGTCGGGGGAAATGATTCTTGCTGCAGTTTTGGAGTTACGTGCAAACTTATGCATTTATGTTAGTAAATTTTATTTAAATAATATGATATATACTTACTGTTGATTTAACATAGTAAAGGAAATAAAATTATTAATTAGTAATTGTAAATTTCGTTCATAGTGACAAATGTCATATGTCAAAGTCTAAATGTATTTATGGTCTGAAATGAGAAGAATTAAAGATAATAAGAGATAGATAAAGAGTATCTTAGGGTTTCAGTCAATCGGATTTATTTTTTTATTGATTTTTTTTGTTTTTAAAAAGAGAGATCAATATGGAGGTCGACAAATGTTGCAGATACCCTACCATACGTAAGTTGGATAAGGACAGGGAAAAGACTAATATTTACCCTGTTGTTTTACGGTAATTTATATAATTTCCTTTACTAATATACTCTTTTTAATATATTTCTGTTCGTATTAATGATTTTTTTTATTTTTTTCTTGCAAATGAATTCGTTTTCGCATCTGAAGTAGCTCTAGCAGTTTACTTAGTGCTTCAGTTTCAGAGCTCTGACGATGCTGATATTTATTTAACTTTTTTAATTTTTAAAATACTTAAATATTTAAATTTCGGTAGACTCTAGTACTTTATAAGTATGAAAGACTAGCTGTCGCCCGCGACTTCGTCGGCGCGGAATTAGAATAAAAACATTGGTTGCAGAGTAATGTTATATAGCCTGAAGCCTTCCTTTATAAATAGACTATCCAAGAAAAAAAGAATTTTCCAAATTGGACCAGTAGTTCCTGAGATTAGCGCGTTCAAACAAACAAACTCTTCCGCTTTCTGATATTTGTATAGATCTGTAAAACGCATTGCATTTGAATAAAATAAGTGAGAGATTAAATTGCGTACGGAGGCCTAATTTCTCCCATTTCCCTTCCTACCCTGTTATTATAAGAAAAAGATGAGAAGGGGAAGTGGATTTGATGGAGGAGTGTTTTTTGGTGATACGCGCGCTTCTTGAAGGACTCTAAAGTCCCTTGATCACTAAGATGTACGCTTAGGAAGGGGAAATATTCCCTGTCGGTGCGTCAATTCCTCCGTCGATTGAAGGTAGGTAATGCATCTGCAATTGTAGATGTCTGGGGGCAGCAATCGCTTCTCTAATTCGGCGAATACAGGTAGCCGCTTGTTCGTTTGCCACCTTATAATATAAAAAAGGAAATTATTAATAAGCCTTTTCAGGGATTACCCGAAACGGACCTTTTGGACATACAGACAGGCAGACAAAACTTGGTTTTTCGTTTGGCAAATATCATGTATACGAAATGTGAGTTTTCTTTTCTATATTACTAATATTATAAATGCGAATGTTTAGAATAGGATAGATCTCTGGATCAATCTTTGATGAATTTTGGCACACATGTAGAACATAGTCTGGAAGAACACGGACTACATTTGAGTTTTTTTTTAATCCTACGCAGAGGAGTCGCGTGCCTTTTATTTATATGTATAGCTAAATTTGGAACCATATTAATATAATCACGTGAACACTGACAATGTAAACACGTAGTCGCATTTTTAAATGATATTAAATTCTTTTCTTTTGCCTCGCCTCGGAAGAATGTAATTTAAATTTTTCTCGTAACGTACTAACATTGTAGACAGTATTAAATTATAAAACAGGGTCATATGATAACGTTTGTTGCTGTTTATTTTAGTATACTAGAAATGTATATACACTACAGTGGGTTTACACTGCCGAAACACAAACATTTTGTACAGTTTTAAGCGTCAATAGCCTAATGGTTAAGGGTAAGGGATTTCCGATCACGAGGTCGGGGATTCGAATACCGCCATTCGACTTATTATAGATCGATTAGTTAGAATATTAGAAAATTTCCAAAATCAAAATCTGCTAATATTTTTATATAAAAAAAAGTTTTCGTTCGTTTTGAAAAATATCCTGCAATATTCTTTCCAGTTTAAAACTATACTAGTTGTCGCCAGCGACTCCGTCCGCGCGACATTAGTAATTAGAAGCCTATGTGTTCTTCCAGACTATGTTTTTACATCGATGACGAGAGCGAGATCCATGCAGCTGTTCTGGAGATACCTTCTAGCAAACATCCATCCATCTAAACATTCGCATTTATAATTATTAATTGACTTTAATAATCAGTTGATAAAAAACAAAATGACTAACCTTGGGTTTCTGAATCCAAAATCTCCGTGTAAAACATATCTTTGACAAAACAGAGATGCTTTAAACGAGGAATTTGTACTCAGAAACCCACGGTAAATCATTACCTTATTCTGCTTACATGTTTTAGACGTCAAAAGAAATGTAATATAAGAACTTATATGGTTTTTTTAAGATATAGGAAACTTTCAATCTATAAGCTTTAGAAATATCTATTCTTGCAGCTTCAGAGCTTAAAGCTATGCAGGAAACTCGTCATAATTAAACCGGATTTAACGCGGCTTACGTTGCATTTCACAAGTAGATAACTTGACGCTAAGTTGCGCTAACTTTAATAACTTTCGATAACAATAAATATTATTTAATTATTCATTTATTAATTACTTTAACTCGTATAATAATAATGTAACTAATATTATAAAATGCGAACTGTTATACGGAGTAGTGAATTTGGGTTTTTAAAAAAAAGAAACCCTTTAAGTTAACATTTAATTATAGAGATTTAGCAAGGTTTTGTTTCACAAATGATAATATTGATTTAGTAAGAACACAGTAATGATTTAGTAAAGGAAAAGCAACCTTCCCTTCCGAAGGCTGGAGTGAGACTAACTGCCAGTATTAATTATAATTATGATGAGCTTAATCTAATGTCTACTCATCAAGATTTTGTGTATAGGTAGCATAAAGGTTAGTAGAAGGAGTATATATAACAGAACATTTGGATGGGTGGACGTTTGTTAGAAGGTATCTCCAGAACAGCTGCATGGATCTCGCTCTCGTCATACATGTATAAACATAGTCTGGAAGAACACATAGTCTTCTAATTAAGTTTATCTAATGACGGAGTCGCTGGCGACAGCTAGTATAGTTTTAAACTAGAAAGAATGTTGCAGGATACATTTTAAAATTAACGAAAATCTTTTTTTTTTATAAAAATAGCAGATTTTTTTCGAACGTTTGTATGGGTGGATGTTTGTTAGAAAGTATCTCCAAACTTTATATCCATGCATCCAAACTTGCATTTATAAGTAAGAAGATGGCACGTAAGAAAGCGGACGAATGGGAAAGGGCTATATTACGACATGTGCATGACATTATTTGTTAACTAGCTTTCGTTCCCATCTCGTTAGTCTATGTGATCTTCCAGACTATGTTCTACATCTATGTCAAATGTAATTAAGATCCATTGACCTGTTCCGAAGATAACTTCAAAGAAATATTAATCCATCTAAACATTCGCACTTATATTATTAGTAAGGTTACATTACACAACACGTTTAGTGAGCTGATATATATATATCAGCTCACTAAACGTCCCCACCGAGGGGCTCGGAGCCTACCCTAAGTTACGGGTGATTAGGCCATAGTCAACCACGCTGGCCAAGTGCGGGTTGGTTGAATTCACACATATCTTTGCATTTCTTCTCAGATATGTGCAGGTTGCATCACGATGTTTTCCTTCACCGTAATGTCGGATAAATGTACATATGTAAATCGGAAATCGAAAAACACATTGGTACATGGCGGGATTCGAACCCAGGACCTGCAGATTGCAAGTCAACTGCTTGACCACTGAGCCACCGACGCTCCTTACATTACGATACATATCATTAATTAATCCTAATTAATTCAATATTTGAAATATCATTAATTATTTTAATTATTGTACTATTTGTCTAATCACTTTAATGTAAAAGATATATAAGTCTACTAAAATCTAAGAAAATACAGTTGTGAAGGTTAGTATGAAATATGTATACTTTAGCGGTAAAAGAAAAATAAAAGATTTAATCCACAATCGGCCGGATTTCGTATTGTTTGCGAGGCAGGTTCTCAACATTAAAATTTTATATAAGACTCGCTTGAGATGTTCAAATCATAAGATTTTTAAAATAAACACAAATGTAAGACGAAATTCTTTAGCTGAATAGAAATGTATACAGAAATTATATTTATAATCCTGAAATTATAACAGATATTATATAAACAAAAGAAATAGTTCGAAATAAAGGTCGAAATTATAACTAATTGAATAAATAAAAATTAGTGTGGATTTTCACTGCCTAATCTCCAGCACAAAAACATGTAATTCTCCTTAAATATATATAACTAGCTGACGCCCGCGACTCCGTCCGCGTGTATATAAAAGAACTTAATTAGTGTAGCCCACCCATCCATCCATCCACATCACATCCATCTAAATATTCGCATTTATAATATTAGTAAGTTAAATAAAAAGCAGCTCGTCAGGGCATAAATTCGAAAAATAGTTGATTATGGCGTTAACTTAGGGTAGGCTCCGAACCCCTCGGTGGGGACGTATAGAGCTGATGATGATATGTTAATTACATTAATTAAATTAATTCAATCAAATATTTAATTCAATTAATTAATAATCAAATTAGTTATTTGATTGAATTGAATTAATTAAATTAATTACATCAAACAAATTAATTATATTTCATTAATTATAATCATGTTTATTGCATTGTAATTATGGTTGAATCGTAAAATAATGCCCACATCTTGTACTCACAAAACAATACACTTACTTACGTAAGTAAACATCACAAATAATGTTTTCGTGCACAAAAACATGCATAAAATCGCGGAAGTTCTTTCCAAAGAAGAGCAATGTCTGACAGGTCAACTTATTCTGGTCACTGGAAGTTCGCCGCCAAAATGATACTCTTTGCAAAATAAATCGAAGTATCCTTTTTATTTGTTTAAGGAAAATGCTACTAGAGACAAAATAAATTCAGATATAATACTAATAAGCAAATTTAATTTCCCCGTCACTTGAGATGTTTTCATCGAGTTTGAAAGCGTATTGTCGCATTTCTCGCTTCGCAAATTGTTTAAACTCCAAGCAAACTCCAACATAAACTTCAACATAAATTAACATCAACAACAAACTTTTAAGCAGATAAATTAAAATGTGAGGGTGTTTTATTTTAATAAAATTTGAATTTATTTAAATGTCACTTAAATAAAAAAAAAATTACTGGCCAGTCTTTGCAGACAATAATGGTATTGTTTAGGTCATTATAATCGAGATGTCATTTTAACTCCTACTTTGGTTAATTTCTGAGTTTAATTTATAAGGATAAATCAAAGGGCAAATAGTATTCGCATGTGGAATCTTATTTTTAAATTAATTGCAATGACATAATACTTAATTTATAAGTAACTAGCAAAACCTGCAAGTCGGAACAGAACAGAAGAGAAGAGTAGAACTTAATTTTTAACCTATGTGTTCTTCCAGACTACTTTCTACATCTATGTCAAGTTACAGCGAGATCCATTCATCTGTTCTGAAGATATTATTTAACAAACATCCATCCATCTAAACATTCGCATTTATACATAGGATTAGTCAAAAGTGAATTTAAAATTGATTTTTGAATATAAACTAAAAGAAAGTAATTATCTTTTAAAAATAAAATAGTGCTTTAAATATATTCGGGAATAATTATTCCCGAATATATTTAAAGCGCTATTTTGCCTTTCAGTTTTCGAAAACATAGGAAGTTCCTTGTCGCACCGTAAGCAAGGCGCAAACTTTTTACAACTCTATTCAACACAAACTTTGTAGACTTTAGTAATTTTACGCTCAGCAGTATGAGACACTCCCTGTTGTGATAAATTGAGAAATAATTAATTGTAATTGTATTTAAATGTCTTAATAATATGATGTCTTAATACGTCCCCATTGAGGGACTCGGAGCCTACCCTGAGTTAGGTGACTCAGAAATTAGGAAAACAGTCTTTAGTTTTTGTTAGTCTTTAGTTTTACTTAGTCTTTAGTTTTAGTTAGTTAAGTTTACATTGCGTTGTGGAATGAACAGTGGTCGTGTAATCACATGTGTTGTAAGATGAGTGTGTATTGCGGAGACCTAATGCTACTTCTCGTTTCCATTCTTTTCTAATATGGAAGTGATGGAAAGAGAAAGTGGACTTGTGAAAGGAGGTGACGCATAAGAAAAGAGAAATATTCCTTCTTTGTGTGTTCCCACCTCTGTTGATTAAAGGTAGGCAACTAAAGGCGCTTCATCGATTTATCAAATTTTGCCTAAAAAATAATTAATAAGACTAATATGAAACAAACTATTGATTGAAAGAAAGCTAATGAAATCTTACTGATAATATAAATGCGAATGAATCGATGGATGGATGTTTGTTAGAAGGTATCTCTAGAAAGGTTGCATGGATATCTCTGAAATATAACATAGAAAACGTAGTCTGTACGGACACATAGGCTACTAGTTAAATTTGTTTTTATTCCGCGTATATAGGTTTGCGGGCAACATCTTTATACTGTAGAAGAAATAAGGATTTTCAGTGTATTACTTAATTTTGATATTGAGTCTACATTTGTGGATATATACTGTCTTATTTATAAAGCTAGAATACTGTAGTTTGTTTAATTAATTAAAATTCCTTCGCCGTATGATTCAGAGCGTCTTGCAACAAGGATAAGTTTACTATTTACAATGCATAAACTTTAACAAGCCCAGTACGAAGACGTCCCAATTCTGCGACTTAGTTATTTTACAATTGTTTCCTTCTCTTGTCTTGGATGATATTTATTTTAAATATTAACAGATTTTTTTTTTGGAATTTACTAATATTTATTTTTACCATTCCAACTAAGCTCTATGCTATTGCTAGCATATTATTAACGATAATAGTGGAAAGACGGGATTCGAACCCCAGACCACATGATCGGAAATCCGTACTCTTAACCGTTAGGCTATTGACGCTTTTTTAGTGATGAGATGACACGCATGTGTTTAGTAGTGAGAATTAACTGTTAAAGTTAACAACTGAACATAGCAACACTTGCTACTCAATAATTCCCAAGTTTATCAACTTTATTAGGGTAAACATAAATTTGAAATCGTATTTTCAATTACGTGGCTTCGTAGTTCAGCGGGACATTTCCCCCGCGGTGTCGATGTCTACTTGTCTGCTAACTTTGTTATCGACACACGGACATTGCGTTTGTACAACTAAAGAAATCGAGCATCAGACTTAAAGTTTAGTTCTTTAGAAGTCACATTTTAATGCCAGCTTTAGTTATTGGCCATATGCACTTAATTAGCTTAATTCATTGTCTTCTTGCCAACGGATAAGGAAGGAAATAAATGAAAAACAGTCTAAAATAAGGAAGGGAAAATAACGCATATCTTTTCTGATCAATATCAAAAAGAAGAAATACAATCTCAATACGTATTGAATCAGAAGTTTACTTATGTATCTTGTTTTGTTTCTGGTTATAGCCTGCGACTCCATCAGCGCAGAGGCAAGATCTGTTGAACCGTTCCTGAGATAAATTCTGACTAACGTCCTCGTATCCGTACATGTAAACATTCGCATATATAATATTAGTAAGATTAAATTAGTTTAATATTATGTACGCGTTGTATGTTGTAATAATTCTATGGGTTATTTTGGTTTTTTAATAGTCAATCATAGTTTTCTCTCTTTATTAGCCTTTATGTTCATTTTGTATAGTATACATACAACTCTATAAAAATATACGATCACTATAAAATCATTTTTAACTTAGTTTTATTAAACTTATCTTTGCTTTTGCGTATTTTTTGCTTTTCTTCAAAAACGAAATCTTGCCACAATAAGGGTTAGAGGTATTTTTTATTTTGAAAGTGTTTTGTACAAGTGTTTCGAGAATGGTATCTTACGAAACACTTCTACACTTGCACTTTTTTATTTTTATGCTTTTGCTAACTAACCGCAAGCGCTGTGTGTCACAAATGGCCGATGTTAACTATATTTCAACTCGAATATCATTGTTCAATATAACTTACACGAAACTTTGTTATTGATTACAGAGTTTGTATCGCCTTCGACAAGAACGTGATGAAATTTATATTTATGTTTCTGTTTCCACTACAGTTACTAAAATCAGAATTATGTTTTTTCTACTTTTAATGTACGTATTTTTACTACTCTCACAAATTTCTATCTATACTAATTGTGAAGTAGGAATTGTTTGGTTGTTCGCATTGAATAGGCTCCGAAACTACTGAATTGATTGGAAAAATTCTATCACTGTTGGGAAGCTACACTGTCCCTGGGTGACACAAGCTATAATTCAATTATTTTTACCTACTGAGATTACTATCTACTTTAAGAAATTGGGATTGAAATTTAGGTAATATATTTGATAGTAAGACAACTAAATAATAAATATAGTTGAGGTTACTCGATGCGTATATTTTTTTTTAGGCTCCGTGTGAAGGTGTGTCATGGTGAGGTTTTTTTTTTAAACTAACTACGGAAGATAAAAGAAAACAAATTGCAAAGATTAAAATTTGTATATTTGGTACTTCGTATATTTTTTCATTTACAATTTGAGTTGATAAGAATTTATAGTTATCGTATTATTAACCGATTTTAATAAAGATGTAAACGTAACACAATTACAATGTTTATTTTTTTTTTAATTAAATAAATATTTAACAAATTCTAGATTACAATATAGTTATAGTACTCGTATAAATAGTATTCATAATTTAAAATTTTAGAACAATAATTATTAAAAATCTAATATATAATACAGATTATCTTAATGAATAAAACAATATTTAATTTTAAATTTCGAACATTGTATTTTATGTAACTAATAAAATGTCCTCAAATTATATACATATGCATGAAATCTGTACATTAACTTATATTAAATGGAAAACATTTTATACTTGAACGTAACAAACAGAAACATATCCGTAAAATTACAAACATGTTCCGACGGGAAACATGTTTCTAATCTTTAAATTGGAACAGTACCTATACAAATAGCGAGGGCTCATAGCTATATGTAACGGAACCGTTGATATAATGTTATGCTGCATTGTTTTTATTATTGAAATAAATGTAAAAATTAAATATCCATTATAATTATTAAAAATTAATAGAAATCTGCTATACTATATTTTAGATCACACACACATTGGAAGACAATATGAAAATGTTACAAAAAATGAAGGACGAAATGAATTTGTTCTATTGCTTTCTTTCAGTACACAATTAAATGATTAATAATTTTAAATTCAAATATATTAAAATCAAATCCAGCTTTCTATTATTATACAAAATTTCTAATGACACTGGTTATAAAAGATCAGAAGAGAATTTGAAGTATCGAAGTTGGAATTGATTTTAAAAAATCTGAATTAAAAATTAATAATCTTTTCAAGATTGATTTAAAATGACGCACTTCTTAATAAAAGAACTTAGTATAAATTGCTTGAAAAAACTTTGCTACCTTTTATATATTCAATTGTGTGAAATGACTGGATCAGGGATTTCAGAACTTGTCTTGTAATCTACAGGTCCTTGGTTCGAATTCCGCCATGTACCAATGTGTTTTTCGATTTTCGACTTACATATTATTTACACTAATCCGACGTTCTTACGGTGAAGGAAAACATCGTGATGCAACCTGCACATATCTGAGAAGAAATTCAAAGATATGTGTGAAGTCAACCAACCCACACTGGGCCAGCGTGGTTGACTATGGCCTAATCACACTTAACTTTGGGTAGGCTCCAAGACCCTCGGTGTGGACGTATAGTGAGCTGATGATTACTTTTTACAAGACAAAAATAAGACTTCTAAGTTACAAAGATTTGTTAGTAAAGTGTTGTCCGCCATTTTAATTCAATCTCGGTTTAATACTACGTTTTTTCCTAATTTTAAAAACTAGATCGGCAAATGGTGTTACTTAATAATTATTAAGATTTTAATAACATTGATTTAGAATTAAATTGTCGTTGTCATTTTAATATTATTAAATATTACTACTTTATATACATTTTTCTACGTGGGATGATAAAAACTACAATCAGTCGTAGTTTGTTGATATATTAAAAAAGGTTTTAATGACTAGTCATAAGTTTGAATATTTTTTTTATATAGGACTTATCTATGGTTTATAGAAAGCATGAATAAAATTGCTTAATCAGGAACATTGCTAATAATCATTTTAGCGTATACAATTTTGAGATAAATTATTAATTTATTATATAAATATTATTAATAATAATTACTATTATTATATACAAATTTTGGTGTTCTTTTTTAGTATTATTAAATAATTAAATTTACAACTTAATTATTAATTACAATGTACACAATTTATTTTGGTGTTTAAAGCGTACAACGCTAAGTTGTACTAAGATAAATAATTAGAAGTGTAATGTAAAGCTATACATTTTCATGGTATAAACGTGAATTGCCTATGCCGAGATATCTATACGAAATTATATTACTATCCTTTTCATTTTGCTTAAAAAAGACAGAGATAACTATTTCTTTTTAATAGGTACATGCTGTTGAAACTTATTTATTGTTATTTTTGAATATCTTTTTTTAATATTTAAGCACAAATTTAAATCATTTGTATCGTAAATTGAAATGGATTGAACATAAATATTAGGATTTTTTTTTCTTGTTTCAACAAAATAAAAAAAATAACTCAATATGGGTCATTTTACTTACAGTTGGTGATAATGAAGGTGAGATTTCTAAACGATTTTAACAAAATAAAGAGGTTCAATACCGTAGTGATTTCTGCGCTAATTATTATAATGCAATGAAAACTTCGATTAACTTTATATAATATAATATGTCGAAGTAATAATAAATTGATGACAAAACTGTTTACTTTCTATTTTAATTTTCATACAAGGATATTATTATACTAGCAAAGAATTAACTAACAGATAACTTTGTACATATTATAAGCGTATGTGTTGTGAGGGAATTTCCCTCACATAATTAGTTAATTATAGAATAATTGAAGCTATTAAAATATTCATTATTATTAAAGCTATAAAACGTTATTAAATTTTTAATAATCTACATGAAAATCTAATAATACATACTACAATTCAAATCCATCAGTGATTTTGCAGTTTTTAAATTTATTTATACAATTTTTATTATAAGATTATAAATAAATCTACTAGTTATTTTACAATTCCTCTTAAAAATATTAATTTTTAACTATGTAATGGTTTTAATAAGGAAATAATCGCATTTTTTAAAATAGCCTAAAAATATAAATAATCAACAAAATAATTAAAAAATAATAACAATTTAATAAACTACTTACAATTAATAAAATAATTGTATTATTTTAAAATATACATTCAAACTACACGATGATAATATCACGTCATGGATACGACAAATCAAACACAACTGACATTAAAACAGTCCAATAAAGTCAAAATTAACGTACATTATAAAGACCTGGTGTTGCCCGCTGTTGCGCCTGCAAGATACGATTCGTGACGCAACTGTAGCAACACAGGTAAGCCAAACATCACTTAAACAATATCCGTCTAAATGCTCTTCTGAAGTCCTTATTAAATATAGTATATATAACTGGATTTAATACAGAGTTCATATAACCTAACCAAAAGGCAATAGCAAACGCGCTTGATGGTATAACACACCATCTACACGCTGCTTTTAAGATATAAAGAAAGAAGAAAGGCAACCAGCAAGCGATGAAACTACCCATTATTAAACCTAATATCAATGTAGCTCTTTTCTCTTTCTTCCTAGCTAATCTTCTTTTCTCTCTTTCTGGATCTCTTGGTTTATGTTGCTTTGGTAGCGCTGGTTCTAATTCAGATTTTGTTGGTTGTGATTTCTCCTGCCTTCTTGTTGAATCTGATTTTTTACCGAATATCGGTTGGCATATTCTTAATTTTAGAGGCTTTACTACAGCACACCGTGTGGCTACTCCTGAGTCTGACGATGACGGTTCTAGTTCTGAAACCATGTCTGTGTCTATGGCCATACTAGGCGCCCTTCCTCGTTGTGACTGTTGTAGCTGTAATTCCCCGTTGACTGATAACGTTGAACTTCTGTAAGGACACGCAGCTAATGGATTCCTTGTCACTTGCGCGCATGTGACCACCTGGGAATGACAAATAATTGTTCTCAAATTGTAGTTTATCAAAATTTCTTTCAAGATATTTTTAAGGACGAAATGTGTTTAGTTTAAGGAATCTCGAAATGACTATTCTTCTCCAAAACATATGAAGATTCTCCAAAACATAAGAATATTCTTAGAAGTAATGTCTTTATTGGTCTTATAACAAACCTTTAGCGTGTCTTTCCTTTCGTCCTGCTGTGGTCCAGGGTCACCTGCCTCACTCGTAGAAATGTCTGACGCGAAGTCGCACGTCACCGTCGGGATCGGCACTTGCTGCGTCTCTATCGTTGATATCTGACCCTCCCTGGAATATACATGGTGCTCTTAATTTACGACGAATTAGGGAAGTAGCTAATAGTATAAAATCCGGGTCTTTTAAAGTTGAATTTTTTGAGCGACTGAACCAATTTTAATGAGTAATGGGCCTTCGATTTTTATTCTACTTAGAGTCACAGGGTTTGTCGGATTTTTTGGTTGTCAACTTGCGTTTTTGGTGAATATAGTGAAAAGTTCGCAGGCCTCTTGCAAGATGGACCGATGATTTAGTTAAGTTTGCAGAAGTATCCTGGATGCGGGTAGCATAGGACCGATTGTCACAGCGATCTTTGGAGTAAGCTTATGCCCAGCAGTGGGCACCACGTTGCTGAAGAGAGAGAAAGTAACCAAATACCTGTTGTTATTGGAGTTGCTGGAGTCGACACCTGATGGCATATGTAATGATGATGAAGTGGGCATAGGCCGCGTGCCTTTCGGATTTGAAAAACTTGTCTGCTGTTCATTCTGGAATATAATAATAAAATGATTTAAGTAAATTGCATTTGCAATAAGTGATATGCTCCTTATAGCAAGTTCAAAAGTATTTTTTACAATTCGATAGCTAAAGTTCATTTAAGACTTGACTATAGAATACGGTCACTCATTTGGTGTATGATTGTTTCACATTATTATAGTTACCACGGACTTTACTTCTTTTCTTTCTTATCGTCTTTCCTCCTTATATATTCTACCATCTTTCTACAAAAAGAGATGTGTCTACAAATTAAGTTCGATTACATAGATTTACAACGCAACATCAGCTTTACCAATTAGTACATGTGATTCACCTAAGATCTTATTATTATAATCAGTTCAGTATTAGGCACGCTCAAATAACCAAGTTAATAGACTTACAGGCCTTGGCCTTGGGTTTTTCCTAATGCCTCTTCTGGCGCGTGCCTTCGCCGCGTAATATATCCTGATGTAGACGAACACCATGATGCAGGATGGGATGTAGAAGCTGCCCAGAGCTGAGTATATCACGTACCCGATGTCGTCTGATACCTGGAACAATGAATACAAATTAATAAATAGGTTAATGGCCAAGTCCCGACGAAATCGATCAAGACGTTTTCCAAATTATTCGAAATAAACGCGGCTAAAACTTTTATTTCTTTATCAGTTACGCAAATACATCATACAGACACTCCAATTTTATTAATATGTATAGATTAATTCATGTGAATTCGTCTAGCAGTTCAGTTTTTAATTCCGGGCGGATGGAGTCGCGGGCGACAGCCAGTTTTTATGTAAGACTAGCTGTAGCCCGTAACTCCGTCCGAGCAGAATTAAAAACAAACTCAATATGTGTTCCAGACTATGTCCTACACCAATGTCAAACATCCATACATCCATATATCCAAACATTCGCATTTATAATATTAGTAAGTTTTCGTTTGAATTTAACCATGAATAAGAAAATTAAAACTACGATATTATTTAAAACATTCGTTGTTCGTTTTTTTTAGGAATTCCTTCAAAAACAATTGAAGTACGATAAAGAAACGTCTGTTCCCGTTGAAACTTGAGATGGGAATTGGGTCTTTGATAATAAAAGTGAAGAAAAAATTTCTCTTAACAAAATTTCAATTCCCGTCACTGAAAAATGCCGCCGTCTAATTTTGTTTGTGGCCTGGGGCAGAAAGGTTTCAAAGGGTGTTACATTATTTTGGATTTTTATAAGTTTTTCTTGCTTCCTACGTTGTGTAAATATAGAAAATATTAATATGTGAAATTTAGTACTTGTTTTTAAGGAAATTGCGCGAATGGGTAAACGTAAAATTTGACACAGTTAAAGTAAATATGTAGGAGTAAAACATAAAGTTAATTTAACCAAAAAACATAGTACATGAAGTTTAGTAGAGTAAGAACCGTTAGAATTTACAGTGGGTTTCTGAGAAATTCGCTTAAAAACATATTGTTACTTGTTTTAAACTTAAACATTTTTTAAAATAAAATCTCAAACTCTATAATACCAATACATATGTATCCCATTTGCCTCTGAAGTTAAGTGTTTTACGTGTTTTGTGTTTTGTGTTTTGTATAGAGAAAAGGGTCGACTCTACAAAACTGAATTAACAAAGGTCTCTGTTTAAATCTGAAAGAATCGTCCCTTTTATGGGTCAATGATTCCGTGAATTGGATTTGATTGAGTTGGTGTGTTTAAATTATTTTTAAACAGCTTTAGATATATAATATAATAAATGACCTGAGTTAGGATAAGTACTATTTGTTTAACCTTTATAGAAATAGGTAAACATACAGACGAACAGAGTGATCTCTTAATAATTTAATTATTTCAACTCTTTGTAAAACTTCAAATAGTTGCTGTTAATTTAGCATAGATGGCGCTGGTAGCTTCATGATGTTGTAAAGTCACTTATGAGTTAAAAACGGTATAAAAAATAATTAGAAGTTGAGTAGATGACTAATAAAGTTATTTAATTAACGATTGAAAATGCTAAACTCTAACTTCCCTTTAGTCAGATGTTAAAATCATCTTACTAATATTATAAATGCGAATGTTTTGAGTAGATGGATGTTTGTTTGAAGGTATCTTCGGAACGGCTGCATGGATCTCGATGAAATTTGGCACATACATAGAACATAGTCTGGAAGAACATATAGGTTACTTATTAACATTGTTTTTAATTCCGACAGCTAGTTTTCAATTAAATCCACAAGATATTTATATATGTTGTTCTGCATTGAATTCAATCAGCAATAAACAATGAACCAATGATGTAAAGAAGTCATCAAGATTTTATTATGTACAAGAGATTGTAGTCCCTTTAGTGGAGTCTATAATGAAAAATAAGGGCCTGCTCACACGATAAGCTATAAAAAACAAAAGCCACGCATACATTTTGCGTGTACTTAGTTGAAACACAGTCTAAGTCAGTGGTTCCCAAACTTATTTTGTTTACGACCCACTTTGAGAATAAATATTTTTTTAGCGCCCCCATATTTCCACATATTTAAAAACCACTATAACTTCAAATTAAATTAATTAATTATTGTGACCTATATGTGTATATTAACGGAGAATTCTAAACGAAACTTTTACTATAACCCTCAACTTGAGACCTGCAGCGCCCACAAGGGGGCGGTATCGCCCACTTTGGGAAAGACTGATATAAACTGAGGTTTAAGATTCAGAAACGATAAATCATTCGTTTAGGCTACAAGTAACATTATTAGAATTAATACGAATAATAAAATAGTGTTTGTTCAATCAGTGAAAGCCTATGTTTGCAATGTGCTCATTTTGTTCTTGCTGTATCTTTACCGTACTGTACAAACCAGTAACGAGCCGAGCGCTCGTTAGCTGACCGACCTAATTGTGTTACAGATTGTGGCTTTGTATTGAATAACAATTATATTAGAACGTAGAGTATTTAACTTTTTACAATATTATTAATTGGAGTTCTTAAGAAAATAAATATTTACTTTAAATTATTAAATCTCAATAAATAATCTCGTACATTTCAAGGTCATTAAGAGTTAAAGAGACTATTTGATGAATCAGCATGATAAATCTATACTAAGGGTATGTTTAAATAACTAAAAAATGACTGAGTTTGACAGTAACGTATTTTTACGTAGACCAGTGGGTCTAGCATGAATACATATATGTGATGTGACAAACAGTATCGTATCATCAACGACAAAATTTGTATTAGAATTAAAACAGCGCCCCCTACTCATACTAATTATGTCATATGTGGCGATGACAATACGAAGGCAACTGTCACAAATATTCGTACTAGGCCCTCTGGTCTATCGTGATAAGTCGATCGATTCATGAACTCTCATAAAAATAAATTAAGGTAACATACCGATCAATCTTAAGGTTCGTTTTCCATTTACATATGCACATTTATCTGACGTTCTTAAGATGAAGGAAAACATGGTGATGAAACCTGCACATATCTGAGAAGAAATTCAAAGATATGTGTGAAGTCAACCCGCACTTGGTCAGCGTGGCTATGTTCTAGTGACTCCTAACTTAGGATAGGCTCCGAGCCCCTTAGTAGGGATATATAGTGAGCCGATGATTCAAAATATTGTAAATAATAGCTTATTTACTGTCTACTTTTTATTTATATAAATTTGCACTATTTTTAAAGGCTTTCACATTTATATTGTCCTCTACTGATTGTTATAAAAAAGAAAATTACAAGCATGTCGTTATAAGCGTTGTTGTAAACCACTTTTTATAGTTCCAACAGGAAATTGCGGTATACGACGTAAACAGGATTAGTTTGTTTTTATGGTCCGGGCTTACATGCACCGACTTAAGATATTTGGACGCTAATAAAATTGTTCATTACGTTCACTAAGCCACTTATTTTTTAATTACAAGATCGTTGTTAGCCTTAAGTTTTATGAACGACTCCTTATTTTAACCTTGGGTTTCCAATACTGTGATTTCTATACAAAAATAGAGTTTGCAGACAAAACAATCTTACTATTATAATATTATAAATAACAAAGTTTAGATGGATGTTTCTTTTTTATATAATATAAGCGGGTTTTTGTAATTACTAATATTTCTTGTACCATTCCAACTAAGCTCTATGCTTGTGCTAGGACATGGTTTACGACAATAGTCAAATGGCGGGATTCGAACCCCCGACCTTATGATCGGAAATCCGTATCCTTAACCATTAGGCTATTGGCGCGTCATGTTGTTATTAGAAGGTCATGCTGCATGGATGTCGCTGAAATTTGGCTAAAATATAGAACATATTCTGGAAGAACACATAGGCTACTAATTAAGTTTTTTTTTAATTCCGCGCTAACGGAGTTGCGGGTGACAGCCTGTAGTTTATATCCTCCTTGATTTCGTTAGCAATGTATTAAAAAGTAAATCTTTTATGTAGCTATTCAAATTCAGAGATGACGATGTTTCGTTTTATGTTCAAAATATTACAAAGTACTATTTATGTATAATTAGAATACGTCTCGTATGAAAACATATGTTACTGTTTGAATTTTGCACGAAATGTTGCATATGCGAGTATAATTTATGCATGCACCGGAAATAAGCTGTCATATGCAGGGCAATTTGAATAAGCTCATATTAACTGTATAGTTAAAGTTCCTTATTCATGAGTAAATTTAACATGTACAGGGAAGGGAAATTCGTTTTCTGTATGTCTTATACTCTGTTTGTAGCAGTTGATAATGTAATCTTCTTACTTATAATATTAGGCTAGCCGTCGCCTGCGATTCTGATCGCGAGATAAAAATCGTAATTGGTAGCCTGTGTTCTTCCAGACTGTGTTCTATATCTATGCCAAATTTCAGCGAGATGCATACAGCCGTTCTGGAGATACCTTCAAACATCCATCCATCCGAACATTCGCATTTATAATATTAGTAAGGAGTCTATGGGTAGTGATTAATTCGTTATTTAACTTATCTGTTTGTTTTTTGTCTTTTTGACTTGTAATATATAAAGTATGGAATACAGAATCAACTTCTTTTTTTATTTTTTTATTCTTAAGCTTTGATAAGAATTAGTTTCTATCTTTTAGAATATTCTAAAACTACTTATAGCTTTGTTTATTGAAAGAATTGATTTAATAAATAACAACAAAATAAACGTCAAGGCTACGTCGTAAAAAGGAAATGCCTTCACCGTGGCAACGAAACAAACGAAACGGCTGCCATTTCCTTTCGTATTACATTGCGGCGTATCCTTTGTCTAAGAAAATTAAGTCGCTCCATTTGCACAGAGCTCAAGGAATGGACGTCGTTTCAGCGATATTTTCGAAAATAAGATTCTTTGGACGAGTATACTGTATAGATACGTTTTTACGGATGTTTTTGTACTTTTGTTTTTATTATACATGTATTATATTTCGCTTTGATATAGATTTGTGTGATATTATTGTCGACTTGATTTAGTACGTATCCAAAATCCATGGGTATTAAGGAGCAATAAATGGATACCTTTATGACTTTCATTTTACTTCTTACTAATAGTATAAACTAGCTGTCGCCCGCAACTCCGTCCGCGTGGACGTATAAAAACTATATATATCGATAAGTTAAATAAAGGCAGCTCATCAAGGCATAAATTCGAAAAAAAAAAATAGTATCCTATGTCCGTCTCCTGGCTCTAAGCTTCCTCCTCAACAATTTTCAGGCATATCGGTAATGGCGTTCTTGGGTTATAAATAATGTAACTAACACGACTTTCTTATATATATACATAGATGCGAATGTTTAGATGGATGTTTGTTTGAAGGTATCTCCGGAACGGCTCAACGGATCCCGATAAAATTTGGTATAGATGTAAAATATAGTGTGGAAGAACACATAGGCTACTTATTATTTTTTTTTTTAATTCCGAGTAGACGGAGTCGCGTGCGACTACTATAGGTTATAAAAGCAAACGTTATTTTTCTTCGTTATTAAAAAACTAATTGAATTATTCAGATGTTTTTTTTATTAATTACTTAACAACTAGCTGTATCCCGCGACCCCGTCTGCACGAAATTAAAAAAAAAACTGAATAAATAGCCTATGTGTTCTTCCAGACTATGTCGTCCAGCTTTATTAAGATACCGAGATACCTTCTAACAAACATCCATCCATCTAAGCTTTTGTATTTATAATATTAGTAAGATAAAGTCGAATCAATTATCAGCATTTATTTTATAAAAGTTGGTATAAATAGCTTGAAATTATTTTAAAATTAGTTAGAATCCTTTGACGCGAATGACGTGCTTGCGTTACAAAGTCCAGTGTCAGGATGAATAGTGAGGGGACACAAACATCGACATTTTAGTAAATCTAGTGTTGGGTCAATACGCTTCTACATTTTCGTATTATCTTCCTAACAGAGTATCACGTGAAACCTCGATTAATTACAAGAGTAAAACAAGTTACTTGGCCCGAGAGAGTGCGGTTTTGGTCAAGGTCAGAGAGGGCAGAGTCAGCTAAACCCGAAAGATTTCCCCGAGGGCGTAACTCGTTATGTTACAAGGTAAAATGCATGCGGTCATTACGCGAACTCTTCCGGGATAAATGATTTATTATACTATTATAATATTATAAATTAGAATGTTTGGATGTTTGTTAGAAGATATCTCAAGAACGACTCCATTAATCTCGCTGATATTTAGCATAGATGTTGAACACAGTCTGAAAGAACACATAGGGTACCTACAATTAAGCTTTTTTTTTACCTAATGCGGAGACGGAGACGCGAGCGACAGCTAGTAATATTTTAAATGCAAGTGTTTAGGTGGATTTTTTTAATAAAGGCATGTCGTTCTCCTATCAAATATCTCCAGAATGGCTGAACAGATCTTGATGAAATTTGGCATAGATGTAGACTATACTTTGGAATAACATATAGGCCATAAATTAAGTTTTTTTTTAAATTCCACGCAAACGGAGTCGCGGGCGACAGCTAGTATGATATAACTGAGGAAATACAATCATTAATTATTCAGTAAGGGGGACTTCGTGTAACGATGTCATTATTAATCTACACTAAGCGTCTCATTTAGTTATGGCGCAGTAGTACTTAAATATTTCCTATACAACTTAGCTAAGTTTATGCTGCATTCAATTTCCGACATATTCCCAAGTAAGTTCTAAGTTATTTAAGCTCACGTCATAGTTTTCTCTCAAACTTAATGTTTACTTACTGCCGGCATCTGAATTGCTCATTACTGATTTTTCTCCCGGAGGCCTAATTTAGTCCTCTTTCCCTTCCCACCATTTTTCTTATAAGGAGAGGATGGGAAGTGGAAGTGGACTTTCCGGATGACAGGATGCATGGGAAAGGAAAATATTTTCTTTCTGTGCATCCTCTCCTCCGTCGATTAAAGGTAGGCAACGCATATGCAATTGCGTACGTCTATGGGCAACGGTCACTTCGCTATTTCAGCGATTTCAGGTGGCCGCTCGGTCGTTTGCCACCTTATGTTATGAAAAAAAAACTGAAAGTTACTAAGCACATGTGAGCTTTGAGGTACAATGGAGGTCTCATGTGAGGTTCGCATGAGGCAATGCAAGCCTCACATAATCTTATACTTGTTGTAGACTTGAAACAAAGATTTGAAATAGATTATTTTTAAGCGTCATTAGCCTAATGGTTAAAGGTACGGATTCCCGATCACGAGGTCGGGGGTTCGAATCCCGCCATTCGATTATTGTCGTAAATCATATCCTAGCACAAGCCTAAATCTTAGTTGGAATGGTAAAAGAAATATTAGTTAATTTACAAACAAAATATGCTAATATTTTTCCTTCAAAAAAAACTTAGGAAAGTTTTTTTAAATTATTATTTTAAATACTTATCATCATCAACCTGCCCTTATCCCAAAGGGTCGGCACAGAATGTACTCCATACATCTCTATAAGCCACATCTGAATGTACCCCGTTCTTACGCATATCTTCTTTCACGCATCCATACTCTCTTTGGTCTTCTCTATCTTTGTAGCCATCCACATTCAATCTTATAACACTCGGAAGATTTACGTTGCCTTAGGGTCGAATACTGTTCATGGGAGTGTCATCTTAAGAGCTATATTTAACCACGTTTGTATGTTAATATGATAAGTCTTCGACCTTGTTGCATCGTGAGAGGAAACGCCTCCGACTGTAATTGCTATTCACTATGTACGTTTAGGTTAGGTTAGTCTTTTGTGAGAAATTTTCACTTTGTTCTTTCAACTCGTCATTCCGTCGTCATTCAGAAGAGATTTAATTTAATAATCAAGACTGTTCTTCTTAAACATTTAATGTTGCGTTCATGGAAACAGGAATGCTCCAACGACCCCATTAAGTCAGGAAGTCTAAATGAAAGCAGGAACAAATGGGTCTGCGAGGGAAAACTCGTCTTTGTTATTTTAGGGTTATTTCATGTAATTAATTCTAAATAGAATCAACAAATGGCTTCTAGGGATGAATTTATACGTGTTATTACAAATTATAATTACAACGTCGCCACTAATATGATAAGCTTGCAAATGTAACACGACCTCCCTCGCCATCCTTCGACCGGTACCATACCAAAACCACACAGAAGACAGGCATCAAGAGAAAGTAATTCCGCGTAGAGTATGATGAGTTAGCTTGCCGGAAGCTTAAAGGAAAGGATGGGAAGACGTAGTGAATTTGACGGAGGAGGACGGACACAGAGAAAAGGAAAATATATTCAGTCTGTGCGTCGGTTAAAACCAACGCATCTGCAATTGTCTATTGGCAGCGGTCGCTTCGCTATATTGGCGAAATCAGGTGGCCAGTTGCTCGTTTGTTACCTTATTTAAGCTCTCCAAGCGTTACTTAAAATTATGTCCCCTCACTAATCAATCTGATTTATCTTGGTAACAAAAGCTCGCCTTTCGCGCCAAAGGATTCTAATAACTAAGAAGATATGGATATTAACCAGTTCTAAAGGATTTTTTAAATATTTTTTTTTAATTCCCTATTAGATCATGTCATGTCTTATATTTCCATTATAGTTTTATACGATATATTTATTTTCTTTTGGTACTACTTTAATTAATTTTCCGCAAACATTTTCCGTAAAGCTTCCAACAAAAGCGGCAGCTGAGCGGATTTATTGCTTTAAGTGTGTGTGTGTGTGTGCTTTAAACGTTAATCTGGACTTTATTATTGAGTCCATAAAATTAAAAATCCATTGATTTAATATTAAATGTATATTGTTTTTTAACTTTAAATAATTTTATGACAGTTTATATTATATAGGATGTTTGGAAATTTATATAACTATTATTTTGCTTCGCAATTATTTTATCATCATCAGCTGATATGTCCCCACTGGGCTCGGAGCCTACCCTAAGTTAAGGGTGATTAGGTCATAGTCAACCACGCTGGCCAAGTGCGGGTTGACTTCACACATATCTTTGAATTTCTTCTCAGATATATGTGCAGCATCACGATGTTTTCCTTCACCGTAAGAAAGTCGGATAAATGTACATATGTAAATCTTAAATCGAAAAACACATTGGTACATTACGGGATTCGAACCCATTATTTGATACTAACTGATATTCATACCAACAAATAATTTTCTATCTTACTAATATTATAAATGCGAATGTTTAGATGGATGTTTGTTTATAGGTATTTCTTGAACGACTGAATAGATCTTGATAAAATTTGGCATGCATATGGATCATAGTCTGAGAGAACACATAGGCTACTAATTATGTTTTTTTTTTATAACGCGCAAACGGAGTCTCGGGCGACAGCTAGTAGATTGTAAAAAAAGTTGGAGTGGCTGTATGTAATATTGAAAAAAATACATTTCTCGTGCACATTTTCGTAGCTGATAACGAAAGAATAATTTTTTAAATATTTGTCTGTGTATATGACTGACCGCAAGGCAGCCTTTGTACCTAGTCTTTTATATACGAACTATGTATAAAGATAGAAATAAAATTGATTCGAATAAGCGAAGTCAGGCGAATACATACAATTCTTACTTATATTATAAATACTAAAGTTTACATGGATCGATGGATTACAAGGTATCTCTAGAACGGCTACATGGATCTAGATGAAATAGGCTGGAAGAACACATAGGTTGCTAAGTAAGTTTTTAATTTCGCGTGGACGGAGTCGCGGGTGGCAGCTAGTATCTAAGCGTATGTAAATTAATTTTATGAATAAAGTTTGAAAGTTAATAAAAAAATCACTTATTCTTTCGACATAAAAATGGAATACAACAGTTTATGTCGGAACTTTGTTTGTTATGAAACGAGGGGAATAAACGTATCTGCGGCCTCGGGGAATCCCCGATACGATATTGTAATGTAATAAAGTAATATGATCCGATTCGATATCAGGGGCAAACCTCAAATTATATTACGCGATCCAAGGCAAACTTTGTTAGCAATCCTCCTCGGTTCTACCAAATGTATTGAACAAAAACGTTAATGGAATACTAAATTTAATGAGATACGTTTACTGTTCCGTTGAATCAATATTATAATTACTTCGAGTTCATTTGTTTTGCAATTAAGTTTAATTTTTTAATTTTAATATAATTGTCTTTTCGATTAGTATGTTTCGTGTCTTCGGTGGCTCAGGGGATAAGCACTTGACTTGCAATCTGCAGGTCCTGGGTTCGAATCTCGCCATGTACCAATGTGTTTTTCGATTTCCGATTTACATATTTACATTAATTCGTTCTTACAGTGAAAGAAAACATCGTGATGCAACCTGCAAATAAGAAGAAATTCAAAGATGTGTGAAGTCAACCAAACCGCACTGGGTCAGCGTGGTTGACTATGTCCTAAACGCCCCTAAG
Organism: Papilio xuthus; assembly: GCF_000836235.2. Taxonomy (NCBI): domain Eukaryota; kingdom Metazoa; phylum Arthropoda; class Insecta; order Lepidoptera; family Papilionidae; genus Papilio; species Papilio xuthus. The sequence goes on along the minus strand of NW_013530893.1, from coordinate 696,944 downwards.
TTACAGTAGGCTCTGAGTCCTTCGGTGAGAACGTATAGTGAGCTGATGTTGATGTTTTTATGTACAATCAACCCGTGGCTTACAATAATTTTTTAGGTTTAGTTCTTGTTAAATTGGGCAATGTTTCTTTCTAAAGCTAACAAATCACAGATTCGAGTACCCAGAGCCCGCTACAACGACTGGCAAAAGCTTTTCCAACTGTTAGAAATTGACGTCATACATCACGTAGCAAACACTTAACCTTTTACCGTTGTTCTAGTGATGTGCAGTTATCGATAAGTAATAACTTATCGATATACTATACTTTGCTTTTTTCTTAAGTAACTAAGTGCCAAGCTATGCAATTCCAAATTCAAATAACATCAAGCCATAAACCAAATTTACGTCATAATGTAAGCCACTGATCTCTATAAATAGATTTTTTTATATCATTAGGTGGCAAACGAGCGAGTGGCCACCTGAAATCGCTGAAACAGCGAAGTGAGCATTGCCCATAGACATACGCAATTGCATATGCGTTGCCTAGCTTTAATCGACGGAGAGGATGCACAGAAAGAAAACATTTCCATACATCTTCTCATCCGGAAAGTCCACTTCCACTTCCCATCCTTTCCTTATAAAAAAAGGGTAGGAAGGGAAAGAGGACTAAATTAGGCCTCCGTGACGCACACTCATCAGACGAAACCCGGAATTGCTTCCACTTGACGCCCGTCTTCTGTGTGGTCGTGGTATTTCACCGGGCGAACCAGGCCGAATCGTGCGAAGATGTTAAAGCGGGCTCTACCACTGTTAAAATGGGCGATTGCTGGGAAATGACAGCGTTTTCTTTCGTGCCAATTTAACCGCACCTATTGATGTTACGTGTTAGTTAATTTTATTTACATTATTAGTTCAAATCCACGTCGCTTCTGCAACCATCAGTAGCTAAATGGCAAATATCAAATAGACTCTAAATACCTCGTCTTGTAGCCAGTCCATTTATAAAATCTAGTAGTCCAAGAAACAAGTTTCATTGAAATTATCTAAAGGTTGCCTCGATTAAGTTCTTAGTTTTATTAAATTAACTAATCCTCATAATTGTTTCACTTTAAATAAACGTTTTTGTTGACTCATAAAATTTAAAAGACAACTAAAATAGAAGTTACAATTTTATCGATATACAGACATGGTACATCACTACAATCTATTTCGAATGTTTTAGCTCGTTGCTGACACTGTGTCGGTATTAAATGATAACTGTGTCCTACAATAATACGTCATAATATTTTATAAATTATGCTAAAAGCCTTTCATTTATTGTAATTTATACTACGTGAAAATGTCCTGAATATGGCTGATTTGTTTCAGCAAAAACACATAACACTCTGAAAGGCTACAAACGTATGTCTTACTAATGTTATAAATGCGAATATTTAGATGGATGGATGTTTGTTAGACATCTCCAGAACGGCTGCATGGATCTTATTCAAATTTGGAACAGATGTAGGACATAGTCTAAAAGAACATATAGGCTACTAACTTAACCTTTCCTTTTAAGTTGGAGACCTAATTTTGGCCCCGTCCCTTCCCACCTTTTTCTTATGGCAAAAGGATGTGAAGAGTGGACGCTTAGGAAGGGAATATATCCACTTTCTGTGCTTCCTCAGTCGATTAAAGGTAGACAACTCATCTGCAATTGCGGATCATTACGTGCAGCGCTTGCTCAATTGCCACCTTATGAAATGAAACAAAAACTAAAGAATTTTTACTCCAATAAAATGGAGTTACCTTTTACGGAGTAGATTCTTGAAAAGATCAAATCAAATATACAAGTTAATATTTCAAATAAGAACCGCTTTGATGTAAAGTTTCCGATTTTTGGATGTATATTTTAAAATGCTTCATGTATACTCTGGAAGTAAGCCAAAGTAACATAGGAATGTGGTTTGTGTCTTTGAATCCGTATTGGCTTCGAATCAACGCGGTAAGGAATATTTTGAAAGCACTGAGCTGTTTCAAATATTTGATATTTATAGAAAATATTGTAATTTTCTTCGATTTGAATTGGAATACTTAGTAGCTTTTCGATATGCTTTTCTAGCTTCGCAAATATCTTATCTTAGGTAAAATTTGACTAATTTTAAGCAAGTACATCTAGGATAGACATCAAAAATATTTAAAAAATTGTGACAATATCTTGGCTAGGATTTGCGAGATTTCTTTGCCTGTCCAGTTTAGCTTTTTTGTTTTTTTTTACTTTGACGGGATAATGTTTTCACTTGGAATATGAGTTTAATTACTTTAATATTTGATTAATAATTGGATTATTAACCACAAAAATAACAATTAAAATATAATGAGGAGGTTGTATCAAGCTAGTTCAAATATAGAATAGAATAGAATATTTATTTACTGCCAAAAACAACCAAAAAAAACTACAAAAAAAAACAAATTAGTTTAAATAAATTAAGGATGTGGCAAAAAAGGTGGGACAGCTAAGCTAGTGCAGGGAGGGCTTGACCATTCCTGCGCTGGTTTTCAACTGACCTCTTTGTTCTTACACCATTTACACGAGGTAGGGTAACATAAAATAAAAACAGATAAAACGAATAAAAAAGCTAAAACGACAATTAAACATTAAAGAATTTGAATTGATTTCTAAATACGAAATAACAATTTTAACTATAAAAATATAAAATGTGAGCTACAAATTAGACCTAGATGGATTAACAGAAAATATTTAGAATATCAAGTAACCAAATAGGTTACACCCATGTTAGTGACGTATGAATGGAGGGAAAATATCGGCAAGCCCGTACTTTATATAACATTCAAAGTGTAAAGACGACCCCTTTCTGTAAGGGACTGCACAAAAACGGTCACTTAGTTCACAGAATCTTCCTACTGATAGTTCAACATTAGTATTCATCTCTGGATTTTTTGTAAGAGCCCTTCAATTGACGCGTTTTTTACACGGATATTGTATATCTGGAAGTGACAATTTTACACAATAATATATTCGAAATATTATTATACAAAAAACATTTTTTACATCCCTGCAGTGACTGTTTTTTTATGTTTATAAGATAACAGATAAAAGCACCTTTATCGTGGGTGCCTACTTCTCGAACATTTGTAAAAAAAAATCTAAATACAAAAAATACAGTAAGGTTAAACATCTTCTTTCAGTGCGAATTGTCTACCTATAGTTGATAGAAGGAAGGTTGACAACTCATTTGCAAATGCAGATATCTATGGACAGCTGTCGCTTCGCTATTTTGGCGAATTTAGGTAGTTAGGGAAAGTTTACCACTTTCTACTAAGAAAAAATACTTCTTTGCACGACACGGATGACATGGGAAATCCATTGTAACTTTTTTACTAAGAAGCTACATATATCTGACGATATTTCAACAGTGGTAGAGCCCGCTTTAACATCTTCGCACGAATTGGTCCGGCTTGCCCGTTTATATACCACGACCTCACATAACACAGGCGTGAAGTGGAAGCAATTCCGCGTTTCGTCTGATGAGGTGGCCGCTCGCTCGTTTGCCACCTTCTGATATAAAAAAAAATATTTCATTGGAAAATCTGTCTCTTCCATTCGCGTTACGTCTTTGTCAATTGGAACACATTCTGAGAGCTGTACGTCCACCGAATGGAAGGGACGAGACGGATATTACGTGAAATTTGCATAGCGTTCACGTCGAGTGTAATTTAGTTTGTACTAACAGAGTGTTTGTATGTCTACCCTATTAAATATCTCACCAACTGAAATATAAAACAGTTTCTCGAGTGTAGGAGAGAATTTTAAATATTATGACGTCACTTTATTGATTCTATTTTAGTTGATTTAGCACTTTATGTTGTAAGATTTAGAATCGAAATTGCTTTGTTTTTATATCAAAACGAACTAGCAGAAACTTGAAATCGCTGAAATATCGAAGTGACTGTTGCCTATACACATGTAATTGCATATGCTTTCCCTATCTTTAATCTACGGAGGAGAGGATGCACAGAAAGAAAATTTTTTTTCTTCCCATGGATGCCCTCTTTCGGAAAGTCCACACCACTTCCCATCCTTTCCTTATAAGGGTGGGAAGGGAAAGAGGATTAAAATTAGGCCACCGGGACGCACACTCATCAGATGAAACGCGGAATTGCTTCCACTTCACGCCTGTTTTCTGGGTGGTCGTGGTATTTCATTAATGCGAATGTTTGGATGTATGGACAGATGTTTATAACAAGGACGGTTCAATGGATCTTGATAAAATTGGGCATGGATATAGAAGACAGTCTGGAAAAACACTATAGGCTATCTATGATCCTCGATCTATTTAACAGTTGGTAAAGGTAAAGAATGGTCTTGAATAACATATACTACTCATTTTGATTTTTTTTAATACCATGCAGACGGATTCGCGGACAAAAGCTAGTGTAACTTATACCGGGAACATAAATCTTAACAGAGCACGCAACGTCGTGTTGGCAAGATGTTTAGTTTTGCCGAAAGATACAATTTATGTATTGTTATGTGTTGCTTATATTATTTATGTCATCTGTCTTGAAAGATTTATGTAGACAACATGTCTGTTACTTGAAACCTAGATATTAATATAAGCATACAATAAATTATATTATTACGAGGATAAAAAAAAATGTTTATTATATTTTTTAAAACACTCTGTATACATAATCTTATATTACTATTAACAAATTAATTTGTCCATTTTCGAATATTTTTTTAAAAGAGATTTTCTCATATAACTCTGAATAAACGGTCGGTATTATTAAACATCCTGTATAAGCCATTGTTAAACAAAATACTACAGTATGCTCCAAAAAAATTTAAAGGCCGAATCATACTTCGTAAATCGTTCCCACAATAAACAAATATGTATACCGTATACACTTTTCTGTACAATTGTTATAGAGCACAAAGAATGGAACAAAGTTATTTTTATGACGAACGTTTTGTTATGCCGTCTTCACACGTTGGCAAACAACGGCGAACAGCGAATATCAAACAACAAACAAGGTTTTTGCCTGTTTTTGTTTTGTATTCGCTGTTTGTACCAATGATACGTCGGTGTCGGTTTTTACACAAATCAAAGGAAGCAAGTTCGTCAACTGAGGATGCCTGTTTGTGTTGGGTATGTGTGATATTTGACACATGTTGTCAAACATCAAATTGTTACTGTTTGCAGCAAACACTAAGCGTGAGTAACTGGCTTTATAGTGAACCGTTGTTATTGTTTCTGAAAATTTGTTAAAATGAAGATAAGGAAAGTGTAGTCATTAAATCTTTGTTCTTATCCTGAGAACGTATGGTTAACGCAACAGTTTTTGACCTCCAGATCGATATATTCGTCTCTTCAGTCAGACCTCTCTTAATATTGTCATCTTTGATGCATTCCATCCAACTCTGAACATTCCTAAGACCCTTATCAGGTCACCAAAGTTTTTTTTTTATATAATAAGGTGCAAGTCCAATACCAGAGGAAGAGCAGATGCGTCGCCAGCATTTAAGGATATGTGACCTTTTCTTAAAGGCCCCTAAGTCGTAAACCTAGCCGATAAATGGTTTGCTATGACAAATCAAATCTGTGGTTGTATAAATTGTGTCCGCGTTGATTTCGCTTTCAGTGTGCTAGAGGCCTAATTGGAGATTCCTTTATATTCTTGCACATGTTTTCTCTTTTCCTTAATAGTTCAATTTATCTCAATACCGTACTTTATCATATTTATATCGTTTAATGATAGTAAAGGGCGTTATATTTTCGACAAAACAGCCATATAATAGACTTTAGCGCGAATCGTTTGGCACAATTGAGTGACATGACCTTCAGCGTTCTATTATTTTTTCATAACTTTCATTATAAGACGTTTACTTACAGTGGGTTTCTAAAACCAAAGTCCCCGTTTAAAACATATAGTTATCTCTGTTTTGTCAAAGATATGTGACAGATATTTTCGTCTCAGAAAGCAGCGGTTATCATGCTATTTGAAATTACGATGCGATACTAGCTGTCGTCCGTGATCTGTCCGCAGGGAATTAAAAAAGAACTTGTTAGTAGCCTTTGTATGCTATCAAACTACGCCAAATTTCAGCAAGATGCACGCGTTCTGGAGATCCCTTCTAACATACATCCATCCAAACATTCGCATTTACAATATCAATAAGATTTTAAAGGATGTAAGAGACCTAATCGTACGACTTATTTTTTTGTTCACAATTTCATTAACTACATTAATTACTATTTTATGAGATTTAACAAAACATTTCGGAAGTTTTTACTAGGATTAACTATTAGAAATTCTAGTGTTCAATTCAGGTGAAAGGTAGAATAGTATTTGAAACCAAAAACCTGAACAATACAGTTGTGTGAGCAAATGTTTTACAGAAAAAAATTGTGTACGTTAGATATTTGCTTTCCGTTTAGTTCGGTTTTTTATCTTCGTTACGCGGCGGCACGTTGCCTCGCAAAAAGCGATTCCATTGTAATATATTACAACATGTTACATACCTTTTTTGTATCTTTTTGTTTTTTTCCATTGATATTTTTTACTCATACTACGAAAAAACTGGCTAAAATGTTACGTTATGATGACATCATGTACTGTTAGGAAGAAAATCCGACACTGTGCCGGTGTATTAGCACAACACTAGCTTTACTAAAATGTCGACGTTTATGTCCCCTCACTAATCATTCTGACACTTGACTTTGTAATAAAAGCGCGCCATTCGCCAAAGGATTCTAACTAATAATGTTGTAAAGTAGATAGAAGGATAAAATTGTTAAGACTGTCTTCTGTTTTTAATTTCTCTAACGTTTCCGGTCACCAATGGAACGCATCGGAACCCTTTATACTGAGCTTCTGCATGATTCCAGGAATATTTCATCGTACCTTTACAAAGAAGCAACATGGGACTACGCAATGTTGTCGTCCCAGGAACATATTCTAGCAAAGTTTAACAACAATTCAGTGATTAAGGAAAGCTTAGAACGGACACTGATTTTTTCAGTCACAAAGTCTCATGAAGTAATAGATTCAATGCAATTTATGGTTTCTTCTAAAACCTTACAGTATTCTCAGTTAGACATAATCACCGAACAGTTCGGACCGTTCGTACGTTTCTGGTTTATGTCTAAACTAGCTGTCGCCATCGACTCTGTCCGTTTGGAATTAAAAAAAAAACTTAATAAATAGCCTATATGTTCTTCCAGACTATGTTCTATGCCAAATTTCATCAAGATCCATTCAGCCGTACGGAAGATACCTTCAAACAAACATCCATCCATGTAAACATTCGCATTTATAATATTAGTAAGATGTAATTAAGTGCTTGATTTTGAAAACAATTAAAATTCTGTTTATCCTTACCACATAAACTGCAAATGATCTGCAAATTTAAAATGTCTACATGTTGAATTGAAATCGCCATATTTGGTTAGCTCGCCACCGCTGTGGTGGGCTCTTATTCTGATCGACAGAATTTGTTAAAACAACTGTAATACGTTGTGGCGTCGACGAAAATTCAATTTGCCAATCGATCAACTTGTTTGAGTAAATCTTTGGTGAATTGTAATTAGTGAAATTATGTACGTATGTGTATTTAAGGTACACATTTTAATGAGCTACTTTATTATGTTACATTGCTGCATAGATAAGAAGAAAAAACAGCAGTAGAGAGTAGAAAATGTCAGTCTCAAAATCTACTAAGAAATTTCTTCATATACAGCTTTTATTTATTTACACCTGTCCCGATGTTTCTCATCAAATCTTACAATTTAAATTTAGTCCAATAACGATTTCTGTTTGAGCTGAAAATTTGCATATGTAAATCGGTATCACAATGCAATATTATGATGGCATTGTGCTGACCTGATGATGGAACTGGAAGGTGAATAGAAGAACTTTGCAATGGAAGATCCCATCTCATCGGGTTTGCGTTCCTTTGAATCGTCTTGAAGAGTTTTTGGGTTTTTTAATTAACACACAACCGAGAGTGGACAGAGGTTGCGAGTGCCGCCCAACTTTTTCGCCTCGCAAGAGACAAAGGAAAATATGGAGAACTGATCGCCAACCTTCGCTAGTCGGAGAAGCACCTCAAGAAGAAGAAGAAGAATTAACACGAACATAATAAAAGTTTATTTTTAAAAAAAGTTTTTACAAACTTTTATTATACACATTTAATAAAAAACGATATTTACTAACAATTTATTGCATTTATAAGATTATAAAAATGTTTAAAATTTTCACCAATGTGTGCTTACATTTTCTGGACAACCAGTATTAGTATGTTTTAATTTAATTATTCTTTTCTCATCTGAAACTATAACATTATTATCTTTATCAAATGTCAAACTGTAGATATTTTTATAATCTAATACCTTTTGAAAACCTTCATTCTTTAAATCAATATAAACACCTAAATTCGTACAAACATATAAATCTCCATCGTTATCTTCGGAAATCTGTCTCACTGTCATCACATCATTTATAATATTTACTCTTAATCTATCATTATCGTAATTATAAAATCCAGTTTTATTAGCAAAATAAATGTTCTCATGATCTAAAGTTACATGGAAATGATCAACTTCGAAATTTTCAAATTCCTTAACAACAGCAAATTTCCCGTCAACTTCAATATGTAATCTTTGATCTGGATAACTAATATAAAAGAGATTCCTTCTAAAGAATAATGCCCAGATATTTTTACCAGATTCTTTATAGAAATCAGCTAATTTAGTCATCATGTTATATTTATATATACCATCACTTCCACCGAGATATATTTCATCGTTACCTTGATCGATGGCAACAGAACATCCACCTCTGATACCAGCAATATTTTGAAACTCTCTGGTTTCCAAATCAATGAATGCTAATTGGAAATCAACATCTGAATATGTTTCTGGTACGGTGTAACTAAAGAATACTTTATTTGATGTTTTATGAGCATACAAATTAAAAGGTCGACCTAAATTCGCCCAAAGTATCTCTTTGTCGTACCATCTATTTTGGATTTTTATACTATTGCAAGTTTTATTTTTCGGTACGCCGTGTATGCAAATAAGTATGTTCAGCATAATATATAGTTTAAAAGTCATTATCTGTAAAGGAATTTTATAGAAATTAGAAATATTTTCAATGGAGAATATGCATAAGATGACAGTGAATTCGGAAATAACGCGAGACAGAGAGAGATGTACTGAAGAATATACTCGTATATTGTAACAGCTTTGTAGAAACAAGGGCAGAGAAAAGAAGTACATTTTTAAATCTTTCTTTTTACGAATATAAATAAGAAAGTTTAGATGGATGGATGTTAGAAGGTATCTCCAGAACGGCTGAACGGATCTCATCGGAAGAACACGCGTCTTGAAGTCGCGGTTGTACAGCTTGTAAGTATCAAAGAATGATTGTGAAAAAAAAACATAAAATTGAATACCCCATTAACTGTGAATATATAAAAATACATACCTATTTCTTTCAAAGAAAATTTAGTTACATAACTTCTTTTTTTTCTTTTAATTTGAATAATTTTGACACATGTTTCGACTACTGGAACACAAACCACGAAATGCGTATAATTGTTATTAATTTTAATATTGTTAAAATAATTTTATTCTCAAAACAAAATTCGACAATTATCCACAAATGCTGTGATTGTATTGTTCCGAAAATTCTCTCATCAATTGTTTCAAGATTCAATACGCGTGTCATCTTGATACAGGGTGTTCTCAATTAAAAACTTTAAACTCCTGATTCAGTGAACTCACCACTTTATTCATCTCACAGAACTATTGGTCCAGAGACTTTGTATATTCGTTTGATAATAATCTACACTAACATTATAAAACGGCAGAGTTTGTTTAAACGCGCTTATCTCAGGAACTACTGGTCCAGTTTGAAAAATTCCTTTTTTGTTGGATAGTCCAGTTATAGAAAGCTAGTCTATATAACATTACGCTGCGACCAATAGTTTTTTTAATTCCGCGCAGACGGAGTCGCTGGCGACGGCTAGTACTTTTAATAAATTAAATTTTTTTAAACATTAAATAGTACTACACCATAGAAATAGATGTAAGTTCTATTATAGAGTAAGTACTAACTGTCGCCCGCGACTCCGTCCGCACACTATTTAAAATAAGTAGCCTATGTTCTATATTTATGCCAAATTTCATTAAAATACGTTTAGACGTTCCGGAGAAATATTTAAACAAACATCCATCGATAGATCTTAATCGCATTTGTATTATTACTAGCTATCAGTCGCGACATAGTGCGTGGGGAATTTATAAAAAAATTAATATGTAGCCTATGTGTATTTCCAGATTGTGTTTTACATCTATGCTAAATTTCAGCATGATCTATGAAGCCGTTCCGGAGAAGACTTCAAACATCCATCCATCTAAACATTAACATTTATAATATTAGTAAGATAGTAAGAAGTAAGATATAGTAATAAGTTAAATAATAAGATTTCTCAACTTTACCTTTAAATTTCTTCATCTTTCAAATAAACTAATTTATCATAACAATATATAGAATTATTGCTTGGATTCAATCTATATATATTACTGTCATCCGAATAAATAATACGTTCACGTTCATCAAATGTCATACCAAATCCTTGTTTTATTTTTGCAACACGTTTCACTCTGTGAAACGGTTTATCATCAATATAAATACCATCAGACGCACAAAAATATACATCACCGTAATTATCTTCTATAATCTGTCTAATAATTAAAATATCACTTAACATAACTGGATATTCATTTGATCTATCAACTTTATAAAGCGCCGTTCTATTAGAGAAATATATATCCAGACTTCTTGATATGAAAAATGTTAATATTTCTATACCGATCGCTTCTGATACTTGTACGAATTTATCTATTTTATATACGTATAATTTTTGTGATGGATATTCTATATAGTAAAAATTTCTCCTTATAAATATACCCCAAATTGATTTACCATCTTCGGCGAAGAACTCTGCTTGTGTCGACATAAATTTATATTTATATATACCATCATGGCCACCGAAATATAAATCATCATTCTCTGAGTCATAACCTATAGCATATCCACCTGGTACACCTTTGATTGGTGTACATTGCTTGCTATTTATATGACAAGACATTATACCAAAGTCTATTTGACTTCCGACTTGTATCGTATGACTGACGAACAAACGACCTGTGTATTTATGGTAAACTAGATTGTATGGTCTTCCCAGATTCTTTACTATTATCTCTCTATCGTAATAAACATCCTGGAATATAAGACCGTCGCATATGACGTCATTTGTGTTATTCGATTCTGTTGCGGTTGTTGGTACGTATAAAAGAAATATTAATAACATTTTGCTATCAATTGATAAACTGGAATAAGTTATCTGAAAAATAGAACGGATCTTTTATTAATATAACATATTTTTTATATAACAAGGTTTTATCGTCAATGGCCTAATGGTTAAGGGCACCGATTTCTGATCACGAGGTCGGGGGTTCGAATCCCGGCATTCGATTACTGTCGTTAACCATACCCTAGCACCAGCCTAGAGCTTAGTTGGAATGGTAAATTAAATATTAGTAAATTTACAAAAAAAACTAATATTTTATAAAAAAAAGGTTCACAATCAAGTAAACAGTCACCTGTATTCGCCGAAATAGCGAAGCAACGCAATTGCTGATGCGTTGCTTTTAATCGACGGAGAAACAAACGCATAGAATGAGGATATTACCCGTTCCTACACGTCCCCTCTTCCATTAAATCTGCTCCCCTCCCCATCCTTTTCTTATAAGACAATGGTGGGAAAGAAAAGAAGAGAGGAAAACTATTAGACCTCCGGCACGCTTACTCGTCAGACGGAATGGAATTACTTCCCTATAATGCCTGTCTTCGTGGTGGTGGTATTGCACAGTTCAAGCCGGTACATTCGTGCAACAGGTGTTCCTGGCTTCTATCACTGTTATATATGTATATAATTTGTTATGTAAAAGGATAGACACATACTAATTATTCTAATTTCAAATGATTAAATAGAACTTATTGTTCAACAATATGTTTACTATTGTTCAGTACTTTCTAAATAGATTTACAATAAAATAATTAAACTGGATTGAGTTTAATAATAAGTCGTAGATACGTAAAGAAATTACTTAATTAAAAATAATTGGATCACGTCTACATGCATTACGTCACAAGTATAAAAAACAAATGAATGAAGATAACATTACGAGACAAACAATTCCCTAAAGACATTGACAACTTTTATTTTCTATGATTTATACAGACGCTATTCGTCTTTCGTCCTCAATCTAAGAGTTTGTCGTCTCCATTGTCGAAAATCTTATTAGCCTAACTTCCATTTCAAGTTAACTTCAAGATGTTATTGTTAAACAAATAAAATGTGCTCAGTTCAATTTGTACATTGTAACAATTGAAAAGTTTAACAGTGGTAGAGACCGCTTTAATATCTTCGCACGAATTGGCCCGGCTCGCCCGGTGAAATACCACGACCATACAGAAGACAAACGTGAAGTGGAAGCTTTACCGCGTTTCGTCTGATGAGTGTGCGTCCCGGAGGCCTAATTTAGTCCTCTTTCCCTTCCCACCTGTTTTCTCATGAGGAAGGGTTGGGAAGTGGACTTTCCGGATGAGAGGATGCATGGAAAGAGAAAATATTTTCTTTCTGTAGATCCTCTCCTGCGTCTATTAAAGGTAGGCAACGCTTATGCAATTCTGTATGTCTAACGGGCACTTCGCAATTTCAGCGATTTCAGGTTCAGCCGCTCGCTCGTTTGCACCTTATGATATATAAAAAAAGTCTAATTAATAAACTTTCTTGATATTACACTAATTAAAATCAAAACTAGCCACTTATAGTCCTCTACACCGGGGCCCTTTCGATTCTGTCATTACGTAGAGCGACCGTGAATCTACTTCATCAATCACTTACCATGCAGGAGGACCCTGGAAGGGCCTAAAATTAGTTAGTGCCTTCAACGGACTAATTTTAGTTTTTACCCTTTCCTTATAAGAAAAAGACTGGGAAGGTAAAGAGGACTAAAATTAGGCATCCGGGGCGGACACTTATCAGACGAAACGCAGAATTGGTTCCACTTGACGCGTGTTTTATTTCACCGGGTGAATCGGGACAATTCGTGCGAAGATGTAAAAGCGGGCTCTACCACTGTCTTTGATAAAACAGAGACAAAAATATATTTTAAGCTGGTATTTTGGTCTCGGGAATGTACGTTAAAACACTCATAGTAATCAAAGATCCGCTAAAATGATTGTTTTGTTTTACCAAAGTTAATATTAAAAAAGTTTAGTTTTAAATTAGAATTTTGGTCTCAGAAACCCACGGAGTTTAGCCTTGATTTTAATAAGTTGTTTCGTCTACTTACATGTTTTAAATATTAGCTCTTTGTGTGATTAAAACTGTGGAGCTCTAACGTTCACTGTTGTTTAACTATTTGCCGATAAATTTGCTTGCACAATGGATGTGTTTACGCGTTTCGGTAACAATTGGTAATGCTTGCTTTTGGAACGATGTCGCACTATTGAGTAATATAATGACATTTACGTCAACTATCGTAGTAAATAATGACGTCATTTCATGGCTATAATAGTCCGCTTATTGATGTAGGCCTTAGTCTTTTTTATATCAAAAGGAGGCAAACGAGCGAGCGGTCTTTGCCCATAGACATACGCGATTGCATATGCTTTGCTTACTTTAATAGACGGAGGATGCACAAAAAGAAAATGCATCCCTACATCCGGAAAGTTCTCTTCCTCTTCCCATCCTTTCCTAATGAGAAAAAGGCTGGGAAGGGAATGAGACTAAGTTTTTACTCAAACGAGTAAGCGCCTTCATTTCGATGAAATAGTGAAGTCACTGATGTCCATAGTCTGCTGCTGATGTTCAACCCGAATTGCAGATGCAATTCATTTTATGGACAGAGAACAGAACACAGGGAAAATGAAGGGAAATCCCTATCTTCTTATACATAGATTCTACTATCAAATCCACTTCTCTTTATTAGAAACTAGACCGCGAACAGCTTGCGCAGAATTAAAAAAAAAAACTTAATAAGAAGCCTATGTATTCTTCCAGACTATGTTCTACATCTATACCAAATTTCGTCAAGATCCGTTGAGCCGTTCCGGAGATACTTTCTAACAAAACCATCCGTCCATCTAAACTTTCGCATTTAAAATATAAAATAAGAAGGGTAGGTATTATATTAAGTAAGATAAGTACTAGAATTTTACTTCTCAAACCAGAACTCTTCAGGCGAGATGCTGAAATATTTCAACTTCACGCCTGTCTTGCGCTAAATCTCTCTAGCTTCGTTTAAAATATTTAAAGTCAAATATAAATTTAACTAGTAACCGTACCCTTTAGTGCAATATTTTCTTTAAAGAGAACATCCTGTAGCATGGCTTACAAGTATGCCATTACTGGAAGCTTAGCTTCGGAATTTATAAATTTCAAGCGAGCTACAGTATGTTGAGAAAATCCGAGGAGTCTTTTAGAATTTCCTGCAGTACCTGCCGGCGAATTCTCCTTCTTTAATTACTTTCGCTTTGTGTTGAACGCATCCTCGCCTTATCGTATCCTTTTAATTAAATGTTTATAAAATTTTAATGAATTTCACCTCTGTCTCGTTTAGATTATTTTGCTTTTTTTTTCATTGACTTTTGACGTCACATTTAATTGAAAACATCACCCTTTGTGCACCTTTTGTATGTGATACTTTATAATTTACTTAATTAATTTCTATCTGCTGTACTTAGTAACTAAGTAGTCATTAAGTAAGGCCTTTTTGTCACACTAATTAAACTGATTTAGTAAACATTGGATGCTTGAATATAAAGGAAGAATTATTTTTTAAAAATGGAGCAACTAAATGTTTTTACGGAAGTCAATATTAAAAAGTTTTCTGTGTCTTTTCGTAATATTCAAATATTTTAAATAAGTAATTAATTAAGTTTAAATTTTTTTATATTATAAAATGGCAAACAAGCGAGCGGCCACCTGATATCGCTGAAATAGCGAAGTGACCGCTGCCCATAGACATACGCAATTGCATATGCGTTGCCTATCTTATATCGTGGGAGAAGAGGATGCACAGAAAAAATATATTTTCCTTCCCATCCTTTCCTTATAAGAAAAAGGGTGGGAAGAGAAAGAGGACTAAATTAGGCCTCCAGGACTTACACTCCTCAGAAGTAACGCGGTATTGCTTCCACTTGACGCCTGTCTTCTGTGTGCTCGTAGTATTTCACCAGGCGAGCCGGGCCAATTCGTGCGAAGATGATAAAGCGGGCTCTACCACTGTTCAAATTTAAATTACATACATACGCGCGAAGAATATCATCCTCTTCCTCAGTCGGCTAAAAATCGATGTTCGAATTCAGAGGGAATCGTGCCTTATTTAAATTAATACTGGCAAGGCCTTAGTCAACTACGCTAGTTTAACGTTTGCATTTTTCTTCGGTTTTTTTTATTAATATAAAAAATTGCTACACTATTTCACAGATGGTAAAGTTTTATTTTAACTATAACACATGGTAATTCTTTTTTTTTTAATTTTAAAAATCATATCTTCACTAGATGTCGTGCAATAAGAATAAGTTTTAAAATAAATGAGTGTGGGGTGACGCGCGAGAGATGCGGAAATTTATTTAGACTGAATCGTCTTTTTCATTTCCGTTTGCTGAAACTAAAATTTACATAAACATTTGTACTCTTTGTATTTGATAAAAATATTATTAAGTTAGAGCTACGTAGAGACGATTAGGTAACTTAGTCAATTAGTGTGGAATCTAGTGAAGATATAGTTTAGAAAAAAAAAGAATGTCTTAATTACCATGTGTTTTAGTGAAATTCCTACTTAGAGACTCTATAATCTCACTAATATTATAAATGAGATTGTTTAGATGGATGGATGTTTGTTAGAAGGTATCTCTGTTGGGCTCAACGGATCTCGTTGATTTGGAATAGATATAGCACATAGTCTGGAAGAACATATAGGCTACTAATTAACTTTTTTTAATTCAGCACGAACGGACTCGCGGGCGTAAACTTTAACAATATATTTACCAGTTAAACTGATGTGACCAATGTTCGTTTTTATTTTTATCAGTTTAAAAAGCTTGTGTACATGACAAATGAATAGTGTTATTAGAACCCACGACTGCTTGATTAGAAGACCGGACACTGAATCATTGGCACTTCAAAATATAATTAACTAGCAGTTGTCGGCGATTCCGTCCGCGCGAAATAACAAAAAAATAGTAGCCTATGTGTTCTTCCAATCTATGTTTTATAAGTATACCGAATTTCATCGAGATCCATTCAGCCGGTTTGGAGATACCTTCAAACAAACATCCATCCAAACATTCGCATTAATAATATTAGTAAGATTAAAAGTGACACGAGATTGTGTTTTCGTATCCACATTTAAACATCAGTGTATTTTGTAAAAAAAAAATGATTCGTTTTATGTAATTTCCTTTTAAAAGTAAAAGCATCTATTCTCAAGCGAAGCAATAAAGAAAGCACGTAAGGAAAAGGTGCTTTATCAATAGAGGAAACTTGTAAAAGCTTTAACTTCATACGTGTCAAAGCTTTCAGACTCCTTTCAATGTAATAAGTTTAAAAACGTAACATTTTACGATACAAACAGTTTCTCCCTTAATACTGTGTGATATTTCAATTTATTTTCTACTTGTATATTACTGTCACGATAAGTGAAAACTGTTAAATTGATTCAAGAAAAATAAACTTAAATTCATATTAAATTTTTAACTAGATAGATTTTTTTATATTAGCAGATTTTTGTAAATTTACTATTATTTCTTGTACCATTCCAACTAAGCTCTATGCTTGTGCTAGGATATGGTTTACAATAGTCGAATGCCGGGATGCGAACCATCGAGCTTGTGATCAGGAATCCGCACCCTTAACCATTAGGCTATTGGCGCTTAGAAGATAGATGGCGCTATATCATAATATATTCCGTCTCTATCTAGCATTTAAATCAACTTTTTTTTTCAATATTATATACTCATTTTGTTATAGGCATATTTTTTGTAATATTCGCTAGAAAGGGAAGTCATTGGCTCTTTAAATACAGGTTAACCTAGTTGAGGAGTCAAGACGATATTGATACTGGAATCATTTAAATATGCAATAAAGAATCTTTATTTAGAACACTTAACGTGAGTTTCTAAGTGTATAATCTCCGTTCAAAATATATTCTTAACTCTGTTTTGACAACGAGAGGGATGACGATATGTTTCATACAGAGTTTTTGGTCTCAGAAACTCACGGTTAGACGTTTCTGTTACTTTGTGTGTTTCTAATGTATTAGTCATTTTGAAATCAAGTCACGTAGTAACAGTTGTAAAGTACATCGAGCCGATGACATAAAGCAGTCGACACACAAACGTTCCGCCGCCGCGTAGCTGCCGCGTCGCCGCTGGGGGACTGTGTGATTTCAAGCACGTGCTCCGCAAATAGGATCGTGTGGTGCTTTGTGTTCTGTGAGTGTGGAAAGTGATATGACTACATTGCTTTAGTATCCAACTATCTATAGGTTTAAATATTTCTCTGTTAGATGTGTTAGTATTGTTAGGAAGAAAATCCGACACTACCGGTGTACTGGTACAACACTATCCTTAATAAAATGTCTTTGTCCCCTCACTAGTGATTCTGACACTTGACTTGGTAATGACAGCGCGCCATTCGCGCCAAAGGATTCGAAATAATAATGTCTAAAAGTATAAATAAACAAGAATGTGAATAATATCGCTTTTAACAATCGATCTTTCTTATGCCGTGTTTGTAGCTTAAAATTGATTTTGGCTCTTCGTACACAAGGCTACGTAATTCTTTACATCTGTCTTTCTTTCACGGAGTACAAAGTTCGTATTAATAACATTATATAAAGTTAATAGCTGTCAACCGCAACTCTGTCCGCGCGTGATTAAAAAATAGTAGCCGATTCTCAGATGTATTGAATATGCACATACAATTTTACAAAAATCCATCAAGCAGGTTCGGAGGAGTATCGTAACTAATATTATGATACGAGAATCTGTATCTATATATATAAAAGACAGTCTTATTTATAACTCAAGAACGGCTTCACTGATATGGCTGAAAATTTGTGAGGAGGTAGCTTAGAGCCAGGAGACGGACATGGAATACTATTTATTCATTTTTTTTATTTATGCCTTGAAGAGCTACGTTTTATTTATCTTACTAAAATTATAAAAGCAAATGTTTAGATGGATGTGATGTGGATGGATGTGTGGGTGTTTAAAGACATGTCTTGAACGGATCTCGATTAAATTTGACATACGTATAGAACATAGTCTGAAGGAACACAGGCTACACTAATTAAGTTGTTTTATATATCCACGCGGACGGAGTCGCGGGCGACAGCTAGTTTATTATAAGAGTGATTATTTGTGCAGTAACTAAAATTAACGTTATTATTTAACATTTAATAATGCTGCCGTTTTAAACAAGGTTCTGTTTGTTACTACTTATAAAGTTTAATATTACAGAAAAATACAAAGAAAAGTAGGTTATTAAAAACGGTGCGCTCTTAGTTCCACGCTAGTGCCAATTAGTATGTCCACTCGACTGCACGTGGCACACCTTTTTTTTACTTTTTTTTTTTATTCCGTGACCGCTATGTTATAAGTGGCCAGCTTTTAAATATTATTTTCTACTACGTTTTAATATTATTTGAATAAGTTTTAATATTACAAAACGAAAGTTTGATATTATAAAGTTTTATTTATAATAAAATGTTTATTATTTAATTCATCAGCTCACCATAGGTGGTACCCACTGAAGAGCTCGGAGCTTGCCCTAAGTTAGGGGTGAATAGACCATAGTCAACGCTAGCCCAGTGCGGGTTGACTTCACACATATCTTTAAATTTCTTCTCAGATATGTGCAGCATCACGATGTTTTCCTTCACCGTAAGAACGTCAGATAAATGTATGTACATATGTAAATCGGAAATAGAAAAACACATTCGTACATGGCGGGATTCGAACCCAGGACCTGCAGACAAGTCAAGTGCTTAATTACTGAGCCACCGACGCTCTTGACTACATACATGTAACTATATAATATATAATAAATAATAAATAACTTCAAAAGTCTTAATAATTATTTGTACATTTTCCGGCCGCGTCCGCGAAATAATACCAGTGCCACTCATCCTGATGAAGGGCCCCCGATGGGCTCGAAACTAGTCGGTGCCGCCACCGGACGTATATACGTTAGTGTTTAGCCGTGTTTATATATCAGTTTAGTATAATGTCTCACGAAAGTTTGAATAATTTAACATTTTCTATTTGATATGCTTGAAGAATGTCTGACGTAATTTTCTATCTTTCACAAACTTGTGCACATTCTGTTTTCGTTTAACATAATTTAGTTGCAGCGGGAACGCGCTGGAAAAATTTCGTTGAGGAAAAATTTAAAATGCATTAAAGTAACTAAGTTTGTTACAAGAACTGTGCTTGTTTGGAGTTGAATATAGCAACATATTGTTACTGTTTGTCAGGAAATAAAAATGTGTACACATCGTATTCGTATTTTATTACCTAATAGCTGTCGCCCGCGACTCTGTTTGCGCTGAATAAAAAAAAACATAATTAGTAGCCTATGTTTTCTTCCAGACTATGTTCTACACTATGCCAAATTTCAACGGGATCCGTTCACCCGTTCTGGAGATACTTTCAAACAAACATCCATCCATCCATCCATCCAAACGTGTATGTTTTATTATATTATTATAGTAAAATAGTAAGAAGTAAGATAGCGGTGGTGGTGGTGGCCAGCTACTCCGTTCGCGTGGAATTAAAAAAAACACCTTTTTATTTAACTGATTAATCTTTTATGTCTATATCATTTTCGAAGCCACAGTTTCTCTTAACTTTCAACAGTCGATAATGTTCAAAGAAAGTTCTCGTTTAAAGTTAAACAATAATGGCTGCCGGCTTCTCTTAAATAAATACGGGCGTTTGTCTGAAGCGGAACATCCACTTTAATGCATTTTTAAATTTTTTCACTTTAGAATTATTTTACGTTTAGATTCATATCATAGTCAATCATTTAATTTCCTTTACTAGCTGTTGCCCGCAATTCGGAATTTAAAAACACTTAATTATGCCAATGTGTTTTTCCAGACTATTTTCTATATCTATGTCAAATTTCTACGAGATCTATGCAGCCGTTTTGGAGATATCTTCTAACAGACATCCATACAAACATTCGCATTTATAATATATATGCATAACAATAAATGTACAAAAACAATATAAAACAAGATAAAATAAACGCTTTGAATATCCAAAATATCCAAAAAATATCCATTTTATTTTGACTACAAATACTCTAAAAAGCTTAAATAGTCTATGGTTGGATGTCTCCGGAATGTCATAAAGATCTTCGTTACTACTTTGTTTTTTTTTTTTTTTATAACAGAAGGGGTAAACGAGCAGCGGGAACACCGAGGTGTTCAACGATGCCCATGGACATTTGTTGGTATTCAAAAGGTTCATATATCGATTGCACATTTGATAATATAAAAAATATAAACATCGTAGGTTTAAAGCTATTCGATTAACAACATTCATAGACTCCGATGGCTGGGCCACCTCATGAGGATGGGGGAAGATCGAAAGGCCAAAGCAGCATACCTCGGGACCCCGATTGGCCGCCGACCCATCGATCGGCCCAGGTACCGCTGGCGGGACGCCGTAGAGCTGGATCTGCGGGAGCTACAAGCGATGGACTGGCAGGAGAAGGCGCAAGACAGGCGACTTTGGCGATCTCTTGTGTCGGAGGCCAAGACCCACTTTGGGTCGATGCAACATTAAAATTGTTTTATTCTTAAATTCTTTTACATATTTTCAGTGAAAACAACTTCGTGTTTGTACACATTGTTGCGTTGTTTACATAACTCGAGACTCGGCGGTCATTTTAATAAATTTTTAAGTTTGTACATTCAGCGCATAGTCAGCGTTCCTTGGAATATATTCGGAACTAATATTTCCTAAGTATTTTGAAAAATCCACCCAAAGTTTGAGTTACATTTTATACTCTTTATAAATATGATAACAATATAATAAATCGTGGATGTTTTCATATGAAAAAGACATAATTAAGATGCTTTTAATTCAAAATGAAATTATTTAAAATACAGTTTTGTTTACTTATTTAACTTGGAGTGTTCGCGTATTGAGTTGCATTTCTGTATAAAAAAATATTTGCTATTTTTTTTATAAGAAAAGCAAGTATTATAAAACTAAATTTATCTAAGCTTAAACAATGTTTGAAATACCACAGAATGCTTAGAATGTTAATAAAAAAACCTTCTACCAGCCCCCTCGGTATCTAACTTGAGAACTGAAGTAATCAAGATTCCTGGCGTTATTGCCTGTTTGTGTTCGCCAGCAAAGGAGTAACGTACAATCTTTGCTATACGCGTTTAATCTCAAATCCTATTTCAGCTTCCTTACACTCAGTTGTTTGGTAACCAAGACTTTAAGACTTAAAAAATCTTCACTAAGGTATGGACATAATTTTCTCTATTTAAAAAAAATTAAACAAAGCATAGAATGTACCGATGGATTATAAACCTTTAATACTTTGTGTTAAGGTTCAATATGCTCTAATAAGCGTCTTGTAATGCAGGTCTGTGTAGGGAGGGCTGCAAGAAAGCGATACTGACGGTGGCTGAATTAAATAATAAGAGGAAGCAATTTTCGCATCCAACCGATAATAAAGAGTAATCGTTATTATAAAAAAATATGTAATGAAAGCAAATATATATATAAAATTTTTTAATTTTGACAAAAAAAAAACTGGTGGTTCGTAAAAACAATTGTGGACTTAACGTGTAGTGAGAATGCGAACAGTATTCATATAACTAACTTAAAGTTTTTTGACGCTACTACACCAGACAATCGGTGGTCATGGTGAACGTAGCTGTGCTGTTAAATCGGGAGCTCAAACAACTTAATTGTGGTAAGAATCCCATTAACTACGATCCCTTCTATAAGACAAAGTGCATTCGAGGCGATTCAATAACGAAATTCAAAAATGCATAGAACACTGACTTTCGATAAATAACGTGGTTGTTCGCATTAATCGCTTCGAAACTAATACACTTTTTCTAACCATTATGGAAGTGTTATATACAAGCGATCGCCTTTAACTTTATCAGCGCAAAAATATTAGCCTATAAAATTAGGCATGTGTGCATCATCAGCTACCTTTCTGTCCGAGTCCCATCTAAATCGGTCCAGCCGGAACAAAAGCGGCTTTGCGGACAGACATACAGTCAAAAAAAATGATTTTTCTTTATAAGCAATGCGTCATCTTCATACTATCTCTTTGTAGTAATGTCGGCTTAATTTTCTATCTCAAACATCCTATCCCTTACTTAAAATAAGGTTTGTTAACGGTTATAACTGATGTTATTTAACATAACGTATTCTTGTTATGAAAATTAGCGTTACGAGCATTTGCTTTTAGCGGAGTTAATAACTGATATAAAGTAAAATGACATAAATGTAATCGTTTTAATGTCACAACGTTGTGCTATTTATTGCATGTCATTATTAAAACCTTATTTCCATTAACACGATTTTGCACGTTCGCATTATAGTATGGTGAGAACTTATTGGTGAGGTAGTACAAAAAACATTCGTGGCCAAACTCGTAGCACGAGTTTGGTAAGTAAGCATAGTCGCGTAGTGAAAAAGTGGTTTAATTGAATAGCATTTTCAAAATCAGAGTAAAATAAAAAAGTCGGTTCGATTTACAATAAACATTGTCATGTCAACTATTTCTTAATATTGTCTTAGTCTTTCTCTGATCATCCAAGGTGTAGTGTTTGCATAAATGTTGTTTGTCTCGAGCGTACTCATCATAAGTATATGCCGGAGAGAGGGGGCGTCAGTCGATATCAGACCTTTGGACCGGTAGCACGTGTCGGTACGTGACTGAGCCAAATATAACGCAACAAATGCTACACAAGGTATGTGAATACTGTCTATCTAACTTTGCTAAGCTTAAGATTATGTAGGTCTCTAAGGAAAGATTGACAGGGATAACGATATATTTTATATAACTAGATTTCGCCCACGACTCCGTCCACGCGGGATTTAAAAATACATAGCCGTTTCAAAGAACTACTGAATATGCATATTCATAAAATTATCAAACTTACGTGAGACATTATACTAAACTGATATATAAACACTGCTAAACACTCTCGTATATACGTCCGGTGGCGGCACCGACTAGTTTCGAGCCCATCGGGGGCCCTTCATCATGATGAAACTAGTCGGTGCCGCCACCGGGACGAATATTCATAAAAGTCGACCGTTTCGGAGGAGTATGGTAACTAAGATTGTGACTCTATTTTAAATATAAGATATTGGTTTCAGAAACCATCATTTTTTGTTAAAAACATGGAATCGATCTATCGTTTTCGTTTCTAATAAAACTTACAAAACTATTGATTTCTGAAAGCTTCATAGATTATTGTATAGACATAATAAAGTCTATCCGTTTCGATGCTCAAGACCAAATTGAATTGCATATATCCAGCAAACTTTTCTTGTATTTACACTATCAAGGACACTCCGGTTTTCTGTAACTGAATCAATATTGCATTCTTTATTTGCTTCTTGATATTGAAATGTATACTTTATTTATGGCAGAATAAGAGCGAATTTGCATAAAACCGATATGTTTATGTAAAGATTTATAAGTACAAACCAATGATAATATTACATATATAAATAATATTATGCTTTTAAAAACAAATTGAAAAACATCCGGGGATGGACCAATATTGCCAGCGTTGAACAACTTTTTCGCTTGGCACAGGACAGGAAAGAGTTTGCTGAGCTGACGGCCAACCTCCAGTAATAGAGAGGCATTAGAAGAAGAAGAAGAAAAACGATAACTGCGATAGTTTGGATGGATTTATAGATATTTGTTAGAAGGTATCCCTAGAACGGATACATAGATTTCGCTGATATTTGTCATAGATGTAGAACATAAATACATTGGCTACTTATTAAGTTTTTTTTTAATAAAATGCTGATGGAGTCGCAGGCGACAGCTAGTTAATAAAGGATATCATACTGTATATTTTAAATACATAAAGTTGTTTGTTCTGTTCAGTTGGATGTTTAGATATCCTATAATTAGTGCTATGTTTTAAGTTAAATAGCACTTAAGTGAGATTCCACAATGTCTTAACCCTAAAGTATCGTACTTAACCAACTAATAGCAATTATTTTTAATGCTACTATCCAACTTATCTAACGATTGTGTCCTGAACAAACAATATAATAGTAACTACACTTAAAATCGTAGGTTTTGGATAATTTCGGATACACATTAAGTTTTATTTCTCTAAATAGTAAGACTTTTAGGGGATATTGCTATAATTTTTAATGTAAATATGGCGGTTTAATTTTTGATGCTTTTCAAGACAAAATTCTAGTAATTAATATACCCATCAATAATATACAAATATTTTAACAGTGGAAGAGCCCGCTTTAACATCGTCCCACGAATCGGCCCGGCTCGCCCGGTGAAATACCACGACCACACAGAAGACAGGCGTCAAGTGGAAGCAATTCCGCGTTTCGTCTGATGAGTGTGTGTCCCGGAGGCCTAATTTAGTCCTCTTTCCCTTCCCATCCTTTTTCTTATAAGGAAAGGATGGCAAGTGGAAGTGGACTTTCCGGACGAGAGGATGCATGGAAAGGGAAAATATTTTCTTTCTGTGCATCCTCTCCTCCGTCGATTTAAGGTAGGCAACGCATATGCAATTGCGTATGTCTATGGGCAACGGTCACTTCGCTATATCAGCGATTTCAGGTGGCCGCTTGCTCGTTTGCCAACTTATGATATAAAAAAATATATTTCTATATAATATAATTTTACACAGTGTGTTATATTTATCTTTTTTCATTCATATTATTCGCTTTGTTCTATTTAATATCATGCTGTGTAATAAACTCGAGAATATAAAGGAGAATAAATGTTTAGACGTACAATGTTAGAACTAGTTCAAATGCGGCTTTTTTTTCTATTTATGTTTGTTGTTGTTTTTATTACGTTTAGTATAAATAAATAAAAACAACTTTATAAAGAAATAAAGCATTATTAATGACTTTATAATTTTAAAACTTAGTTTGGGATCTAATATACAAATATGAACTTAAATTAATAATCTTGTAGCCAACCCGTAGACTTCATGTAGATTTTCTGTAGTCACCTTGTAGCTACACCGTAGCTATTTCGTAGCCACTACTCTCTCGTTTAAAACTAGCATTATATTATATACTTTTGACTGATAGTCATCATCATCAGCTCACTATGCGCCCCCAGCGAGGGGCTCAGAGCCTACCCTACGCTAGGGGTGACTAGGCTATAGTTACCCACGCTGGCCAAGTGCGGGTTGATTTCACACATATCTTTGAATTTCTTCTCAGATATGTGCAGGTTGCATCACGATGTTTTCCTTCACCGTGAGAACGTCAGATAAATGTACATATGTAATTCGAAAATCGAAAGAGACATTGGTACATGGCGGGATTGGAACCCAGGACCTGCAGATTGCAAGTCAAGTGCTTGATGAGCCACCGAGTTCTGATAGCAGATTTGAACAATTTTATGTAATTTTATTTTGTATAAAGATTTCGTAGTCCAATAGTAGGGTTCGAATAAGTGATCATTACTTTCGAGGTATTACTTTTATTGTCTAGACTAAACGTTAGAACTATATAAGACGTAAATGTCTTAGAAGTTTGCATTAGGCTTTTTGTGTAGTTAATGATGCTATTTTGAAGGTACCGGATTTAGGTAACAATTACTTTTGATATGAAGTGTAATCATATAATTTATCAAGCTCTTTAATGTCAAGTAGTGTATTATGTACTGTAATCCTGGGTATATAACACTAGATCTTTGTTTTATTACTTTCACACAATCCATAGACTAAATCCATAGAAACATTTATCTTATTGTGTTTGAAGAAACAACAAATGTTTTTAATTTATGTAATTTTAACCGTTTCAAAGTGTTAATCTTAGATGTAGAGTCATATTTTAGATTACTTGTCGACCGAAAATCCTTCAGCTAGGAATAAGAATAAACATAATTAGTAGCCTATGTATTCTTCCAGAATATGTTCTACATATATGCAAAATTTCAGCGAGATTATGTAGATACTTTCAAACAAACATCCATGCAAACGTACGCCTTATATTAGTAAGATGTCTGAAACTCTTTTTAAACTTTTTCTCTCTTACGTAATATAGGAGTATAGGTTAAATGCAGAACTCCGCGAGACGTGGAACTATGTAATGAGGATCTATGTAACGGGAACTGCAAAAGCTTGATGACGTCATTAGTCTTCCCGCTGCAAGTGATGTTTCGTTAAAGTGGCGCGACAATAAAATATATTTATACCCAACGTTACTTTAAGGAAAGAGAAACTAGCGAATTAACGGATTATCTTTGTTACTGGACATTTATTTGACAAAACAAAACAAAGCCGACATATATTTATGCGAGATGGATACTTAATTTAAAGAAAACAAATGAACATCACGAATAGAATTCGAATCGAATGTCACTGGTTTATATTGTGATGGGGTATAGATATGTACAGTCACGGATATCCGCGATGTTCCAATTTAAAAATAAATAACTTTGTTTTTTGTAACCAGACTAACTCCGCCTCTTTTTGTAAATAACCAATTAGGTAGTGAGTTGCGCTTAATTAATTATAATTAGTGTTGTCGACCCATTTTTCTACAGAAACTTAAAAAACGTCTCATTGGTTATTGCCTGCCCGTTGTCGTCTCAATCATTTGACACGTTCAAACGACTGTCGCTTTGAGGTGGAACACCGTCAATTCCCCCGACTGTACTTAGAAAATAAAAAATGGCATATATATTACTTAACCGAGATCAAGTTAAGTTCATGTAATCCACTAAAAATATTCTTCATGTTCCCTCACTTAAGCATGTTTCAATTTTGACAACATAGCACATACGAGCCCCTAGGGTGCCTGAAGTAAACTATGCTTCTTTTTAGTACGTGTTATCCTTTAATAAATTTTTACATAAAAGATAATAATAATAATAATAATAATAATAATAATAACACGAGCACACACATGCACAGACAAACACGAGCACACACATACACACACAAACACGCACAAACGAATGATAGATTAGCTTCATTACACACCACATGCTGCATTTACTTGTACTTGTACCGTAAATGT